>NC_084929.1:14596071-14909642 GCF_958298935.1 Phragmites australis
CACAGCCCTCATGCACCTGTGCACCTGCGCGCTCACGTAGACCAACCAGCGGGCCATGACTCGGCCTAGCTGAGTCAGCCATGGCTTGACCCAGTGGTCGGCTAGCCGGCCTAGCCGTCCCAGCCGCCAAACGGGCCGCTTAGTGGACCGGCCTACCTCTGTGGAAATTAGCCAACCGACCGAACCTGAGTGGGCCAGTACTGTGTAGCTCAGTACTGTGCAGCCCAAGCCTAGCCTGTCCCATCTAGGCTCGGATCCAGCCCAATCAAAGCTCATTTCGGCCCAACTAGGCACTGTTCATGTGGGTCCCATGGAGTTACTGTTCATGTGACACAAGCTACTATTCAGTGGGCCCACCTGTGGGTCCCACCTATGAACATACTATTTCGTAATTTCCCGATTTAATTTCTAATTAAATCTTCCGGCAGCAATAACTTCTCCGTTCTGGCTCCCATTTCGGCGATTCTTTTGTTGAAATTCATCTAAAATCAAGATCTACTCATATGTCACATTATGATATATATTAGGGCTCATTTGGATTTCCATTTTGTGTTATTTGATTCTTCTCTCATACAGCTCGTTATTGATCGTGGTTATAACTGCAGAAAAGCACGACTTCTGCAAGTTCTACGCAGGAAGTGACAAAAGCGTGGAAGACCCCGATTTCAACCAATACTTCGAGGAAAAATCCGTAGAAGGAAAGTCCAAATTCCTTGATTATATTGAACCTTTGTTTTCAAATAATCTACATGAACAACTAAAACTTGGCCCATTATCGCATGTGCTATGTATTGCGCTTTTACAGACCACTTGCACTAGTTAATCCTATTAAACACTTGTCATGCCATAAATGTTATCATTCAGTATACATATCACCCTAGGATTACCTATTGTTAACTATAATAACAATGGACGATGCATTGATATCTAGCATGCTTAGGATTGAATACGTCTTCTCGGAGATGTCGCTTTTAAAATGCATCTCCTCATAGATGATGATTTATCATGATAAATATTAACTCATATACCATGCCTCGTTGATGGTTGTGAATCCTGTGATGGTTGTAAAATCTTTGATCTTGTATGGGATATGATGGGAGATGTGTAAAATGGGTGAAAACTGTTTTGGCACGGGCAGGCAGAGTGGTCCTCCGGGGAGGATGCTCTTGGGGGATAGAGTTACTTGGTGGTATTCATTGCCAATGAAGATGCATGGTCTAGCCGCTTAAGGACCGAGTCTTGTGCCATCATGCTTAGCCACCCCCATGCAACCATGCGTCATGTATGGGCAGGACTTGACTTTTCCTTCACTGAACTCAGTTGGGCATCATACCAGGAGGCTGAGAGCACCAAGTAGCTAGGAGTCCATCTATCCCGCTGTTTGGAGGTTCAGGAACCAGCCTAGGCTTAAAAAGGGAAGTTGACCTTCGGAACATGCAGCTCTGGTTCTTGGCGTGTCTCGTGGAAAAGCCCGGTAGGAAAGGTGTTTGAAGGGTCTCGGTATGATTAGCTCCTCTACTGGCTATGGTGGAGGCTGAGCATATCGCATAGGTAAAGTTGTACAACCTCTGCAGAGTGTAAATCTATTCGAATAGATGTGTCTACTGTCATGGATGTGCGAAGGCATGATCATGCTTGAATAGACTCCAGGTGCGTGTGCCTTGATGAGTAAGTGTGTGGACAAGATGTCCGTGTAATGTGGTTTCTGGCCTGATCCACCAGAAGCTGTGTGGTACCAGAGGAACACAAGATGTGATAATAGGGATTGCGGAGTGTGGTGTAGCCCCTCCCAAGACTAAAAACCCCCCAGATACAGCTTTTTACTAGTTTTTGAACTACATGAATTGTTTGATAGTCATTAGCTAATGATACCACTAACCACCTGCATAAAACTGCTTTACGCTAAAACTAAACTATAAGCCTTGCCCTTGAAATACTCCTGTATGCATATATCAACACTTTGAAGTAGTATAGGGCTTGCTGAGTACCTTTCGTACTCACTCTTACTGTCATTCAGATGAAGAAGTCGATGCCAACTTCGCCGGAGGTGAAGCCAGGAATGAACAGTACTCTCTAAAGTCGCGTTCGCACCCTCGCTGCTTGTGGCTTGGGGTTTTGTTCCTCTGTGTATTTTTATGACTGCTAGGCCAAGCTTGTAATATATAATACGGTTTGTAACCATTTGTATTTTGTGCCTTTCAATAATGTACAAAGATTGACTGTGATCCTATGACTGTTATACTATGCAGCACAAGAGATTCTGGTAACAGGAGTCTTACATGAGTGGTATTAGAGTCATGCTTGGCTGTAGGATGTGACCTTAGGATAGACTAGCTTGTGTTTGTTTATTTCCAAAAACTATGTTATCAAAACCTCTTTTGTACTTACATTCTATCTTGTTATCTTTGAAAACTTGATATGCTGGATCTAAGTTGTCCCTTTTTCCCGACAAACGGAAGATGAGTATTGGAACATAGTGCGATGTCTACGAGTGAAGGGCTTTCCCAAGTTGTTGTGGGAAGCTTGTTGCCGCCTGGGGTACACCCGACGCCCAGAGTACATCGGGCGTGAGTACGACGAGAATGGATCCCATAAGTACCAGGTTCTTCTCCAGATCTTCGACTACCCAAGGCACCCCAGCTAGCGATTGTGGCCCGTCAGCACCACTGGAGTACGGTACCCTGACATGTACCAGATGGTGGCCTACAAGGCACTTCAGCACCTGTGCGGGAGGCGTGTCAGAGAGGTTGCAACACTCTCATGAGGCACTTTCCAGCTGCCGCTAGCCAGTGAGCTGTTTGGTGTGCACGCCTAACCGCCATGGAGGATGTAGGACAGGAGGAAGAGGAGGACGACACCACTGTGTCCATCACAGCACAGTACCTCCATGCCTTGGAGCACATGCACAATGAGACCTATCGGTTGTTTCAGGATGCTCGCTATAGGGCAGAGGAGTCCAAGACACAGGAGACCTCTCCGTGTGATGCTAGATCAGACCAGAGTCCAGGTCGCAGCTGCAGAGGACACAGCAGTAAGGAACCAGGAAGGATGACAAAAGTTAGTGAGAGCCCATCACAGGGATCTCAATCGACAACATGCCATGAGTGGCTCCTGGACCAGGACGACTTCCAGGAAGAGCACCTTCACTATTCCCGTGAGTAGGACCCAGCACGTCGTCCTTACAGGTGTTCCTCTCCTGCCAGCACATATAGCAGTGGATATAGCAGATGGCAAGATTGGACCCTCTCCAGTTCCTAAAGCCACTGGAGGTTTAGTGCCTACTGAGCTGATCCAGGATAGAGATATGGCGATACCCACGGAGGACTCCGAGGAGGAGGGGGACCCTAGGGAGCGTGAGTTCGTTAGTGACCACGACGACGATAGCATCGACAAGACCTCCGACCCCGCTTCTACCCCAACACCAGGAGGGACTCTCTCACCTACTGAGTCAGCTGTTGGCAACACCACCAACAGGTCCACCGATGACACCTGACGACGATGCGTCTTAGCTAATTAGATATAGGAGTAGATCCTTTTTGTAGCATTTGTTGTATATAGCCTTGTAGCATGATGCTCTGCGAGCATGCTTTTGACGTTGTAGATTGAAAACTTTTGTGCTAGTGACCTAGTGGAGATTGTCCTAGGTTTGTTTAATACATGTTGCTTGTACTCTTGTATGGTGTTGCTTCTTGTTTAGATCTTTGTTTGCATGATTGGCAAGGATTGTCCTTGCTCCTATCTTGATTGCCTTCATCTTATAGCTATATCTCAGCTCTTGCTTCCTCTCTTATCTTCAGAGAACAGATGGAATCATCCAGGGAGTCCTCTTGTCACCATCGACAACACCAGATCATACCTATCGATTTTGTCATATACCTGTTGTCCTACGCGGTAAAGGAAGTCAATGTGATGCTTTAGGTCCAAGTCCCCACTCCAAATGTCGCCGAAATTGTGCCGGGACTGCTGGAGCTGTATTTTGATTAATCGTCGAGGTTGTGATTATGTGAATGATCCGCCTGATGATTAGTTCAAATATTGTTTGGTCGGGTCCTCATAGCGTGGTATCAGAGCTTGGTTTAATTAAGTAGCTTAAACATAATTTAGAACGTTGTTTATTAAGTGGTCAACTTCACCTAAACAACTCACTAAGTTTTGTTTATGCCTCTTCATGATCAATATGTATGAAAATGCAATATTATACCCCTAAGTATAACTGCATGTGAGTTTCGATGTTTGTTGAAGAGAGAGTGCACGAGAAAGAAACGGTAGCTAGGATCGAGCATACCATCATTTCATGTTGCATTCATGCATGCATGATCTATATACATGTATTACGGGATTCTAACTATATATCTGGCGAATGCGTTGTGCTAAGTCAGAATTTGATGTTTCCGTTTTCTTATGTCGTTACAGAATGGTCAGAACTCGTCATGATGTGAATGATCTGGAGGGGTCGAATGAGAACAACCCTCCTCCACCGCCGACTATGGCGGAAGAGCTCATGATGATTGAGCAGAATCGCCAAAAAAATCAGGCGCTTCTTGAGGCTCTCGTGCGCAACATGGCTCCTCATGGAGGGGGTGGAGCGGGGCACCGAGATGATTTCTCAGATTTCCTGAGGACTCAGCCGCCGATTTTCTTACGGGTTGAGGATCCTCTGGATGCCGATCATTGGCTCGGGACGATCGAGCAGAAGCTTGCTCTCTTCAGATGCGAGGATCACGAGAAGGCGCTCTACGCCGCCCACCAACTTCAGGGCCCGGCGGGTGCGTGGTGGTCCAACTTCTTAGCCATGCACCCCGCCAACCACCGAGTGTCTTGGGCGGAGTTCCGCGAGGCCTTCCGCTCTTTCCACATCCCAAAAGGCCTCATGGAGATCAAGAGGCGGGAGTTCGAGGACCTCAAGCAAGGATGTTGTACCATGATGGAGTACGTGCAGGTGTTCAATCACCTTGCACAGTACGCTCCCGAGGAGGTCAGCACTGATGAGCGGAAGCAACACCGCTTCGTCAATGGCCTCAACTCGAAGATGCAGGACCGGTTGTCCGCATACGAGTTCACCGACTTCAACAAGTTGGTGAGCACGTCTCTCTCAGTGGAGTTCAAGCTTAAGAACCACCAGGAGGAGAAGAAGCACAAGAGGGGTTCCTCGCGTTCCATGGGTGGGAGCTCACAGTGTGCCTGCACAGAGAGTCTACTCCACCATCTCGCGTGCCGGCGTCGGGTGCTCCACGTCCGATGTGGCTCGTTCAGCACCCAGCCTTCTCTGCTCCACAAGGACAGCCTCCATGACCGACCGGTTTACAGAGCAGCGTGATAGGTGGCCCCAGCGGCCCTTGTTACAACTGCGGCCATGTCGACCACTACACGCGGGATTGCCCATATCTGAGGCCGGGAGCCGCGGTGACTACTCCACGGCCACCACTGACTCAGTCAGCGCCTCAGTCCTCTCAGGCGACCTACTTCCCCAAGCATGGTCGAGCACGCCACACCACCTCTGAGGACATTTAGGAGGGTGACACCGTCCTGATGGGTACGTTGAGTATGAGTTTTAATTCCGATATCTTTTCTGCAGTGGTTCTATTCGATTCCGGGGCCTCTCACTCATTCATAGCTATGAGTTATGTGCGGCAATATGGGCTGAAGGTCAGTGCCACTCTTATACCATATGTCATAGATGCACCCGGAGCCAAGGTTGTTGTGAGTCAATGTGTGCCTAGGGCGTCAGTCGTTGTCAACGAGATGTATTTTGAGGCCAACTTGCTGGTGATGAACTCGAAGGGAATTGATATCATATTGGGGATGAACTGGCTCTCCAACAACAAGACCGTGTTAGATTGTGCCCAGTAGACAGTTACTCTGAATGGTCCGTTCGGTACCCGGATTCAATTGAAGCTAGAGGTTGTCAAATCTTGCCTCTTCGCCTCGAAGGCTGTCCCCACCATAGACATGATGAGTATTCCTATGGTGTGGGAATTCCCGGATATCTTTCCAGATGAGTTGCCCATAATGCCACCCGACCGAGCAGTCAAGTTTTCTATTGATCCCGTGCCCGGTGCAGCTCCAATCTTGAAGAAATCCTATAGGATGCCGCCAAATGAATTGGCAGAATTGAAGAAGCAATTGCAAGAGCTACCTGCGAAGGGTTTCAAACGTCCGAGTTCCGCACCTTGGGGATGCTCGGCACTCTTTGTGAAGAAGAAGGATGTCACTTTGCGGGTGTGTGTGGATTACCATCCATTGGATGAGGTCACGGTCAAGAACAGGTATTCTCTCCATCAGATCGATATCTTTTTTGATCAGTTGACTGGAGCCCGAGTCTTTTCAAAGATTGATTTGAGACTGGGCTATCATCAGATCAAGGTCCGACCGAGGATATACCGAAGACGGCTTTCTCGACCCTTTATGGTCTATATGAATTCACCGACATGTCCTTCGGATTGACGAATGCGCCGGCATTCTTCATGTATTTGATGAACACGGTGTTCATGGAGGAATTGGATAAGTTTTTCATGGTTTTCATCGACGACATCCTTATATACTCTAAGAATGATGAAGAGCATGTTGAGCACCTCCGAATTGTTCTCGGTAGACTAAGAGAACATCAGGTATATGCTAAGTTCAGTAAATGTGAGTTCTAGCTCAGGGAGGTGGCTTTTCTGGGGCATGTTCTGTTAGAGAACGGGGTTGCAGTTGACCCAAGCAAGGTGCAGGATGTGCTCAATTGGGTTCAGCCCAAGAATGTTACTGATATACGAAGTTTTCTCGGACTCGCGGGATACTACCGCCGGTTCATTGAGAATTTATCCAAGATTGCTAAGCCAATGACCGAATTATTGAAGCAAGGCAATGCTTTCGAGTGGTCGAGTGACTGCGAGACAGCTTTCCAGACTTTGAAGAAATTGCTCATGACCGCTCCCGTTTCTTGCCTAGCAATATGTGAGTAAGGGCTTTGATGTTTATTGCGACGCTTCTGGCATTGGCCTTGGTTGCGCTCTTATGCAAGAAGGCAGGGTTGTGGCATATGGCTCACGACAGTTGAAGCGTCACGAGGAAAATTATCCAACTCATGATCTGGAGCTTGCCGCTGTTGTGCACGCTCTGAAGATCTGGCGCCACTACTTGATGGGTAACTTGTGTCGTATCTACACGGACCACAAGAGCCTAAAATACATCTTTACTCAGCCTGATTTGAACATGAGGTAGCGAAGATGGCTCGAGCTGATCAAGGACTATGAGCTTGAAGTCCACTACCATCCCAGTAAGGTGAATGTGGTCGCTGACGCTTTGAGTCGGAGAGCTCACTGTCATTGTCTTGCAGTTGCACCGATGGACTCCACACTGTGTTATGATTTCTAGCGGCTTGGGCTTGAAATGGTCCCGGATGGTTTTCTTGAAAACTTGAAGATCAAGTCCACTCTCATAGATGAAATCAAGGCAACGCAGAAGGATGACAAAGGCATGGCTCAAATCCGAGAGCAGAGGAAGATTGGTCAGGCCTTATGCTTTTCTGAAGATGAACAAGGCATTCTGTGGTTTGGGAACCGTCTAGTGGTTCTGAGAGTCGAGGCACTGAGGAAGAAGATTCTTGATGAGGCCCACGATTCATTGCTATCCATTCACCCGGGCAGCACGAAGATGTATCAAGATCTAAAGCCTCACTTTTGGTGGACTCGCATGAAGCGGGAGATAGCTCAGTATGTCTCCGAGTGTGATGTTTGCTGAAGGGTTAAGGCCAAGCATCTCGGGCCTGCTGGTACACTCCAGCCTTTGCCCATTCCTTCCTGAAAGTGGGAGGAGATTGGGATGGATTTCATTACCGGCTTGCCGAAGACCTCGAGTGGGTATGACTTCATTTGGGTTATCGTGGACCGGTTGACAAAGTCCGCGCATTTTCTCCCTGTCAGGACCACATACTCCGCCAAGCAATATAAGGAGTTGTACCTCACCAGAATTGTGTGCCTCCATGGAGTTCCGAAGAAGATCATTTCTAATCGAGGCACGCAGTTCACTTCTCATTTCTGGAGGAGCTTCCAAGAAGCTATGGAGACCGAGCTCTTCCATAGTACAGTGTATCACCCTCAGACAGATGGTCAGACGGAGAGAGTGAATCAGATTCTAGAAGATATGCTCCGAGCTTGTGTTCTCACTTATGGGAAGAAGTGGGACATATGCTTGCCATTCGCGGAGTTTTCTTACAACAACAGCTTCCAGGCTAGTATTGAGATGGCGCCGTTTTAAGCTCTTTATGGCCGGAGATGCCGAACGCCGCTGAATTGGTCTGAATCCGGCGAACGGGCCTTCCTAGGTCTGGATTTGGTCAAGGAGGTGGAAGATCATGTTCTAAATATCCGCGAGAGTCTTCTCACTGCCCAGTCGCGGCAGAAGAGCTATGCAGATCACCGTCGTCGAGACCTTGAGTTTGCTATTGGAGATCATGTGTATCTCAAGGTTTTTCCTCTCAAAGGCGTTCGCCGCTTCCAAGTCCGAGGAAAGCTAGCGCTTCAATATGTGGGGCCATTCTAGATTCTTGCTTGGCGTGGAGACGTAGCATATCAATTGGACTTGCCGTTGTCTCTCTCCGCCGTGCACAATGTCTTCCATGTGTCACAATTGAAGAAATGTCTCCGAGTCACGACGGAATCGTCGATGTTGCACCCCAAGAGTTGCAACCGGACTTGACATATTGTGAGCAGCCACTCCATATCTTGGACGAAGCCAAACGCAAGACACGGCGAAGTTCAATCAAGTTCTTGAAAGTTCAATGGAGAAATCACACGGAAGCCGAAGCGACATGGGAGCGGGAAGATAAGCTCCGCTCTGAGTATCCTAATTTCTTTGAGAACTTGTAAATGTGACTACAATATAGCATATTTGGAATCTCTCATGTGTCTAGGTATCGACATGTGAATGAAAGTATGTTTTGGATTCCGCCTCTCATAGCATGATTGTCCCTCACGACGTGCTATGTTCCTTGCAGCGTGCTCATCGCTTTCTCCCCGACTCGTACCGAATCTCGGGACGAGATTCCTTTTAGGGGGGAGGTTATTCACATCCTAAATTCCATAATCGCATGATTAAGCTTAATCATGCATCATTAGTGTCATAATTAATTTTGAGGTAAATTATTTTGGCGCACTGGAGCACTTCGTTTGAAATCAATTGGATGAGAGAAAGAAATTCGGGAGAGAAAAGAATTGAATTCGCAATCAAACGGACTTCTCTCTCTTGTACATGGGCCCACCAGCTGGCCCCACCATCTCGCCCTCCACTTGGGCAGCAGCCCCACCTGCTCCCTCACTCCCCCACATGCTCCTCTCTCCTCTCCCAACCAGCCAAAGCAAGGGAGTAGCCCCCTCTCACCCCCCCCTCTCTCAAACTCTCTCTTCCTCCCTCAAATCCGAGCTCAAGAGGAGGAATTAAGGTATGCATGTGGTACTCACGCGATCACAAGCTCATGAGCTATCCATCCCTCCAATTTATTTTTGTTTTCCCGGAGGATTTGAGCTGGATTTGGTGTCTTTTGGCGTTTAGGGTTGAAATGTGAAGAACACCAGATTTCTTCGCCTCCCGAGCTTTAACCTCTGTTTCCTCCTTCAATCAGCAGTCCACAACCTTGGTAAAGGCCTTTGGGTGAGTCCCCTAAACTCCCATGGCAAGAATCCGCCTTTTGGATGGTTGCATTTCGAATTTTGAGCTAGGGGTTTGAAGTTCATGAGTTCTTGATGAATTAGAAGCAATAGCCGAGTTTTGGTCGATTTTGGCATATACATGTTGTCCTACGCGGTAGAGGAAGTCCATGTGATGCTCTAGGTCCAAGTCCCCACTCAAAATATCGCTAAAATCGTCGCCAGTGAGCTCCCAAAGTGCCCTCGACGACTCCCAGCGGTCTGACCACCACCACAAGGTCGGTCAGACCGCCAGGGGCCAAAACCCTCTGTACGAGGGCAGTCTAACCGCGTTTCCGGTGGTCTAACCACGACTCTTAGCAGTCTGACCGCTGTATACCCAGACAGCATAGTTACTGCTTGCTGAAACTTGTAAAATTCATAATAAATTCTCTGTAGATCCAAAAATTATGAAAAAAACATTTTTGGTTTCATAATAACCTAATCTACCTATTAAAAATATCCCCATCCATGAAATAATTAATTAAATTTCTAAGATTAATTAATTAGGTTAAAGATTCATTAATTCACCGTTAATTCATCATAAGTCCAAAATTGATGAATCCAATTTTGCTAGTTTCCTTACGACTTGTTCTATCGAGGAAAAATGTTTTAATCCAGTATATACATATTGTAGCATATATTTGCACTTCATTCATACTCATTGCATTGCACGAGTTATACTTTTTAGAGATCGCCGAACCAATGATCCCGGTGAGCGAGGGCGATCCAGAGGCACCCCACCTTTGTGAGCCAGTGCATCAAGGCAAGCATCTATCATATTGCACTGGGTTAACTTGAAATCTAAAATGTTAAATATGCTTATGTATGTATGCATGTGTCGTCGGGTACCCTTGTGTATAACCTAAGCCGTTGCATTTCTTCTACCTTGGTCACCTGTTCATGTATGTTCCTTCTAGCCTAGAGATGATGTTGTGTCTAGGTGTAAGCTCGACTTATATGCATAGCAATGAATTAGGTCATCGGTATAAGACGAACGGCGGCGTACTCCGTTGTTCCCGAGCTTAGGGTTACTCCTATCTTACAGTTATGTTTATGGTTACAAATACTTGATGTCGAGGTGGTTGAGATGTGGTGGTTGGTTAGTGGTGAGTATGAGGCGAGGTGTGAGCGGTGCTAGGAGGGTGTTTAGCCTGCCCGGATGTGGATTTCCCCTGGGTAGGACGGTAAAGGAAAACCAAGCAGCGTAGACTGCTTGCACAGGTTAAGCACCGATCGTCGGTGTAGTCGGCTTTAGCACTTACCTTATTCACCACATGCCAATCTAATGGTAAGGCGAGCCGAATACCTTCGCAGCTGTGGCTTTGTGAGGCCTGAACAACAACGGTGTGAGCGGGTGGGCTTGTAAGTGGTACTAGTTTGCTCCAGGAGTAGTTCTGGTACCGCCACGCCGAGCGTTGTATGTCGCACATGGTTGGGGTTGGTTGGGAAAGGTTGTCACGGGTACCCCCTTATGTGCACTTTAGCAGGTGGCACAAGCCGTATGGTTCTCGTGTCGTGTGGGTCCAGGAGTATTCCCCTGCAGGGTGTATAAACAGTTCGAACTGCCGCGCTCTCGGTTATAAGCATGTCTATCTCTTATCTACACCGGTCGTAGAGTTCTCGTTGTGGTTTGCGGATGATGGCATGAGGTTGATAGTTGGGCATGTGATTTTGGTCTGGGTATGGTGGTTGGTGGTTCGAGTTGGCACTTGTTCACATTGATATACTTGTTGTTACTTTTAAACATGCTCAGTTGTTGGTTATGGCAGGGTAGTTTCATATAAGTTGGTTAAGTTAATGCTCACACCTATGTCTAGGATGATTACTGCTTAATTAACTTAACCGTGTTTAATTCTTGCTACCAGCTTAATGCATGATCCTTGGAGTCGGGAATATATATACCCATACTGTTTAAGACTTGCGAGTACCTTCGTACTCAGGGTGTTGCCCTTAAGTTGTTGCAGGTTCACCAGTTGGTGAGGAAGAGGCGGTGTTCAGCTACTTTGTGCCTGCCGATTAGGGTGGCGGGTAGGAGTAGCACACTCTACTCCAAACTCAGTGTTTTGGTATGGAGCCTAAGGGCATGTGGCTCCATATCCTTTTGTTGTATAGTTTTCTTCCACTGCGTAGTTGTTGTTTCCTTTTGATGTAAATTGTGGAAACAAATGCACGTTTGAAGTCTTGTAATATAAATGATAATTACCTGCTCTTTATTAAACTGTGTTGTGATGAATATGTTGGAAGGCATGTGTTCCGATCCTTGGGCACAAAACACGTGCTGGAACTGCCGGAGTGGTATTTTGATTAATCGTCGAGGTTGTGATTAGTTCGAATACTGTTTGGTCGGGTCCTCACACCCAATGGTATGCAACTTTCTTATCTAGTCAATAGGGGATGTACCAGTGATATATGAGTACCCAGATGTATTTCCAGAGAAATTACCTGGTATGCCACCGGACCGTGACATAGAGTTTGTTATTGACCTCTTACTCGGAATGGCCCCAATTGCTAAGAGACCTTATAGAACGGTAATAAATGTACTCGAATTGTTGAAGGAGCAGATTAGAGAATTGCTAGCAAGTGGTTTTATTAGGCCTAGTTCTTTACCTTGGGGATTACCAGTTCTGTTTGTGGAAAAGAAAGATGGAAGTCAAAGGATATGTGTGGATTACCGCCCTTTGAATAAAGTGGCCATTAAGAACAAGTATCCACTACCAATAATCGATGATCTGTTTGATCAGTTAAGAGCAACCAAGTATTTCTCTAAGATAGATTTGAGATCTGGATACTACCGATTAAAAATCAGGAAAAGTGACATCCAGAAGACTGCCTTTGTAACAAGGTATGGATTGTATGAGTTTACAGTCATGTCATTTGGATTGACAAATGCCCCGGCATACTTTTCGAACCTTATGAACAAGGTATTCATGGAAGAACTGGACCGATTTGTGATAGTGTTTATTGATGATATTATCATCTACTCAAGGAGTGTTGAAGAGCACGAACAACATCTGAGGGTGGTTATGCGAAGGTTAAGAGAACATCAACTTTACACCAAGTTCAACAAATGTGAATTTTGGCTTCAATAAGTGGCATTCCTTGTACATGTTCTAATAGTAGAAGGAGTGTCTGTGGGCCCTTCCAAAGTTGAAGCAGTAGTAGGCTGGATTCGACCAATAAATGTCTCAGAAATCAGAACTTTCCATGGATTGACAGGTTACTACCGTAAGTTTATTGAGGGTTTCTCAATGATAGCTAAACCAATGACCAAGCTTCTCCAGAAAGATGCCAAGTTCGAGTGGGATGAAGCCTACGAAGAGAGTTTTCAAGAGCTCAAGAAGAGACTAACTACAGCCCCAGTGTTGAAATTGCCAGATATCTAGAATGATTTTGTAGTATATTGTGATGCCTCACGCTAGGGTTTAGGATGTGTGCTAATGCAAGATGGCAAGGTTGTGGTATGCATCCAGGCAACTAAAGCTGCATGAAGAGAATTACACAACTCATGACCTGGAATTAGCAGTAGTGGTACATGCACTTAAGATATGGAGACATTATCTTCATGGAAATAAGTGTGAGATCTATACGGATCACAAGAGCCTGAAGTATATTTTCGCTCAATCAGAGTTGAATCTTAGGCAATGAAGATGGTTAGAGTTGATAAAGGATTACAACCTAAGTATCCAAAATCACCAAGGCAAGGCTAATGTTGTGGCTGATGCCCTGAGCAAAAAAGTTTGCAGTCATGACCTGCAAGTGTAGGATTTACGGCCAGAGCTTCTTACAGAAACGCAGCATCTGAACCCTGCACATAACACAAGAACAAGTTCACACTTTGGTAGTGCATCCAACACTAGCGGATAAGATTCATGAGGCCCAGACAGGAGATGTGAAGAGATTCTTGAAGTGAAGAAGAATCTCAGGTTAAATAAAGCACCCGAATTCAGGGTAGATCAGCAGGAGACTGTATGGTACAAGGATAGGTTGTGTGTACCACATCAGAAAAATCTTAGGGAATCGATCATGGATGAAGCCCACAACTCTACTTTTTCCATTCATCCTGGATGCAGCAAGATGTTCACAGATCTGAGGATCAAGTATTGGTGGAAAGGAATGAAGTTTGACATAGCAGGGTTCATCGCTCGATGTGACACATGTCAAAGGGTCAAAGCAGAGCACCAAAGACCGGCAGACTTGCTGCAACCATTACAGGTCCCGACTTGGAAGTGGGATGAAATTGGTATGGATTTCATAGTTGGGTTACCTAGAACACAGAAGGGCAATGACTCCATATGGGTTATAGTAGATCGCCTGACAAAAGTAGCCCACTTCATACCAGTCAAGACAACCTATAGAGGAGACAAGCTAGCAGACTTGTATATTGACCATATTCTGAGACTACATTGAGTTCCTAGCAGGATCGTCTCTGATCAAGGACCCTAGTTCACATCAAGGTTTTGGAAAAGCCTACATACCGCTTTGGGGACTAGACTAGATTTCAGTTATGCTTACCACCGACAGACAGATGGTCAGACTGAAAGAGTAAACCAGGTCTTGGAAGTTCTTCTGAGAGCTTGTGTGATAACCCATGGAAAATATTGGGAGAAAAGCCTATCATTTGCAGAGTTCTCCTACAATAATAGTTATCAATCCAGTCTGAAGATGTCGCCCTTTGAGGTATTATATGGGAGAAAATGTAGAACACCTTTGCTATAGTCAGAAGTTGGAGAGCGTATGCTCTTCAAACTAGCATTAATCAAAGACGCAAAGGAACAAGTTGTTAAGATCAGGGAGAACTTGAGAGCAGCTTAGAGCAGACAGAAAGGTTATGCGGATAACCGAAGGAGAGACCTAACCTTTGAAGTAGAGGACTACGTCTACCTCAAGGTATCCCCAATAAGAGGCACTCGGAGGTTTCAGGTTCATGGAAACCTGGCACCTAGATATGTGGGACCTTACAAGATACTCAAAAAGATCGGAACAGGGCTTACAAGCTGGCACTTCTAGAAGAGATGCCTGATGTGCACGATGTGTTTCATGTGTCGCAACTAAAGAAATGTTTGAGGGTTCCAGAGGAACAAGTTCCCTTAGAAATCATGGAACTACAGCCAAATCCTCAGTATGAGGAAAGACCCATCCGAATCTTGGATGTGGCAACTCGTCAAACCAGGAGAATAGCAGTTAGGCTCTGTCGAGTACAGTGGACCAATCATACAGAAGCTGAAGCTATATGGGAACACGAAGATGATCTGAAGAAGGAGTTTCCGAATCTCTTCGACGAGCTTTCCAAATCTCAGGGTCGAGATTCCGTTTAAGTGGGGTGGGTTTGTAACATCCTGAGTTTAAGCATGCTAATTAATTATGAAATTCACTCCAAATTAAAAAAAATTATGATTAATTAACATAATTAAAGTCAAGGGAGTATATGTGTATGTATGTATGTTTATACCAGTATGTATACATTCATATGTGTGCTAAGGGTGTCAAGTTGAATAGGTATTCCCAAAATGCACTAGAATTTTTCTCTTCCATTCTCTCCCGGGCCCAAACTCCTTCCCTCTCACTTTCTTGGCCCAGCCCTTTCTCCTTCTCTCCCTCTCCTGCAACTAGGTCGTAGCCAAGCTACCAGCCCACTCCATCGTTCCCTCGCGCTGGACGCCGGCCCACTCACGTGCGCGCGCCCTCAGCCATTCGCTGGGCCACGTGTTGCTCGTATGACCGTCGCCCGCGTACCTCCTCTCCCTCTCCTCCCTCCTTCCCTTTCCAGTGCATCACGCCCACAGCCAACCGCCGTTGCCTCCAGGAAAATCCCCCGACCGGCTCCACCTTTCTCTGCTCTCTCTCTTCTCTCTCTCCCTCTCTCTCTCTCTCTCTCTCTCTCTCTCTCTCTCTCTGTTGCCCATGCCTCTGCACCATGACTTTCGTGGCCCACGCACTTGGCCGGCGCAGAGTATGTCCATGCTTCGGGAAATAAGGTGGGCGCTGGCCACCACCTCGCCATTGATGTCTCGTGACACCAATGCACCACACCACCTCTCTAGTTCTCTCTCCTCTCTATAAATGGCAGGCCCATGCTCCTCTCCTCCTCCTTTTCTTTTTCACCACCGTCGTGCCCCTATTTCACCCCACCGCTGCTCACCGTCCCCGACTCACCGTTGACTCACTTCCGAGGAGCCTACGAGCTCGACGCTGTCCCCGTGCAGCCACCCATCCGCCAGAAGTCGACGTGAGCTGCCTGCGCATGGAGCCGAGCAGTCCGCCATCACCTCTTCGACAAGCCGCCGGCCACCGCGAGCAACATGCCGTCGTTCACCTTTCTGGTGAGCCTCTTATCCCCTAGCACTGCATAGATAGCATGTAGGCGTCCCCATGCCCCTCTCTTAGCTAGATGCGGCGCGCCGCCGTGATCTTTTCTCTCTGCCACCGTGTAGCTATCACTGCTGGCGTGTTCCTTCTCAACCACCTTGATCGGTTTAGCCCAGTCCTGGCTTATGATCCTTCCTCGTGAGTTAGTTCACTCCTAGGAGGATCTGTACAACCAATTTGTCACCAACTTTCAGGGGACCTATGCCAAACCCAGGGTCGAGTACGACCTATACCAGGTCAGGCAACGACAAGGCGAGTCATTGCAAGACTTCATCCGACGCTTCACCGAGCGCCGAAATACCATTCCAAGGATCACTGGTGAATCTATGGTCATTGCCTTAAGAGAGGGGTCAAAGACCAAAAGATGGTTGAGAAGCTAGCCACTAAGGTAATCTGAAGCACTACCGAGCTCTTCGATCTTGCTGACAAGTGCGCACAGGCCGCTGAGGCCCGAGAGCAACAGATTGATGCTAGGTTGTGGCCAACCTCTGACCAACCTGCCCCCTCCAAAGGGGTCGGCCGGACGAAGAAGAGAAAGAACGAAAGCAAGGAAGGACCATCTGACATCATGGTAGTCGAGTAGACTAGCCAACCGCACCGGCGCTTCAAGAAAAAGGAGGAAAAGAAGGGTCGTGACTACTGCCTAATCCACAACATCAATGCCCACGACCTGATCGAGTGTAAGCTTGTGCAGGGCATCATCTACAAGGAGCTTGGTGAGCGTAAATCTAGGCCCGACGAGGATGGTGAGGATGGGGGCAACCCCGACCAATTGGCACTGGGGTACTAGCAAGCCAATCACATAGTACACCACATCTTCGACGATGCCGTAACATACTCCTCGAACAGGGAATACATGTCAGTGGCCCTGGAGGTGTGGGCGACCACACCGGACCTAAGCCCACGTCTAAAGTGGTCAAAAGTGCCCCTTACCTTTAGTCAGGCCGACCACCCCACAAGTGTCAAGCGATCTGATCACTACCCTATTGTGGTCAAACCCACCATGCAGAACATCCGATGGAGGGAGCTTCATCAACCTCCTCTTCACCGACGCACTCAACACCCTATAAATCCTAAGAAGCGCGTTGAAACGGTCTCCCCCCTTCTTTGAAATTACCCTGGGCTTCTCGGCTAAGCCCTTGGGGCGGATCGAACTGCTCGTCACTTTTGGCTCACTTAGTAACTTCAGGATCGAAAAAGTCATGTTTGATGTAACAGACTTCGGGACAGCCTATAGCATGATCCTGTGGTGACCGGTGATGGCTCAATTCATGGCCATCGCCCACTATGCATACCAGGTGATCAAGATCCCTAGTCCGACTAGGGCCATCACCATCTTCGGTAACGTAAAGATGGCTTTATACTGTGACAAGAGGAGCCTTCACATGGTCGAGCTGACTCCCGAGTCATAGCCAGCGAATGCTACGTCTAGTGGCAACCCGATGAAGGTCCACATCGCCACCAGCCAAGACGAGCGGCTCAAGGCAGCACGCCTAGATGATTCTGACCCAACCAGGACGGTCTAGGTAGGGGCCAGCCTTGCTCCCAAATAGGAACTTGCACTCATCACCTTTCTCTGAGCAAACGCGGATGTCCTTTCGTGGAGTCCGTCTGTTATGCCCGGAGTCCCCAAGGACGTGATCGAGAACAAGTTGTCAATACGCCATAACGCGCGACCAGTCAAGCAAAAAGCGTGTCGGTACACAACCGACTGAAAGAAAGCACTTCGTGAGGAGATTGAAATGCTGCTAGAAGCAGGCTTCATCCAAGAAATACAGTACCCAAAGTGGCTGGCTAACCTAGTCATGGTCTGAAAACACAATGGTAAGTGGAAGATGTGCGTTGATTTCACCGACTTCAACAAGGCGTGCCCAAAAAATCTCTTCCCTCTACCCCGAATCGACCAGCTTGTCGATTCGACCACTGGTAGTGATCTCTTAAGATTTTTTGATGCCTATTCAGGGTAGCACAAGATTAGCATTTATAGGGAAGAAGAGGAGAAGACTACTTTTGTAACACCCTTCAGGGTCTTTTGCTATCTAAAAATGCCTTTTGGTTTAAAAAGCACTGGTTCCACTTCCCATTATTGTATTTAGCTCATTATTCGACCGCAACTCGATAGAAACGTCGAGGCATACGTGGATGATGTGGTTGCGAAGAGTAAAACTAAGGACGATCTGGTCACAGACCTCTAGGAAACGTTCGACAACCTCTGAAAGTACCATATGAAGCTAAACCTAGAGAAGTGCACGTTTGGAGTCCCATTGGGGAAGTTGCTTGGATTCCTCATTTTCAGTCAAGGAAGATAGGCAAACCTTGACAAGATCAGAGCCAACGACTAGATGAAGTCCCTGACCAGGCTAAAAGAAGTCTAGAAACTAATAGGACGTGTGGCAATATTAAGCAGGTTCATCTCAATGCTAGGAGAGAAGGGGCTACCATTCTTCAAACTTCTAAAGAGGAGCAACCACTTTCGGTGGACACCGGAAATGGAAACAGCCCGCCAAGATCTAAAAGGGTATCTCTTTTCTCCTCTTGTACTGATCGCACCTCGGCCAGGTGAGGAGCTCTTGCTCTATGTTACAGCCACCCCATAGGTCACGACCACGGTACTGGTCATCAAGAAAGAAGGTCTTTAGCGACCAGTGTACTATATCAATGAGGTCCTACACGACATAAAGGCTCAGTACCCACAGGCTCAGAAGCTTCTATACGTCATTCTAATGGCTTCTCACAAGCTCAGACACTACTTCTAGGCCCACAAAATCACAGTAATCTTCTCGCTCCTGATCAGAGAAATTCTCCACAATAGCGATGCGGTAGGAAGAATTGCAAAGTGGGCAGTAGAGCTTGGGGAGTTCAATCTCTAGTTCGTCCCTTGAATGGCTATCAAGTCCCAAGCACTGGTCAATTTTGTGGCTGAGTGGTCACCTTTTGAGCCCAAGCAGGTACAACAACCAGACGCAAATGAGCACTAGAACATGCACTTTGATGGGTCATTCACACTGAAGGTAGTGAGGGCTAGAGTAGTCCTGACCTCACCAACTGGCGACATCCTCAAATACGTAGTTCAATTATGTTTTCCAGCCACTAACAATATTGCAAAATATGAGGGCCTCTTGTGTGGAATGCGGGCAGCCTCCACACTTGGGATTAAACACCTGTTAGCGATAGGGAACTCACTACTGGTTGTTAACCAAGTGCATGAGGAGTTTCAGTGCTCTGATCCAATAATGGCGGCATACCTCACCGAAGTTAGGAGACTGGAGGGATGTTTTTTTGGTTTTGAAGTCAAGCACGGCCCTTGTAAGGACAACTTCTGAGCCGATGAGCTAACCTGTCTTTGAAGAAAGACTCACACAACCATCCACCATGGTCTCGGGCCAAGGTGGAGGGGATGCTCCACTTGGAAATTGAGCACCAGAGGCAACACCTTTGGAGGCAACGTTTTTTTCGGTGCTGTCGACCTCGGGTGGCCATCATGTGTTCGCCCTACTCGCTTCAAGTACGACTTGGATGGATAAGATTTTGGACTACCTTCAAAATCGATTAATCCTTGACGATGATGCATCAGTAGAAAAGTTCTCACGATAAGCCCACAGATACTCCCTAATAGAGGGACACCTTTACCGTCGGGGAGCAACAGGCTTTTACTAAAATGCATCACTCATGAAGGGGGGAGCATAATGCCCTTTGATATCCATGGAGGCATATGTGGTAGCCACGTTTTGTACCGCACTCTTGTTGAAAAAAATATTTTAGTAAGAATTTTATTGGCCCACTGCCCTCCAGGATGCTTGTGAGCTAGTGAAGTGGTGCGAGTCATGTCAGTACCATGGCCAACAAACCAACCTACCAATGCAAGCACTGAAAACTATACCATTCTCTTGGCCTTTTATTGTCTGGGGGTTCGATATCATGGGATCATTCTCGAAAGCCCTATGAGGTTTCGAATTCCTATTCTTAGCAATCGATAAATTCACCAAGTGGATAGAGGCTGAGCCCATCAAGAAGATCACACTGCAGCAGTGATTAAGTTCATACGGGAGCTAGTTGTGCGGTTTGGCAATCCAAATCGCATAATTACAAACAACAGAACTCAGTTCACTAGTAGTTCTTTCTAGGACTACTAAGAAGAGATTGGGACCAAAGTTTGCTATGCGTCGGTGGCACACCCACAAAACAACAGATAGGTTAAAATGGAAAATGGGATGATACTACAAGGTGATGAGCCCATGGCTCCTTCGGATACGATCAATACCACCAATAATCCTCAAATCATACAAGGTCTAATTACAAGAGCACGTGCATGACAATTAGACCACAAGGTAAACTCGTTTCTCGCTGTTCATACTTTCTTGGATGGATTACTACTAAATTCTTGTGATGTTTTATTGCTTAGGAACATGGAAGAAGCACCACAACCTTACCCGGACGTCACCCCTTGAAGGCCAAGTCTACTCAGACTAGAGGCTAAGCTCTAGTCGTGGTCGTGGTCGAAGTTGTGGTCATGGTCATGGTCGAGTCGCAAGATAGCACATCAGTAAAACGGACATAACTCTCTCATAAGAAGTCTATTTTAGACAATATTGGACATTCTGGAAAGCTTACAATGAGACCTTTCCAATGGATATGAGTCTACCAAATAATTATTATAGTTTAGTTAGAGTCAAAGAAATAAGGTACTGTCCCACCGTTTTGGACCTAGTTGGGTGTTATAATCGTGCTAGGGTCGGAATCCATGTTGTGTACACCTCTTTCCATGGCTGCACAACCCTAGGTCAACCTCCTCATGTCCCCCCTATATATACACAGTAGCCATCGTAGTTTAGGCTTAGTTTTTCTTAGATTATGCTACTTCATATAGTTTTGCCGCTTGTTTGGTTTGTGGAACCCCAACTCAAGTACTTTATTGGTAATTAGCAATATTCAAATTATCGATTTGTTTGCAGGAACAACCTTCTTGGCGACGCCAACTGCGTCTTAGCACGGTTGATAACCACAGAGTAGTGGTGTAGTGGTTGCGAGGGTTCTCGATCTATTTTGTTCAGAGCCTTTGGATCATCAACGTCGAAACTCCACCAATCGACTTATCATATTACCTTTCAGAAGATCGGGCAAATGCGCATCAAGTGATATTAGAGCCTAGGTTGCCCGTTAAGTAATCTTAGTTATCCCCTTTTGTTTCGTCGTTTTCCATTACCTAGAGTCCAGAAAATTGCCCCACAAAAATATTTAGGTCTTAGTTTTTCCGCTATCCAAACCACTTTTTTGCCTTCGCAATTTTATTTTCAATATTCGCATTGTTGAGTTTGAGTCCATCGTTGGTTTCTTTGTTGCTGGTCGAGTCATCGTGATCTAGTTTCTAGTATCGAGTTTTGTTGTTTAGTAATCGTGTATCTCGGCCTACCCTTATCTGCAATTGCTGAGATTGTGTCTCTAGTCGTGTCGACCATCTACTCGGGTTCGACCATTAGTTGCTTCAACCATCTACTCGAGCTCGATCACTAGTCGAGTCGACCATCTACTCGGGTTCGACCACTAGTTGTTTCGACCATCTAGTCGGGTTCGATCTCTAGTCGTTTCGACCATCTACTCAGGTTTGACCATTAGTTGCTTCAACCATCTACTCGAGCTCAATCACTAGTCGAGTCGACCATCTACTCGGGTTCGACTACTAGTTGTTTCGACCATCTACTCGGGTTCGATCACTAGTCATTTTGACCATCTACTCAGGTTCAATCACTAGTCGTTTCGACCATCTCCTTGGATTCGACCACCTAGTTGGATTTGACCATCCTTTTGGGTTCGACCACCTAGTCAGATTCAACTATCCACTCATTTTCGCCTCCACAACCTAGTCGGAGTTTATCTGTTTCTGATTACTCTCGAACACCCTTTGTACTCACATTGTCCGACAAAGTTCGAGTATCACTCGATAGCCTAAGTAGAGGAAGCCAGAGTTCACAGAGAGAGAGAGAGAGAGAGAGAGAGCTCTGCTCTTCGAAAAAAGTTTGTAACCCACGTACTTCACTGGTCTTAGAAAAAGCAGTATAAGAGTTTTGAGTTTGTGTCACATTCGCAAAAAAAAAAGGAAAGAAAAGCAAGCAACAAGCAAAGAGTGCAAAAAAGAAGAGTGCAAAAAGAGAGAGAGATTTTTTTAAAAAAAATCAGTTTGCATTGCGAATTTTATTCCATTGTGCTTGTGTCTGTTAGAGTTTTTGGCTTGCTTGAGCTAGTTCTAGGAACGTGTTCGGGTCAGCAACTGTGTTGAGTATTATGGACTTTTATTTAGCTTTGCTAATCTGATTTTAATTATTACAATTCGTTGATACTAAATATTGCCTGTCCAAGCTACATCTTCTCTCGATCAGAACGGTTTCTCCCTTACAACTACCTCATTCACACCTGATAAGGTATCACAAACCAGCCACCAGTTGTGCCAACTGCAGTGATTGGTAAGAACACTTTCCCCAAGTGTGGTAAGACGCTTGAGAGTGTGTGACTCCACCTCCACCACTTAGCAGTCGATCGGGATAATTTATCTTTCGTTGTTTCCTATCTTTGACTAACCATGGTAGGAGAAACATCGGATGCACATGAGTGTGTTTTGAGGGAAGAACTCACAATGGTGTTGAATGAGGATCGATAAGAAGCTTGCAGAGACAAACACTACATTGCAACGACTTAATGATAGTATTGCCATGCTCAATACACATTTTGATCGAATGGTTAATCAGCCACCAAACCATGGGCGTGTGGATCCTCATGGCACAACCCATGAGCAAGAGGAGTCCGTCGCAAATGATGAAATTTTTGAGGCAAGAACAAGACACCTTTGATGCACGACAACGGGACCGATTAAACTTCAACCATCAAGGTATGAGAGGTAATAATTTTTAGCAACCTAACATACGTATTAATGATGATCCATTTGCTAAGGCTAAGTTTATCATACCATCTTTTGTTATGATGCTGAAAAATATTTAGATTGGGAGATGACAGTTGAACAGAAGTTCAATGCTTATTTAGTTCCTAAAGTACATAGAATTAGGCAAGCCACTAGTGAATTTAAGAATTTGCAATTATCTGGTGGAATAGAGTATGCATCGATGGATTAGCGCCTACCACATGGAATGCTTTAAAGGTTGCTATGCCTAACAGATTTGTTTCACCCTCTTTTAAGTGTGATTTGCATAAGAAATTGAAGCGCTTAAACCAAGGTGATAGATCCGTAGAAGAATATTATCAGGAGCTACAAATTAGTATGTTGTGTTGTGATATAGGAGCTACAAATTAGTATGTTGTGTTGTGATATTATTGAGGATGAAGTGGCTGCAGTGACACGCTTTTATAGAGGGTTAATGCGTGAAATTCAGGACATAGTTGATTACAAAGAATATGATAGTGTTCCAAGATTGTTCTAACTTGCATGTTTGGCAGAAAAAGAATTGCAGGGATGACAACAGAGGCCAAGGAGCAATTTTGGAAGTACGACTACTTCAAAATGAACACCAGAACAAGTCAAAGTAGCCCCAGATTCAGCTACACGGTCTGCTGCCACCTTCTCGAGTAGGGTGCATTCAGTAGTACCTTTGACACTGTCACACACTCCCGAGGTAAGCAAATCTGTAAGTGTGCAGGGTCTAACCAAGAGCTCTTCAGTTTCTTCTACAAGCCGATCGACCGATATTGTATGCCACCGATGCAAGGAAATGGGCCATGCCATGAAGGATTGTCCAAGTCAGTGAGCATGCATTGTAATAGAAGACGGTGGATATATAAGTGCTAGTGATGTTGAGGATGAATATTCTCTTGCCGCTAACCATGCAGGTGACGAGGATGGAGGTGAGATGGATATCGAGCATGAGGAAGTGTTCGATGCCACTGCCACGGAGGATTATCGGACCCTCATTATGTAGTAAGTGTTAAGCACTCAAATGGAGCAAGTGGAACAGCTACAATGCCATAATTTGTTTCAGATTTTCCTCATAGTCAGGGATTATCATGTTCGAGTTATTATTAATGAAGGAAGCTCTAACAACTTGGTAAGTTCAGATATGATTAAGAAGCTTGTCTTCTCAACAAGAAACCATCCTCATCCTTATCATATTCAATGGTTCAACAACAGTGGTAATGTGAAGGTAATGCAAAAAGCTAGAGTGCATTTTTCTATTGGTTCATACCACGATTGTGCTGATTTCGATGTAGTTCTCATACAAGCATGCTCTCTTTTGCTAGGACAACCATGGGAGTTTGATACTGATGCAACACATTATTATAGAATTAATAAGTACACTCTTATGCATAAAGGAAAGAAAATAAGTTTTCTACCTTTAACCCCTACTGAAATTGTGAAATGTGAACAAGAGATAGCTAAAAATTAAAGAAAAGAGTTTGAGAATGAATCTGAAAATCAGCAAGTAGCGGAAAAAGGTTTTCCACCTTAAAAGGAGAAAGCAAAAACAACTTCTAAGTCCGATAGAATCAAATTGAAAGGGTGTGTTATACTTGCCACTAAATCTGATCTTGCTGAAATTTCTGATAATGAGCTACCATGCTATGCTTTGATATGAAAAGAGGCCTTAGTTTCACTTGAGAATATATCTAGCTCTTTGCGTCCTGATGTTGCTAATCTTTTGCAGGAGTTTGTGGATGTATTTCCAGCTAAGGTACCCCCGAGATTACCACCTATTCGAGGGATTGAGCATCAAATTGATTTGATTCCAGGAGCAACTTTGCCGGAATGTGCACACCCCCCCCCCCAACAAATCCACACTTCAGTATTGTTCACACGCCCTTCGACCGATATACCCCGGAATCATTGTCAGGGATTAACCCTCGACAGTCATCTAGAACTACTCTCTGAGTAAACTAGATATCTCTACAAGCCTATTATGCCCACAAAACCATAGACTCGCACGCCAAAGGGTCACAACTACAAAGGTATTTAGCTCATCCGTCTCATATACGAATATGTTGTAAGTATAGAAAAACGCTAAAGCCAACTGCAACAACAGACGATGCTTAATCAACGCAAGCGGTCTATGGCATTCGGGTTCCTCTCCCGAGCTATCCCTAGCACCGCCCACATCTCGTCTATCCTCACCACTCATACAAACTAACATCATCATGAACTTTGTGAACATTAACAAGCGCTAAGCTCAAGAATGATGGCCGAACCACCGCTCGACTTCTACTAATGACTTATGCATTGCTAAGCATATCAGATACTTTTAAGTTAAACATTAACATGATTACTCCCAGGTTACAAGGATTAAGACCATCAATGTCAAGGTAGGGACAATGCATCAACATAGGTTCTACCCACAGAACCTGACACCGACTCGCTAACATGCACAACATACATAAGCGATAGTTTATCATTTTAGACATCACACAATCCAAAGTACAAGGTAGAATATACTTAGATGATTGCCTGTTGCTCCGACGCTTCGCTCATGAATTCTGGTTCGGTGTTGGCTTCGACCACACGAACTGTTAGCGCGTCACTCTCTAAACAATCAAGAATGCACTGAATAAACCAAAAAATGAGGAAAAAGAAATATTGTTATGATGCATGATCATGAATTGACATGGAAGGCGTCATGTCTCGAAAGCATTTGTAAACAAAATACAACAACACAAGAGATGAAAGGTTTGAACCTCATCTAAGACATCCTAAGTTCACTAAGTACTAGACGGTTGGCAGTTAGACAGTCGGAATCGAGTAGAGGGAAAAATGGTATTGAGTAGGTCTGGCGCTTAGACTGGGAGTGGTGATCAGACTAGCCATGATAGCGGTCTGACTCCTCACAATGGAGTCAGTTCGAGTGACTTAGTCTCACTAGCGGTCAGACCGGCCCTATTGGTGGTCAGACCACGGGACCCTGCCGACGCCACCTCGGCGAGGTTGCTGGCAATGCCTTCAAACACAAAAGGTACCAAAATGCTCTGTGACACTAGCGGCGTATTTCTAGGGTAGTTTAGACAACATGCATCGAACCAAACTCGAGAAACACCTTGAACGGGATCTAAAACTACGGTTAACTCAGCCAAATCAAGATGGAGACCGATTAGATCTCAAAAATGGTGGAAAACGGTATGGGGATGTTCACCTTGGCATATGTGAGCTTTTGTATTAGATCGGTTCACCTCGGGGAAGTTTCGATTTGAAGGTCAGGCCTTGAGGTGGTCGTTAGGCTTGAGATGGAGAAAACTTAGGGAAAAGCACCTCTGGCGATGGAAAGAGGAGGAGGAACCCGGGGAAGTCTTCGGGAAGTTTGGGGGAGTCCTTTCCGTCTATCTCTAGCCAGTTGGGACATCGGGGTGATCTCTCCCACTTTCTCTCTCTCTTTTGGCGAAGTGATCGAGTGAGAATGAAATGGAAGAGAGAGAGAGAGAGAGAGAGAGAGAGAGAGAGAGAGGAGTGAACGTGTTGATGGGCTTTAAACCAAAACCCACTGTGCCCTGGCGATCAGATCGTGAGGGGTCTCGATCAGACCGTGAGGGGCGGTCTTGTGCTCAAAACCTTCGGCGCCATGCCGGTCAGACCGTGAGGGGCGGTCTTGTGCTCAAAACCTTGTCTCCATTTTTTCTTTTTCCCCATTCTCCTTCTCTTCTTCTTTTCCAAAGCCTAGGGGGTACTTTAGCCCTAGACCATTTCCGCTCATAAATAAAAATATATATGTGTGAGAATTTGCGCAAAACATAAAACTATGGTGATTATGCTTGCTTAACCTAGATTAGGATTTTTGGGGAATGACATTGCCATAGAAAAAACTCCTAGGGGCGTTGGAACCGAACAATATGCAATCAACAGATGCATGGCCTTCTCTCTAGATCTACGAAACGTAAGCTGGCCGGTAATGTTTTGCCCCGGGACGATCAAGAAATATAATGGAAGCACAAATCCAATTGAGTTTCCAGATATATACCATGACCATCCAAACAGTTGGTAGGAATGAGAAGGTAATGATGAATTACCTCCCCACAGCTCGTGAAGGGGCATTCAGAATATGGTTGACTAATCTACCACTAGGAACAATCTACTCGTGGGAGCAGCTCTGCGACGTGTTCCGAGCTAACTTCCATGGTACGTATGTTCGCCTCAACATGAAGAATGTCTTCATAACTGTGAGCAAATGGTGAACGAAACATTGCATGAGTTCGTATGACTCTTCAGCAACACTCGTAGCACTATCCCTAAGATTAGTGACTACGATGTCATCCAGGCATTCACTCAGGGGGTTAAGAGCCGGCATTGCGTTGAGGGCATCGCTAGAAAAGAGATGGTTAAGGAGCTCATGTAAATTGTTGATAAGGCTGCTAGGGCCGAAGATGCGCTCCTCTATGTCAAGGAAAAGACTCAGGGCATCAAGTGTCCTCAACCTAGGCTTGGCAGCGATAAGGTCCAAAGCAAGCACAAAAGGAACACCAAGGAGGTAAGGGCAAGAAAGCTAAAACTGACGAAGTTTTTGCAGATATGCCCGACATTCAACCCTACCAGTGCTCCGGTCCTCCTCGAGGCAAAAGCTTTGCACCTGGCTCCGACGAACAAGATGGGAAGCCTTAGTGCGACTTCCACCAAACCGACAACCACAACATCTACGAGTTCCACCTCTGGAAAAAGTTGGTCAAAGCGGAAGTCAAAAAAGTAGCCAAGGGAAAAAAGGTTCAGGTTGCAACCCATAGCAGGGACTCTGACTCGAATGGCAGCGAAGATGACATGGACGCAATGTCTTTCCAGTCGGGTGAAAGGGCAATCGACCACATGTTTTTATCTTACGAGTCCAAGTAGCAGTACAAGACAGTAGCCCAAGAAGTCCTAGCTGCTATCCGTCGGACACCAAAATCTCCTTCAGCTAAGAAGATTACCCCAATAACTTTGTATGGCCGGGCCGCTTTCCGATAGTAGTCAGGCCTACGATAAACAATTGCAAGGTAACTCGAGTCCTTATCAATAGAGGAAGTTCTCTGAACATTCTTTTCGCTAATGCGCTAGGAGGAATGCAAATCTCCTAGTCTGCAATCAAGCTGGTTACTCAAGATTTTCATTGTATAGTACCAGGATCTTCGGCTACTTCCATCGGCCAGATATCGCTACTCGTGACCTTCGGGAAGCAAGAATTTTTCTGAAAAGAAAAAATTCTATTCGATGTGGTCGATTTCGAGATGTCATACAATGACATCTTAGAAAGACCTACTCTTGCCAAATTTATGGTAGCCACGCACTACGCTTATTAGTGCGTGAAGAACCTAGGATCTGAGTGGGTCATCACCATTTGGGGCTACACGAAAGTAGGCCACGCATCATCAACTCGATAAGGAGATGAAGAACTCATGGCCTAACACCACCGTGAAGTCTCGCGGTGAAGTCAAAATAGTTCCTTTGGGTCCAGTGGAGCCATCCAATATCGTTCGGATCGGTTCCAAACTGGATCCCAAATAGGAACTTGCACTCATCACTTTCCTCTAGGCAAACACAGACGTGTTTGCCTAGTAGCCATCGGACATGCTTGGGATCCCTATGGAAGTGATTGAGCATAAATTAGCTATCCGGCCCGATGCAAAGCTGGTCAAAAAGAAACTCTGACGGTTCGCACCCGACTAAAAAGAAGCTATTAAAGAGGAAATCAAGAGGTTCACCAAGGTAGGCTTTTCTCAAGAAGTGGATCACCTCAAATGGCTCGCAAACCCTGTTATTGTCAAAAACTGAAACGACAAATGGCTAATGTGTGTCAACTTCACGGATCTCAACAAAGCCTGCCCTAAAGATACTTTTCCTCTACCAAGAATAAATTAGAGAGTTGATTCCATCTCTGGATACGACTATCTAAGCCTTTTTGAAGTCTATTCTGGTTATCACCAGATTAGCATGAACCCAAAATATGAGAAGACCACCTTTATTACCCCATTTGGGATCTACTGCTATGTTAAAATGCCTTTTGAATTGAAGAATGTTGGTGCCACATACTAACGAGGAATGGAAATAATGCTTCATGATCGATTAGAACGTAGAGGCCTACGTCGATGACCTCATCATCAAAATCAAAAAGAAGGAAGATCTTATCTTCAATGTACAAGAAATGTTCAATAACCTACGCAAGAATCGGTTCACGCTAAACCCAAAGAAGTGCGCATTTGGAATCAACATAGGGAAATTACTCAAATATTTAGTGTCCTACCGGTGAATAGAAGTCAATCCCAAAACGATCAGAGCTATTGAAGTGATGCAACCCCTAAGCCAGTATGAGAAGTTCATAGACTAACCAAATGTATGATAGCTCTTAGTCGGTTTATTTCCAAGCTGGAGAACGAGGACTTCCCTTGTTCAAGTTGTTAAGACAACATGACAAGTTCGAGTGGTCAAAAGAAGTAGATGAGGCATGCAACAATTTAAAGAGGTATCTTTCTTCCCCCTATGCTAATCGCTCCCAACCCTAATGAAGATTTACTCTTATACATCACGGCTAGACCACGAGCTGTAAGTGGGGTATTAGTGGTGAAAAGGAAAATGCAAGACAAATGAGAGAAAAGCCAACAACTGGTGTACTGAATCAGTGAAGTGCTCCACAATCCTAAAAAACATTATCCACAAGTGCAGAAACTATTATATGCAGTACTAATGGCCTCTCATACGTTATGACATTAATTCCAGGCTCACAAGATCACCATACCATCAATATACCCTTTGGGCGAGATCCTGCACAACAGAGATGCAATCAGTAGAATAACCAAGTGGTCAGGTGAACTTGTAGAATTCAAAGTATGTTTCATGCCTCGAACAACTATCAAGTCGCAAGCACTTGCAAACTTCGTGGCCGAATGGATAGAACTAAATCAACCCAAAGATGATTGTGGAAACTTATCGAACATATGGATTTATTCTTTGATGGATCACTCATGCTTCAAGGAGCGAGGGCTGGGATTATACTAATCTCTCCAACAGGAGAAAGCCTACAATACACTTTGCAGATTGATTTTTTGATTGAATAACATAGCAGAATATGAGGGTTTGTTTGTTGAACTCCGAGTAGCTTCTGCTCTTGGCATCTGCAATCTGCTTGTGAAAGGGGATTCACAATTAGTGGTGAAGCAAGTTAGCAAGGATTATTAAACCTCGGATGAAACCATGACAGACTACCTTGTGAAGGTGAGGAAGCTGGAATTGAAATTCCTCGGACTCGAGGTCAAGTATATCCCAAGGAAGGATAATTGCCTCACCCATAGTCTTGCCCGCACGACATCCTCACGATCTCTAGGACAACTTGGTATTTTCGTAAAGAACTCTCAAAGCAGTCTGTGAAATCATCAGAGAACCCAGCTGAAGAAGTGGTGCTCTATGAGACCTATAAACACCTCGAGGGCTCGCTAGGGATTGATGCCCCAAAAGGAGTCGCGGGCAAACTCACGGCTCAGCTCAAAGGCAAAGTTTTGTGGATGACCGCAATCTGCAAGTACCTTCAAGATTGAGTTGTGCCAAAGGATGATGCACTAACTGAGCAAATTTCCCATCGATCCAAGATGTATACTATGGTGGATGGCGTTCTTTATTGAAAAGGTGCTCACGGAGTACACATGAAATGTATCTCTCAGAAGTAGGGTAGAGAACTATTGGAAGAAATTTATGGAGGGGTGTGTGGAGCTCACACTTCCTTTTGAACTCTGGTTGGAAAGTCATTCATACAAGGTTTCTATTGGCCTACGGCTCACCATGATGCGAGTGAGTTGGTAAAAAAAGTGTACAAGCTGTCAATTTCACAGCAGAAGAGTACATCAACCCGCTCAAGCCTTACAAATGATCCCTTTGTTGTGGTTATTCGTGACTTGGGAGCTGGATATTCTGGGGCCCTTCCCGGTAGCACTTGGGGCTTGGGGCCTCAAGTTCCTATTCTTTGCAATTGACACCTTCAACAAGTGGATTGAAGTTGAACCAGTCGAAAAAATCACATCAGCGACTGCCAAGAAATTCATCAGGAAAAACTTCATGAAAAGATTCGGCATCCCGAGTACTTCAGGAAATCAAAACCTGCTTCTTCAACCGCTTATCCGCCTATGCTAAAACCTAGACCTTTGAGTTGCCTGATGTACTCTGGGCAATTCGAACGACGTCCAACAGGGTGACGGCGAATGGATCGAATGGCCCAAGATGAGGGGTGAATTAGGCTCTAATTAAAATTATTTCTAGCAAACTCTAGAACAAGTAAGCAACATTAGCCTAGATAAATAGTAATGCAACTACAAGATCAAGCTGGATGAAAGCAATTAAACAAGCAAGCTATATAACACAAAGCAAATTGCATAATTTAAAGCTAGCAAGAATGTAAATACTCAAAGTAAATGTGGGAAAGTAAAGAGATGGATAAGAGGATTTGATGCTCCCCACTAGTCTTTGTTGGAGCATCCACTAAGGACATCGCTCCCCATTAAGCCACCAAGGCTCAAGTGTTCCTTCATGATTACCACTTCTCCAACTTTGGATTGGCAGGCATCAAACCAAGCACAATGCTTCTCTTGGGGCTCCCACAAGAGCACCAAGACCTCATCAAGACATCTCCAATCACCAAGACGGCTAGGTATTGCCAACCACCAAGAGCAACAAGCCAATAACTTCACTTGACCTAAATAAAGCCTAGACTATAGCTAGATACACACTTGATACTCTCTATGCACTAATGATGTCATTAATCTTCAATTAAGAACTTTTTAAATCACTCTAGTGCACTCTGTTGCTTCTTGCTCACACACTTAGTGTTTTGCTCTTATGGAATGGCAAGAGATAACAGTGAGACAAAATGAGGGGGTATTTATAGGCTAGAGGTCCAAAATCCGAGCTCAAGAGAGGGATTTTAGTTGAGTATGTGGTACCATTTCGATCACAAGCTCATGAGCTATCCATCCCCCTAATTTATTTTCATTTTCCCGGAGGATTTCAGCCAGATTTGGTGTCTTTTGGTGTTTAGGATTGAAATGTGAAGAACACCGGATTTCTTCGCCTCCCAAGCTTTTCCCTTCGTTTCCTCCTTCAATCGGCGGTCCACAACCTTGGTAAAGGCCTTTGGGTTAGTCCCCTAAACTCTCATGGCAAGAATCCGCCTTTTGGATGGTTGGATTTTGAATTTTGAGCTAGGGGTTTGAAGTTCATGAGTTCTTGATGAATTAGAAGCAATAGTCGAGTTTTCATCGATTTCGGCGTACACATGTTGTCCTACGCGGTAGAGGAAGTCAATGTGATGCTCTAGGTTCAAGTCCCCACTCCCAATATCACCGAAATCGTCACCGGTGAGCTCACAAAGTGCCCCCGGCGACTCCCAGCGGTCTGACCGCCACCCCAAGGTCGGTCAAACTGCTAAGGGCCAAAACCCTCTGTATGGGGGCAGTCTGACCACGTTTCCGGCGGTCTGACCGTGACTCTTTTCTATCTGACCGCAGTATAACTGCGGTCTGACCGCTGTATACCGAGGCAGCACAGTTACTACTTGCTGAAACTTTTAAAATTCATAATAAATTCTCTGTAGCTCTAACAATTATGAAACAAATTTTTTTGTTCCATAATAACCTACTCTACCTATTAAAAATATCCCCAGCCATGAAATAATGAATTAAATTTATGAGATTAATTAATTAGGTTAAAGCTTCATTAATTCACCGTTAATTCATCATAAGCCCAAAATTGATTAATCCAATTTTGCTAGTTTCCATATGACTTGTTCTATCTAGGAAAAATGTTTTCATCCATTATATGCATATTGTGGCATATATTTTCACTTGATTCATACTCATTGCATTGCATGAGTTATTCTTTTTAGAGATCGCCGAACCAACGATCCCGGCGAGCGAGGTCGATCCCGAGGCATCGCACCTTTGTGAACCAGTGCATCAAGGCAAGAATCTATCATATTGAACCCTGTCGGTTGTATTGAATGGAGTCTAAATATTGATAAATTATGCTTATGTATGGGTTTGCATGTATAGGAAGTCAATGTTGGGTTTTGATGGGTAGATCCTATGTTGAATTGCATTGTCTCTACCTTGATGTATTGTTGATCCGTATCCTTATAGCCTGGGTTTAATCATGCTAAGGTCTAACTTAAAAGTAATGCGAGATGCTTAGGGGTTAGGGGTGTCATCTGCCCTCAAGGAAAGTCCGTGGGTAGTTCGGGAAGAGAAACCGGACACCGTAGGCCGCTTGCATCGTTTAAGGCCGATCGTCGGGGTAGTTGGCTTTAGCACTTACCTTACTCACCACATGCCGATCTAATGGTAAGGTGAGCCGAATACCTTCGCAGTTGTGGCTTTGTGGGGCCTGAACAACGACGGTGTGAGCGGGCGTGCTTGTAAGTGGTACTAGTTTGCTTCGGGAGTAGTTTTGTTACCGCCACGCTGAGCATTGTATGTCGCACACGGTTGGGGCTGGTTGGGAAAGGTTGACACAGGAACCCCTTGTGTGCACTTTAGCGGGTGGGACAAGCCGTATGGTCCCCGAGTCGTGTGGGTCGAGGAGTATCCCCCTGCAGGGAGTATAAACAGTTCGAACTGCCGCGCTCTCGGTCATGAGCATGCTATTGTTTCATTTGCACCCGGTCGTAGACTTGCGAGTTGTATGGTTCGGATATGTGGTTTGTGGTTCGAATATGTGGGAGGTGGTCGAGATGGTACTTGTTATACATTGATACTAATGTGGTTTCAGTTTCAGATGATCAGTTGGTAGTTGCAGTGTAATTTCATATATATTGGTTAAGTTAGTTGCTCACACATATATCTAGATTGCTTACCGCATATGTTTTACTTAACCTTGTGGCCTACACTTGCTAACATCTCAATGCATAATCCTTGGAGTCGGGATATTATATACCCATATTATGTAAGACTTGCGAGTACCTTCATACTTAGGGTGCTACCCTTAAGTTGATGCAGGTTCACAGGTCGACAAGGAGGGGGCGGTGTTTGGCTACTTTGTGCCTGCCAATCAGGGTGGCTGGCAGGAGTAACATAATCTACTCCGAACTCAGTGTTCTGCTATGGAGCCTAAGGGCATGTGGCTCCATATCCTTTTGTTGTATAGCTTTTAGTCTTCCGCTGCTTAGTCTTTTGTTGGTTAGGAGTTGAGTAGGTTTTAGTCTCCTCCTAACTCTCTTTTGCTGTAAATTGTGATAACTTGTTGCATGCTTAAGAACTTATAATATAATGTTAATTACCCGCTCTTTCTTAGGTTTTGTTGTGATGTACATGTTGGGAAGGCATGTGTTCCGATCTTGGGTACAAAACACGTGCCGAGACTACCGGGATGATATTCTAGTTAATCATCGAGGTTGTGATTATGAATAATGATCCTCCTAGTGATTAATTAGAATATTGTTTGAACGGTTCCTCACAGTGTGGTATCAGAGCTTGGTTTAATTAAGTAGCCTAAACACAATTAGAATATTGTGTAGTAAGTGTGTCGAACTCACTAAGCAACCAACTAAAGTTTACTTATGCATTTTCGTGTCAATATGTATGAATCTGCTATATTATGCCCCTAAGTATAACGTATGTGGTTGTGGTGCTTGATAGGGTGAGATGCATTTGAGAAAGATACGTGTAGTTCAGAAACGAGCATACTTTCATGTTTTATTGCTCATTTTGCATCATGCCTTTGAACATGCATTTTCATCAATATATAGTGTATGGATCCAAGTAAGCGAGATCTGGCATAGCAAAATAGCATTAGTTGGAGTTTGATTTTTTTTTTCACCTATGTCGAAAATTAACCTTCGCCTCATTTTCTTCTCATCGTCACAATAGGATGAGAACCCGTAGCAGTTTGGATGATCTTCCCGAGGGCTCGAATGAAAATAACCCTACCCCGCCGCCAACAATGGCGGAAGTGCTCATGAGAATTGAGCAAAACCGTCAAACGAACCAGGCACTCCTCGATGCTCTCGTGCGCAACATGGCCCCACAAGGAGGAGGTGGGGCCCGGCGCCAAGATGATTTCTCGGATTCCTTGCAGACTCAGCCGCCAACTTTCACGCGGGCTGAGGATCCTCTAGACGCTGACCACTGGCTCCGGACTATCGAGCAGAAGCTCACTCTCCTTCGATGCGAGGACCACGAGAGGGCGCTCTTCGCCGCTCATCAGCTACAAGGTCTGGCGGGCGCGTGGTGGTCCAACTACTTGGCCATGCACCCCGCCAATCATCGGGTGTCTTGGGTGGAGTTCCGCCAGGCATTCCGGGATTTCCACATTCCCAAGGGTCTTATGGAGATCAAGCGATGGGAGTTCATGGACCTCAAGCAGGGAGGCAGATCGGTGATGGAATATGTGCAGGTGTTCAACCACCTTGCACAATATGCTCAAGATGTAGTGAGCACCGACGAGCGAAAACAATACTGCTTCGTTAACAGTCTCAATTCGAAGATACGAGACTGGTTGTCGGCGCACGAGTTCGCCGATTTTAACAAACTTGTGAGCACCTCGCTCACAGTGGAGTTCAAGCTCAAGAACCACCAAGAGGAGAAGAAGCGCAAGAGGGGTCCGTCGCCTTCCGTGGGCAGGGGCTCTCAACGCGCCCGCACGGAGAATCCATCTCACATGTCAGCCTCGACAGCCCCACGGCCGATGTGGCTAGTATGGCGTCCGTCCTTCTTCGCTCCACAAGGACAGCCTACGAGACCCGTCGGCTCCCAAGTGAGCGTGATAGGTGGTCCCGGTGGCCCGTGCTACAACTGCGGCCGTGTCGGCCACTATGCGCGAGATTGTGTGTATCCGAAGCTGGGAGCCACGGTGGCCGCTTCCAGGCCACCACCAGCTCAGTCTGTGCCACAGTCCTCTCAAGCAACCCACATCCCCAAGCGTGGCCTAGCACGCCACACCAACACCGACGAGGTTCAGGAGGGTGATACTGTCCTGGTGGGTACGTTAAGTATGAGTTTCAATTTTGTCATCATTCCTGCATTGGTTTTGTTTGATTCTGGGGCCTCTCACTCCTTCATAGCTACGAGATATACCTGGCGGCATGGGCTGAAAGTTAGTGACACCACTTCACCATATGTCATCGATGCACCCGGGGCCAAGATTCTAGTGAGTCAGTGTCTGCCCCGAGCATCGGTCATTATCAATGAGACGCATTTTGGTGCAAACTTGCTGGTGATGGACTCAAAGGGGATAGATGTCATTTTGGGAATGAACTGGCTCACCAAAAATGAAGCTATTATGGATTGTGCTCAGAGGACAGTTACTCTAAGTGGTCCATCCTGCACCCGGATTCAATTGAAGCTGGAGGGTGTCAAATCTTGTCTCTTCGCCTTGAAGGTTGTCCCCACCATAGACATGATGAGTATTCCTGTGGTGTGGGAATTCTCGGATGTTTTTCCAAATGAATTGCTAGGAATGCCGCCCAACCGAGCAGTTGAGTTCTCAATTGATCTCATGCCTGGAGCAGCTCCAATTTCCAAGAATCTTACAAGATGTCGTCAGTTGAGCTAGTTAAGCTGAAGAAGCAGCTTCAAGAATAGCTATCCAAAGGATTCATTCGTCCGAGCTCCTCACCCTGGGGATGTTCGGCACTCTTTGTGATGAAGAAGGATGGTACCTTGCTGATGTGTGTTGATTATCATCCATTCAATAATGTCACTATCAAGAACAAATATCCTCTCCCTAGGATTGATATTCTATTTGATCAACTAACCGGAGCCCGAGTCTTCTCGAAGATCGACTTGAGACTGGGCTATCATCAAATCAAGGTTCGACCAGAGGATATCCCAAAGACGGCTTTCTGGACTCGCTATGGGCTATATGAATTTACCGTCATGTCCTTTGGATTGACGAATGCACCGGCATTCTTCATGTATTTAATGAACACGGTGTTCATGGAGGAATTGGATAAGTTTGTCATGGTTTTCATCGACGACATTCTTATATACTCCAAGACAAATACAGAACATGTTGAGCACCTCCGTATTGTCCTTGGCCAACTCAGCGATCATCAACTTTATGCCAAGTTCAGCAAGTGTGAGTTCTGGCATAGGGAGGTAGCTTTTCTGGGTCATGTTCTGTCAGAAAACGGTGTTGCAGTCGACCCGAGCAAGGTGCAGGATGTGCTCAATTAGGTTCAACCCAAGAATTTCACTGATATCCGGAGTTTTCTCGGACTTGCGGGCTACTACCACCGGTTCATCGAGAATTTCTCCAAGATTGCCAAGCCGATGACCGAGTTGTTGAAGCAAGGCAATGCTTTCGAGTGGTCGAGTGACTGTGAGACAGCTTTCTAGACTTTGAAGAAATTGCTCACGACCGCTCCAGTCCTTGCTCAGCCTGATGTGAACAAGGGCTTCGATGTCTATTGCGATGCTTCTCGCATGGGCCTCAGATGTGTCCTTATGCAAGAAGGCAGGGTTGTCGCTTACGCCTCACAGCAGTTGAAGCACCACGAGGAGAATTATCCGACACATGATTTAGAGTTGGCTGCAGTCGTGCATGCTCTGAAGATCTGGCATCATTATCTGATGGGGAACTTGTGCCGTATCTATACGGATCACAAGAGTTTGAAGTACATTTTCACTCAAGCCGATCTGAACATGAAGCAACGAAGATGGCTCGAGTTGATCAAAGATTATGAACTGGAGGTTCATTATCATCCCGGCAAGGCGAATGTGGTCGCTGATGCCTTGAGCCAGGAAGCTCATTGCCATTGTCTTAGGGTCGAGCCTGGGAATTCCACACTTTGTGATGAGTTCCGCCAGCTTAGGCTCGAGATGGTCACGGATGGATTCATTGCCAACCTGGAGATCAAATCCACTCTTCTGGATCAGATCAAGGCAGCTCAGAAGGATGACAAAGGCATGGCCCGAATCCGAGAGAAGATGAAGATCGGTCAGGCCGTATGCATTTCTGAAGACGATCAGGGCGTTCTGTGGTTTGGGAACCGACTAGTGGTTCCAAGGGTTGAAGCGCTGAGGAAGAAGATCCTTGATGAGGCTCATGATTCATTGTTGTCTATTCATCCGGGAGGCACAAAAATGTATCAAGACCTCAAGCCGAGATTTTGGTGGACTCGCATGAAGCGAGAGATCGCTCGATATGTAGCTGAGTGTGATGTCTACCGAAGAGTGAAGGCCGGGCATCTCAAGCTAGCTGGTACACTTCAGCCCTTGCCCATTCCTTCCTGGAAGTGGGAGGAACTTGGAATGGATTTCATTACCGGCTTGCCAAAGACCTCGAATGGGTATGACTCTATATGGGTGATTGTGGACCGATTAATGAAGTCCGCTCATTTCTTGCCCATCAAGACCACCTTTTCGGCCAAGCAATATGCGGAGTTATACCTCATCAGGATAGTTTGCCTTCATGGTATTCCGAAGAAGATTGTCTTCGATCGAGGCACATAGTTCACTTCTCATTTCTGGAGGAGTTTCCAAGAGGCTATGGAAATCGAGCTTTTTCACAGCACGGCATATCATCCTCAGACAGACGGTCAAATTGAGCGGGTGAACCAGATTCTAGAAGATATGCTCCGAGCTTGTGTTCTCACTTATGGGAAGAAGTGGTACATATGCCTGCCATTCGCGGAATTCTCTTACAACAATAGCTTCCAGGCTAGTATTGAGATGGCACCTTTGAAGCTCTTTATGGCCGGAGATGCCGAACGTCACTAAATTGGTCTAAATCTAGCGAACGGGCTTTCCTAGGTCAAGATTTGGTCAAGGAAGTGGAAGGTCATGTTCTGAGCATTCGGAAGAGTCTTCTCACGGCTCAATCCCGACAAAAGAGCTATGCGGATCGCCACCGTTGAGAGCTCAATTTTGAGGTTGGAGATCATGTATACCTCAAGGTGTCGCCCCTCAGAGGAGTTTGCTAATTCCAAGTCCGAGGCAAGCTAGTGCCTCAATATGTGGGGGCCATTTCAGATTCTTGCTCGGTGTGGAGAAGTAGCATATCAATTGGACTTCCCGCCGTCTCTCTCCGCCGTGCACAATGTGTTCCATGTATCACAATTGAAGAAATGCATCCGAGTTCCAGCCGAGGTCGTTGATGTTGCACCTCAGGAGTTGCAACCGGACTTGACATATTGTGAGCAGCCAATCCAAATCTTGGATGAAGTAGAGCACAAGACATGGCAAAATTCCATCAAATTCATCAAAGTCCAACGGAGCAACCACTCAGAAGACGAGGCAACTTGGGAGCGTGAGGATAAAATCCGCTCCGAGTATCCCGAGCTCTTTGCCAGCTTGTAAGCGTTGTGTGAGTTTTGTACAATTGGGACCTCTTGCATGTCTATGCTCATCACACATGTGGATTAAAGGTATTGCTTTGGGTTCCATCACTCACCGCGTGAAAGTGTCCACAGCGTTGTACCTCTCACAGCGTGGTTTCTAGACTGATCGCGCTCTTCCCCGACTCGTACCGAATCTCGGGGCGAGATTCTTTTTAAGGGGGCGGAGGTTTGTCACGTCCCGAATTCTTAATCACGCAATTAAGCATAATCATGCTTTTAAGCATTATGTTTAAATTTGCATAATTATAATTTGGATTACTAATGCAATTCGTTTGAGATCATTTTGATGAGAGGAAGAGATCCAGGAGAGAAAAGAATGAAATTCGCAGTTAAAACAGACTCTTTCTCTAACACGTGGGCCCCACCGGAATGGGCCAACCACCCCACTCTCTCTCCCTATAGAGTGGCAGCTCACTCTCTCTCCTCCTCACTCTCCCTCACGTCCCCCACCCGTGCTCCCCTCCCCTCTCACTCTCCCTCTCACTTCTTCTCTCTTTTGTTCCAAAATCCGAGCTCAAGAGAGGGATTTGAGGTGAGTATGTGGTACCATTGCGATCACAAGCACATGAGCTATCCATCCCCCCCCCCCCCCAATTTATTTTCATTTTCCCAGAGGATTTGAGCCAGATTTGGTGTCTTTTGGTGTTTAGGGTTGAAATGTGAAGAACACCGGATTTCTTCGCCTCCCAAACTTTTCCCTCTGTTTCCTCCTTCAATCAGCGGTCCACAACCTCGGTAAAGGTCTTTGGGTGACTCCCCTACACTCCCATGGCAAGAATCTGCCTTTTGGATGGTTGGATTTCGAATTTTGAGCTGGGGGCTTGAAGTTCATGAGTTCTTGATGAATTAGAAGCAATAACCGAGTTTTGGTCGATTTCGGCGTATACATGTCATCATAGGTGGTAGAGGAAGTCAATGTGAAGCTCTAGGTCCAAGTCCCCACTCCAAATATCGCCGAAATCGTCATCGGTGAGCTCCCAAAGTTCCCCCGGCGACTCCCAGTGGTCTGACCGCCACCTTAAGGTCGGTCAAACCACCAGGGGCCAAAACCCTCTGCATGGGGGCGGTCTGACCGCGACTCTTGGCGGTCTGACCGCCAGTATACCGACGGTCTGACCGCTGTATACCCAGCCAACACAATTACTGCTTGCTGAAACTTGTAAAATTCATAATAAATTCTCTGTAGCTCCAAAAATTATGAAACAAATTTTTTTGTTTCATAATAACCTACTCTACCTATTACAAATATCCCCAGCCATGAAATAATGAATTAAATTTATGAGATTATTTAATTAGGTTAAAGCTTCATTAATTCTTCGTTAATTCATCATAAGTCCAAAATTGATGAATCCAATTTTTCTAGTTTACTTATGACTTGTTCTATCTAGGAAAAATATTTTAATCCATTATATGTGTAACAACCTGATTTTCAGATTTCTCAAATTTCTAAAAAATTTCAAGAGTATTGAATAGCTTCAGTAGTAGTATAGGTTTGAAACCTATTTTCTTAATCAATCAATCAATATAGGTTATTATTTTGTATGCATTGCATGCTGAGTTTTGTTAGGAGCCAGGTAAATGCATTAGAGTTCTTTTTCCTTTTCTTTCTCTTTGGTGTTTTGAGTGAAAAAGATTTTGAAAAGGTTTTTACAAAACTCAGTAGTGAATAAGTTAAGGATCTTAATGGTTGGAATTCAAAGTCCTTGAATTCATCATCTATTCAATCCTTGATCATACCTAATCCTTCTCTAGTTCAATTCAAATCTTATCCAAATCTTTGTTTAAAGCCAATGTCTCATCTTTCTCAAATTCTACTCAAATCCAAATTCAAATTTCTTATCTACTCCTATTCTTGTTCAACATCATTTTTCGTTTCTCTTAAATTCACTCCAAGCTCAATTCAAATTCAAATTTCTTTGCAAAAGTTTCTTTTCTAAACCCTAGATATGTCTAAAGTGTCTTTGGGCCCAATCATGCTCAAGTCCAAACCCTTAGCCAAGTCTTCTAGATGGCCCAACAAAGGATCCACGAAATCTGTAAATTTTCGCGGAGTCCTGGATAGCCTCATCTTCTCATGACTTTTCGGAGTTCAAAACGGCCTCAAATGCAAATCTTGACAATACCAAAATTGTAGGTCTCGTCGAGAGATTCGATTCGAACCTATGGAAGTCCTCTTTTGGATAATGGAGCTGGGAGTTATGGCCCCCGAAATCAGTGCTGCGTAGAGAAGTCCGAGTTCAAACAGTTTATCTTGTGACGCATTTTTGGAAATCAAGATGACGTTTTCAGAAGTTCCAATGACTACCAAAGTTGTAGATATTTTCTAGTACTACAATTTAGAATCAAGAAACGTCCAATTTGGAGTCCGTACGATAGAGATATCATCCTCGGAATACAAAGCTGCGAAAAAGGAAACCGTAACCGACTCGAACTCGAATCCAACTCGTGTTCGGTTTGGACTCTACCTCATCCAGCCGTCCCTAGCCCTATATATATGAGTTGCACGCCCTCTCCTACCTCTATTCCACGCTCTCAAGCCCTAGAAGTCGCTGCTGCCCTGCCCGTGCGTCGCCGGAGCTCCGCCGTTCGCCGGAGCCGCCGCCGCCGCCGCCCATGATGCGCTACGTCGTCTTCTCCACGAATTCTTCTTTCTCGACCATCAAAGCAACATGAGGACCCCTTCTTCCCCTCCCTTACTACTGTTTTAGCATCATACTAAGTCCCTAGCCAAGCCCTAGCCCTGGCCAAAGCCCGATCTACCCCGCCACGATCGTCGCCGTCGCGGACAGCCACAAGACAGCCGCGCTGTAGCCAATTGGCATTGATGTTCCCGACCGACCAGAGGTCAAATCACCAAGCCCTTTCACCGGTGCATGTCCCATGATGTTTCCCACGCCCTCACCAACTGGTTTGACCAGTAGATTAGCCAAACTATCGAAATCAAGGTCGACATACCCGCTGTCCAGTTTCTGCACGTGTTCTGCACGCGCACCGGATTTGCATTCGCGTTCCCCGTCAATACGAAAGCCGTATGGATGCACCAACCACGTCACGGCGTGTCCCATGGAGTCTTCTATGTTACCCTAAGAGCCCATCCCCGTTTGTGCAGCGACACGACCAAGACGCCATTGCCAACCACAGCATGTCGCAGCCATCACCCGTTTCATCTATGCTGATCATTCTTCCTCTTAGTAGATGATCTACCAAAACCCATGCCATAGCATCGTGTTCCCGGGTTATATGAACATCCTTGTTCAAACGGTTCCTCAAATTTCATAGCCAATCTCTAGGAACGCGAGCGTCTTCGTTCCTACATCTGTTCGCGGTCACCACCAAACCTAACATCAGTCATCGTTGTTTTGCCGCTACCTCGGATGACCCCTTCCAAAACCAACCATACCGCTGAGTTAGTCTTCCCGCGTTCTACGTCATGCTTCCCTCGTTTCACTGAAACACTACTGAAGCCGACATCGATGTCTGTGGCCACATGCCCGATCGCCATCTCCGACGAAACCCGAACCACCACCGCTACATAGAGTCACCAGTAGTATCCTTAACTTAGAAGCTCAACCTTCAGTCTTTTTGATTCATCATAGGTGGTTGATACTAGATCTCAGCGTATCTCTTCTTTAATCCAAGATGTTACTTGCATAGCATGCCAAGTCAGCGCCACATCATTCTCCTTAGCATAGTCAATAAAGTCTAGTCTGCCCTACACTTCTTGAATCTTGCATAATGGTGTTGTCAAGCTTGACACAGTGATTGTACAATAAAGCCTTTCCTATAGGAAGATAGTTCTAGAAAATCAGCATTTCCTTTTCAGCCTAATCCATCTCTCAAAAGCTGTTCTCTTTTCATCTTAACTCCGATTTAGGTGATTCCTGCGTCTAAATGTTTCTAAAATCATCCCTATCCAGCCATAGTGTTTTTAAAGTGTTTTAATGATGTTGGTATGTTGTTCTTAGTGTTTTCCTTTGTGTTGTTTGTCGGTAGTTCTCACGATTAGTCGATAACGTTCCGGAGCAGTTCGAGGGACTTCAAGACCAAGATTTCGACAACACTGAGCAGCATTGGGAAAAAAGGCAAGTGTCCTTGATCATCTTAAACCTGTGTTTTTAAATGTTTTGTTTTACAAAATTGCATGCAGTGTCTGTCAACATGATGGGTAGTCACCTATGTTAGGGTTTTCCCCAGATTTTCCCTTATCATCCCTTGGAACCTAGATGGTTTATGGTTAGGTGTCCTTTGTGGGTAGATTGCTTAGCCATACTTTTGGGATACTGGGAAGTGTCATAATCATAACTAATGAACATATGCGACAATAGTCGTTAATGTTTTAATGGTCTAGCAACATGGAACCTTAGGCCTTGAGCAAAGTGGTTTTGATGGTTGTCATTGTTATGATGTTGGTTTAGTGTTTGCTCAAGTAACCTAAGTAAGGACCGGTTCGTGGAGCGACAATCCAAGAAGTAACGTACCAACCACGAGGCCGATATGGGTAGGTGTGACATACTGATTAGAGTCTGTCCAGTGTGTGTTGGGTCAGCACAAAAGGGGGCTTCTGGGTTGGAGCTTTGCTTGCGTAAAGCCTGGCAGTGAAACCTAGTGGGCAGACACATACTAGATTAGTCTCTGGTTAGTGGCAAATGTCATGCAGTGATTCTTGGCGGCACACCACTGGCGTGTGTTAAGTGTTTTGCGAACACGGTAACATGGAATTAACTGACTCGTGGGGAAAGCTGGACAACCTCTGCAGAGTGTAAAACTGTTATAACAGCCGTGCTCACGGATATGAGAGACTTGGATCCTTACATGATTAGTGGGTTGTGGTTACGAGTTGGTTGTGGTTATGGTTCTGGTACAGGGAGTACTAGATAGTTGTGGTTATGGTTCTGGTACAGGGAGTACTAGATAGTTGTGATTATGGTTCTGGTACAGGGAGTACTAGACGGTTATGGTATGCAAGGTGGGGAGCCTTGTATGCTGCGGTTGGACTGTATGGGTTACATTTACTTAATAATTGCTTAATTCTTTTGAGTCCAAATATGTTTTCATTACTTGCATTTACACAAAAATACCATTTGTTAGCCTATTCTTGATATAAGCCTGCATATCATTACTTTCCCCCACTTGCTGAGTACTTTATGTACTCACACTTGCTATTTTCCCTATACCATGCGATATGTATGCTGCTGCTCAGTGAGTGAAGATGTTGAAGACTATCAAGACGAGGTTGTAACGTTCTAGGTGCGTGTCTCCCGGTCAGTTGCCTGCGGTGTTGTTGGGCACCAGTGCTTCTGTTCCGCTGCAGATATCTTCATAGAAGACAATATATGTCAATTGTTGTAAGATTTTAACGTTTATTTAATAGAAGTATTGTTTTTGTTACTTCACCTGTGACGTCCTTATCTGTGTTGAACATCCTGAGCACACATAAATCGCATCTGGTTTTGGCTGTTAAAACCAAACTGGGTGTGACAATATGCATATTGTGGCATATATTTGCACTTCATTCATACTCATTGCATTGCACGCGTTATTCTTTTTAGAGATCGCCGAACCAACGATCCCGGTGAGCGAGGTCGATCCCAAGGCGCCGCACCTTTGTGAACCAGTGCATCAAGGCAAGAATCTATCATATTGAACCCTGTAGGTTGTATTGAATGGAGTCTAAATATTGATAAATTATGCTTATGTATAGGTTTGCATGTATAGGAAGTCAATGTTGGGTTTTGATGGGTAGATCCTATGTTGAATTACATTGTCTCTACCTTGATGTATTGTTGATCCATATCCTTGTAGCCTCGGTTTAATCATGCTAAGGTCTAACTTAAAAGTAATGTGAGATTCTTAGCAATGCATAGGTCCTTGGTAGAAGTCGAGCAGTGGAACATCCCATCATTCGCGAGCTGTAGGTTAATTACCTTCACAATGATTACAATGTTGGGTTGATGATGTTGGTTGGTCGAGTGGTGAGTATGAGACGAGATGTGAGCAATGTTAGGGGTGTCATCTGCCCTTAAGGAAAGTTCGGGGGTAGTTCGGGAAGGGAACCTGGACACTGTAGGCCCCTTGCATCGTTTAAGGCCGATCGTCGGGGTAGTTGGCTTTAGCACTTACCTTACTCACCACATGCCGATCTAGTGGTAAAGCGAGTCGAATACCTTCGCAGTTGTGGCTTTGTGGGGCCTGAACAACGACGATGTGAGCAGGCGGGCTTGTAAGCGGTACTAGTTTGCTCTGGGAGTAGTTCTGGTACCGCCAAACTGAGCGTTGCAAGTCACACACGGTTGGGGCTAGTTGGGAAATGTCAACACTGATACCCCCTTGTGTGCACTTTAGCGGGTGGCGCAAGCCGTATGGTCCTCGAGTCGTGTGGGTCCAGGAGTATCTCCTGCAGGGTGTATAAATAGTTCGAATTGCCGCACTCTCGGTCATGAGTATGCTATTGTTTCATTTGCACCCAGTCGTAGAGTTCTCGTGGTTGGTTCGGTTGTATGGTTCGGATATGTGGTTTGTGGTTCGAATATGTGGGAGGTGGTCGAGATGGTACTTGTTATACATTGATACTGATGTGGTTTCAGTTTCATATGATCAGTTAGTAGTTGCAGGGTAATTTTATATATATTGGTTAAGTTAGTTGCTCACACATATGCCTAGGTTGCTTATCGCATATGTTTTACTTAACCTTGTGGCCTACTCTTGCTAACAGCTCAATGCATAATCCTTGGAGTCGGGATATTATATACCCATATTATGTAAGACTTGCGAGTACCTTTGTACTCAGGGTGCTACCTTTAAGTTGATGCAGGTTCACAGGTCGACGAGGAGGGGGCGTTGTTTGGCTACTTTGTGCCTGCCGATCAGGGTGGCGGGCAGGAGTAGCACACTCTACTCCGAACTCAGTGTTATGGTATGGAGCCTAAGGGCATGTGGCTCCATATCCTTTTGTTGTATAGCTTTTAGTCTTCCACTGCTTAGTCTTTTGTTGGTTAGAAGTTGAGCAGGTTTTAGTCTCCTCCTAGCTCTCTTTTGCTGTAAATTGTGATAACTTGTTGCGTGCTTAAAACTTGTAATATAATGTTAATTACCCGCTCTTTCTTAAGTTTTGTTGTGATGTACTCGTGGCATGTAGTGGCACATACACGCACATAGTGAGATACTTAAGAAAGGCAAGGTTATATGTGCATCTTTCACGACATGCTCTGGTCCCAAGTTTCTTCCTATGGTATTCTAGTGTTAGAAGAAGTTGTGTCCGTCCCAGACAACTGCAACGTCCCTATAACACCGAAATGCCAGATTCTTCACTTCATTCCATCAGTACTTATCCTCTATAGTTTGTACCACTGGTTTAATCATGTTATTCATGTGCATGAGCCATTTTCTTAACAGTTAATGCAGCATGATGAAGTACAAAGAGTTTCTAAACATTTCAAGACTGAAGAATGGAAAAGGTTAGGTAACTGTAGTTTAATCATGGATAGATTAAAATTTTAGTTTTCACATTTTTCACACTTTGTATTTCACCTTTTTATTGAAAATACCCAGGTATTGCCTTTTGTTGGGCTATGACAGACTATCATAATCAATTGACTAGTCAGATTAGCAAGAACACGGTAATAATAATAGAATCTAGCCGGTGAGATTGCTTTCTCTGCAACCAAACTAGGGCTTGTTCTTTACTGGTGCATCTATATGCTAGAAGCTGCTGCATTGTTTGGGTTCTGAAGTTCTCTGTGCAAACTGTGCCATAGATGTGCATTGTCGCATGCTATGGATTATGACCAAATGATTTTATCAGTAAACATGTAAATGTTATACTTGGAATGTAATAATGCAGACCTCTTGGTTGTGGTGCAACATGTCATGGATTCAAATCCTCATACAGTCATACTCATCAAAGTCAAAGATGCACGCTTCTTATCATAAAAAAAAGGGTGTAAGAGGGATATGAATGTACACAGCCTTGTACTGAGGCTGATTTTATAGATTAAAATGATAGGTTCGAATTATTCATAAAATTCGTTAACAAACTGAATAGGCGAAGAAGCGTAGAATAGTTACTAGTGTCTTGTGAGAGAAAATTGTGGCATGATGAATCTAACGGTAGTCCTTCCGATGATCGGTCGGAGTCGCAGAGGCGCCGGTGGAGGAGGCCAGGGAGGAGGAGGCTGGGGCGGCGCAGGGAAGGCGGAGAGGGCATTGGAGGAGGGGGTGGCGCGGGGAGGGGAGAGGGCTGCAGAGGAGGGGGCAGCGATGCCGATGGGCTCAGCAGCGGCGAAATCTAGCACGCGCGAGCAAAAAACTTAGGCAAAATGAGCGTGCCTGCGCGTGGGGACAAGCTAGGGTTATATACAAACAAGTCATAGGTGACGGGTGATAAATGTCACCCATCACCTATGATTATCACAGTCACTTATTGTAACTAAAAGGTGATAGGTTGCTAATATCACCCGTCACCTTTTATGTCGACACGGGATGTACGCATAAGTCATAGGTGACGGGCTATTATATATAAAAGTGACGGCTTAGTAATATCACCCGTCACCTATTATCTATTACAAATTCTAATAACTTCAAACCTAAATTTCAAATTTGACATTAATATTACAAATTCCAATAACTTGAAACCTAAAATTGAAATTTAGCATTAATATTACAAATTCAAATAACCTGAAACCTAAAATTCCAATTTTGCATTAATATTACAAATTCAAATAACTTGAAACCTAAAACTCAAAGTTTGCATTAATATTACAAATTCAAATAACTTGAAACCTAAAATTCAAATTTGACATTAATATTACAGATTCAAATAACTTGAAATTTAAATTTCAAAATTGTCATTAATATTACAAATTTGACACTAAAATTCAAATTCGTTGTTTTCATGCTTTCTTGACATGGATCCCTTCGTTATGGTCGCGGCAGAGGTATGGAGTTTCCTCGATTGGCGAAAGGTGTGGCACGACTGCAATAGCAAAAGGGGGGATTTCATCGAATTGATTGAACTCCTCCTCATCAACGACGTTTGCAACTCCGACGATGCGTCTTTTCCCAGCGAGAACCACATTACGTTTTTTCTTTGTTGTGTCGGTCATATAAAAGACTTGGCGAACATCTTTAGTGAGTACGAAGGGTTCTGACTTATATTCGACATGTTTGAGATCAACGCTAGTGAACCCATACTTATCATTAGTGGCGCCCTTTGCCCCATGTACCCAACGGCACCGAAACAAGGTTAGCTTGAATCCTAAGTAGTTCAACTCCCAGATCCCCTCTATTTGACCATAGTATGTGCCCCTCTGCATGTCATTGTCATAAGCATCTATACAGACATCACTATTCTGGTATATGCTCTTCTCATCTTAGGCAACCATGTAAAATATGTATCCATTTCGATCGTACCCTTGATATATCATAATTGTGTATACAGGGTCCGATGCCATTTTTTTATCAAAGTACTTGTAGGAGTACTCGATTATTTGATTCGATCTCGGAACCAAGTCATGAACCTTCGCATATGTTGCCTCGCAACCCAAGCTTTGGTCTGCCCTAGATTCTCTTCAAGCAGCCTCTGTTTGTGCTCATCGACATATCGGCACACTTCGCTCATTTGTTGCAGCACGAGGAAATGAGCTTGGTTGTAAGCCTTCGGATCAGGAGTTATTGCCATCTTCCCCAAAACTCCCACACCTGCGAGCCTCCCCTCATGGCGAGACTTAGACACGCCAATTGGGTTATTACTAGACTCACAGGTCGACGAGGAGGGGGCGTTGTTTGGCTACTTTGTGCCTGCCGATCAGGGTGGCGGGCAGGAGTAGCACACTCTACTCCGAACTCAGTGTTCTGGTACGGAGCCTAAGGGCATGTGGCTCCATATCCTTTTGTTGTATAGCTTTTAGTCTTCCGCTGCTTAGTTCTTTTGTTGGTTAGGAGTTGAGCAGGTTTTAGTCTCCTCCTAGCTTTCTTTTGCTGTAAATTGTGATAACTTGTTGCATGCTTAAGAACTTGTAATATAATGTTAATTACCCGCTCTTTCTTAAGCTTTGTTGTGATGTACATGTTGGGAAGGCATGTGTTCCGATCTTGGGCACAAAACACGTGCCGGGACTATCGGGATGATATTCTGGTTAATCATCGATGTTGTGATTATGAATAATGATCCTCCTAGTGATTAATTAGAATATTGTTTGGACCGTTCCTCACAGGTGTGAACATCCACAGAAAAAATTAGCGACTAACTAGCTATTGCCAACTATCACTAGCTGTTGCAGTTTCAAAACTCAAGCTCCTAAATGCAAACGACCATCATATTCATATCACCTCAAGCTTATAGAATTAATGCATTGATGTGCTGACCATGCGACACAAAATCGAACTTTCACTACTAAAAAAAGGTCATCTCTGCCCCCTTTTCACCACCGATTTGAAAATAACCAGAAGTGATAAGATATCACTGGCAGTTCATAAGCTTAATTGATAGATCTAACCATGAGTCATTTAGAATTGACAGTGATAGTTGATATCTCTACTGGTTCTAGCTACGAACCGGTAGTGATAATCTTTATCACTGCCGATTAATAAGCTCATCGAGAGAGCAATAATTGAGCCAATTCAAACCGGTAGTGATAATGTTTATCTTTGCTAGTTTGTATTCAATACTATTAGTGATAATCCTTCTATAAATCCCGAGCATGTCTCCCTCAGTCCACTCACCATCTCACTTCACTACCAATCTCCAGAAATTGATCCAGAGGGTAGTGACAGTCAAAGTGGTGCGATCGTCACCGTCGCCCTTTAACCATCTCTACACCTCAGGCCCGTCCTTCGAGCCCAAGCCATCTACCTATCTCCCAAGCCTATTGCCGACCTCGCTGTCGCCATATCCCGTGCCCATCGCCCTGTTCCCCAAGCCCAAGCCATCTACCTATCTCTCGAGCTCATATCCCCATCTCCTTGGCTCCGTCTCCCCAACTACACGAGTGGCAAGTTAAGTGTTTAAAATTGTGGCAATATGCAGATCTAAATGAGTGGCAGAAAATACACTTGCTTCAAAATAATTGTGTTCTCGCCATTCATTTAGATTTACTATTGTCACTCGGATAGCACAAGATGTAAAAGCGATGGAGTAATAATATTGTATTAGGATCTCTTCGACGTATGGTGCAATACTAAAATACTAGATCCCAAGCCGGAGAGTTTTTGGTACAACAGCTTTGAAACATCTGTTCTTATTTGTTATTACGGTTTCAACAAGATTGTAGTTTCAAATTAGGATCAAGCTTAAGCATGGGGAACGGTGTGCCTTGCGGTGCAAAACCGCTCTACCAGGAGCAAGGAGCTATGTGCAGTTTTGCATCATAGGGCATATTGATCCTAATGCTGATTGAGATTCTGCTGCGAATTTCAATTTAGATATAAAATATTCTACAACAAACATTTTGGTATGGGGTCTCTGTCTAGATCCCCATGCCGAAGAGTTCACAGTAGAATATTTTTGCAAATGTCAGCTCAAGGCTAAAAGCGGTAGTGATAGTTGGATTATCACTGTCGATTCTAGTCTTGAATCAGCAATGATGCTAGTTTTGAACCAACAATGATAGCTTGTTCTATGGTAATGTTTGCACCAGATATTGGCATACCAATACCCATGCTATATATTGAGCCAGGAATCAAACTCAACATATATCGACTTCATAGATGATAATAGAAGCACAAAGTCACAACTTAACGTTATTATCCATTACAAGATGACCTTCGACGATCGAAAAGAAACAAATAAAACCGTAGCTAGCGCAGATCCTTTATTCTCCCATTCCCACAAGCAGTTGATGGAGAGCACCACCTTAGAACACTTCATCTTCTGAGAAATCCTCATAATATTCCCTAACTAAGCAGTATGGTTATAGCAAATGTGAGTACATCTCGTACTCCGCAAATTATGGAATAATGAAATGAAGGCAACCACAATAATAAAGCTTACAGTGGCTTATTTACATAAAGGTAGAATTTAATAAAAAAATATTTAAATAAAATGAAAGTAAATACTGAAATTAAATAACCTCAACAAATAACATTCTTGACATAAAACACCTCAATCGATGTTGACCACCTCAACGAAAGTTGACCACTTCAAACATGGTTCCCATAACCATGATTGAACCACCAACCCAAAGTTATTCAAAAATAGTGTATTCTAATCATGTGTGGCATTTCTCACCGCTCATAACCATGAGCACGGCTGATTAAATCAGTTTTACACTATGCAGAGGTTGTACACTTTACCTATAAGACGTGATTATCTATTATGCCCATGTCAATCAAATATTTACACACATCCAAGGTGTGCAGCAAGGATTATCACTGCATGGCCTTTACAAAGTTTTTTCCAACAAGTGTCTACTCACTAAGGTTCCACTGCCGCGTGATACAAATATCCTCAATAGCAAAAGCCCCATCTTGCGCCATATGGTTCCAAAGAAATTCCATCTGTTCCCCGTTCCACCACCTAATATACACTATGTTGGATGAGAACTAATTAGTCAGTCATACCCGCTCCATACCAGGCTTGTGGTTCTACTATAAAGCTCAGTCCGATCACACCATGAATTAGTCTATAATTGAATTGAGCAAGACCACTATCCACCTTCCTTGGCATCCGACCCAACATCTTGCTCAATTCTCTAGTCCATGTTGCTAAAAACATTGTCAAAATTTTATCTTATTGCATAGAACCATTATCAAAATTATTATACCAAGTGTGATCCAACACCCAAGCATGGCTAAGCAAATCTACCAAGTGTGATCTCACCAAAAACGAGGTGACAAGGTAGATATGAGAAAACTAAGGTATAACATAACTTGGGTTTCCCATCGACAACTATAAGCATACATCTTTATAAAATGAAAACATTAAGAAATTTAGGATCAAAATACATCAAGGACAACTTGCCTTCACTCTGCTGCTCAATGCAACGTGGTGGCTGACTGGGCCGACTAGGCTCGGGCTTGCGGACAAGGTTCCCACGTAGGACAAATACACATACGTGGTTGGCGGACATGGACTTTAACTGGGTGGGGTCTTTAAAACGAACCGGTACTCTAGGGTTTTAATCTCAGGTGTCCATGTGGGATCGAATAGTCATGGATGATCTCACCTGAGTTTCAGCAGCTTGAGCAATAGCGACGAGTTCGGAGCGGCGGCACGTGGTCGGAGAGAGGCGGAGATGTTGCCGCAGTGGCCGAGGAGCGGTCACAAAAGACGATGTGAAGGCATCGATGAACTCGTTTGTGGCATGTGTCGGCGTTGGGGAGTGGGTGAGTGGCGAAGTGGCCTGGCGGCATCGAAGCGGCTCGGTTGCGCTTAGAGATCGGCGAGAGGGCTCCTGGGTGACGCTTGCACACGGGAGAGTGAGGGGAAAATTGGCAGAGATGCTTGTGAGGCTAGAGGGGGGGTCTGGGCGGCTTATAAGGTCGGAGAGTGAGGGTCGAGCTCGGGTTGGATTTAGCAGCCGACGATATTAGCGTGAGGAAATCCAGGTCCCCGAGCTTCCTTTCCTTCTATTGCGCAATCTCTTTCCTATTTCCTTGGTTGCACCTTCCATTTATGATGCTGTCAGCGATCTCCTTCCTTTCTTTGGGCACGTGATTTGATGTGGCTCTTGGACGCGGTTAAAAGAGATGGAAAAAGAAGGGGATCAGGAGGTGGGAGGTGGGAGATGGGACTGACGGGTGTGGTCGGGCGGTCACGTGAGCCGACGCGAAGTTGGGCCAGCTCAAGGTAGGGACAGGGGCACGCGTGTCATGAGAGGAGGGGAGCGGGCCGACTCGGCTGGGTTGGAGCGCTCGCAGGCGCTGGAGGAAGGTAGGGGAGGGGAGTGGGCTGGGCGCGAGGAGCTGGGCTAGCTCCGTGCTGGCTAAATAGAGAGAGAGTTCAGGTGGGTAGGCTGAGAGGGGAGAGAGAGAGGGAGAGAGAGAGAGAGCCTGAGGGAGGTTTTCTTTTTATTTTTGCTTTTCTTTTCCATTTACCTTATATTTTCTCTCAATTTCCTTATTCCATTTATGCCTTAGCAAAAGTTTTTGGAGGTTACAAAATTGGGGTGTTACAGTTACTTTCAACCGTAGTTAAAAAAAACCGACCCAGGTCACTGGTAAAAACCGGAACCAGCAGCCTTGCTGATTTGGTTGACTAAAAAACTGGTGGGGTATAAACCGGACAAAATAGCTTCTCAAGTGCATAGATGGGCTCAAAGTTGGCCCAATCTCACTTCTTATGGTCCAAACACATTATTTCACCTTAAATATTGAGAAAAGAGAAGATTGGAGATATTGGCCCTGTTTAGCATAGCTTTTTTCTGATGAGCTTTTTTGAGAAGCTGACTACTTGAGAAAGACGGCTATCCTGAGAATCTGTTGGCTAGAGAAGCAAATTGTTTGGCAGTCCTGCTTTTCATATAACTAATTGTCAGTTCTAACTGTAAAAAGACTAGAATGCGCCTAAGGGTGTTGACTTATTTGTTGCTGGTTTAGTAAAGGCAATGTTGTCTCGTTACTTTTTGATTTTTTTTTGAAAGAATATTTTGATGACAATATTGATAAGGAAAATTTGAAAAGAAATTCTACATTCCATGTGGCACAAATTATAATTTAAATATTAAAAGCCATAAATTATATTAATAGCCATCATGTAGTTCGTATGAGTTTAACAAAAGATAACACTTTGATATGTACATCATTACCAAGCATCAGCACGAAATGCGCTTAAGATATTAAGATCAGAGCATATTATACACATTGGTAGCACAATATTTTGAACGCATTGAAAGCATTTATAAAGTGCACTGATAACTTTGTTTACATAAAGGAAGGCATCTTGAGGATCCAAAAGACTAGATCGAACAGCAAAGTTGCATGAATTCAAGTGGTTCTCAAGCAAAATCTCCTCTGGAACGTACCCAGAACACAACATTACTAGAGCGAGAGAACTGCTAAAAGGTTATCATCCTATACAGTGGCATTACTCTGCAGCAAAGCTCCTATTATGTCATCACTCAGGAGGGCTTGCTCTTCGGTGGTTTCAGGTGCAGGGGGCCGGGGTTGCTGTTCGTTGGGGGAGAGAGCCTTCTGGATTTCTTGAACTGAACCAGAATGGCAGTGGCGTTGTCAGCCGACGGCAGGCCACGATCAACAAGTCTCTCGTAGATGGCGCGCAGATCAGTCATCCCCTGCGTTGATCACAGACAACATAAGTTTATGACAATGGGAAAAACAATTCTGGCAACAATTTCCCTCAAGAAAACAGCTCTAACAACAGATAAATATAAGTTCAGAACATGATATGCTCTCAAATGTACAATTAATATATATATATATATATATATATATATATATATATATATATATATATATATATTAATTTTTCAGTTAGCAAGCCAACCACTAGGCGAAGCAGATCCCATGGAGAGGATGTAAGTTCAGTACTAAATGTTACTATATTAAAGAGGAGATATGAGTATCAACCCAACAAATTTTCATTCATCTTATAGGAGATTTATTTTAATGTATCACTGGCATGATATACAGACAAGATGAGGAGAAAAATCTTACAGATCTTAAGTGCTCGCGCACAAAATCAACCACACCCTGATTGATGTACCATGTATGTTTGAGCCCAAAATGCTGGGTCTTAGGTTTCTTGAAGCAAGTTCTTACAGAGTTACAGATATTGAGAATCAAATGGGACCCATCCATCGTGCGCCATGACAATCAAATGGGAATCAACATAATTTTGCCAACATTGCACATGAATTTGTGAGGTACAGTTCAGCACTAGTTCATAACCTGCGAGCGACCTGGATAGTTAATGGGCTGAGTAAGTTATTAGAAACCAGGCAAAGCAGGTCTGACGACAATCCAAGGAGAATCAAGGAATCGAGAAAATCCAAGGACCAACCTGCTCACCGCCGAGTGATGTACAGCTGCTCCTCGCCGCTGCGCGTGGGCTCGATGCAGGGCCGGAGTTGCGGAGATCTGGGCTTCTCCGATCGAGACGACCTTCCCGACCAGAGTTGCGGCATGGCGGATGAAGCCGGCGAGGCCTGCTGTGGACTCGCCCCTTGCGGAAAGCAGCAAACGGCAAACTGACTGGTGGGCACGGGCGCGAGGGGAGTCCGGACCGGCCTTGACAATTTGGAGGTTCAGAGTGAAACTAAAACCGGAGAGCATATTAGACATAAATTTTAAAATATTTATATATTAATTATAAAGATAATATTTTAGATATTAAAAAACTATTACCTCTAACAGTGAAACATTACAAAATCAAAATTATAATATATATGTAATAGCATATAGTACAGTGCCTCAAAACAATAGTGTTATATTTTGTAATGTATGACTATATAAAAGGATAAACTAAAGACATGTATCAACCAAGTATCTACGTTTGTTAGCATCAAAATTAGCAATCACGACTCTATCATCTAACTTGAAAACAGAAGCTAGCTTCTCATCAATCTAAAATAAATATAAGAATATAATTAGACATGTCACAGACAATGAATCTAGGTAAGCTTAGAAAAGTAAAATAGCATACGAATATAATTTAACCTGTAGAAATCATCTACAAAAATTCTTCTAAAATTTATAGAAAGGAAGTCACTAGTAACGGTATCAATATCAATCTCATCCAGCAAATTCTTCTCAATGCATAAAGTCACCAAACCATTTAGCCTTTCGTTAGACATTACTAACCTCAAATAGTTCTTCAATAACTTTAATTTTGAAAAGCTTCTTTCGGTCGATGCCATAGTCACGGGCACAATAAATAAGATTCGATAAACAATAGAAATATTAGGATAGCAGTCCACTTCTCTAACAAATTCAAAAATCTCCATACCAGATATTATTCTATCCGGCAAAGTCAATTGCATAACCCTTAATTCAAATATTAGATCATAACTCCACTTCAGATGAACCATATAGATTTTGCAAATTTAGTGCAACAATATGTTAGTTTAATATCATTCAGTGACTTCAAGATGTTTGAATTCAGTAAAAACCCGAATATACCTTTAAACACTTGGAGTTCTTCAAATCTATTTTTCAATGAAGTTGTTGCCATATCAATCATGACAAAAAAGTAATTAACTTCAAAGGCCTTCTTAGCTTGCGATATTTCTTCATTGTAATCAATTTTATCAAATTGTTTCTTCCTAAGAGCACGACGTTTTACTAGAAACGACAGCTCAACACCCATTTTAGATGCAAGGTCTTTTGCAATGTTCAAACTAGATGCATACCCTTCATTTCTATGCTTCTCAAAGTATTGAATCATACCTTCACTTTGCTGCAATGCAGAGGCAATGCACATGGATGATGATAATTGCAGCTTCTTGCTCACAGTATTTACAGCAAATAAAATATCATGCCAAATAACTATACCAAGTATAACCTCAAAGCTATCAAGAACGTCGAATAAATTTTTTGCATAACTCTTATCATTGGGTTCGGTATCACAAGCTTGATGTAACTTAGACAAAGCTGACCTCTGATGAGAAGTTTGATATCTAATTGCTTTAACACTATTGATTCAACTCTCCTAACATGTATTGCTTAATGATTTCACAGTTAAATTTGGAACATAGTCAAGCAAAACTTTCCATCTTTTGGTAGAACCAGAAAATAATACATATATTCATTGCACAATAACGAATAATGAAACAACTTTAACACATGATTTTGTCATGTCACAAAGAGTAAGATTAAGCGTGTGGAAAGTGTGGTACATGCAAAGCTCTTGGATTGATATCAAGCAACCGTTTTTGTACCCCTGGTGTTTTCCTTTCATATTTGAACGGTTGTTGTAACCTTGACCCCTTATATCATCAATACTAAGATCGAAGGACTTCATGGACTCAAGCAATACATTAAAAAGCCTCAAATCAAATGTGTCATCCACCTTCAAGAACCCCATAAAGTACTCCTCAATTTTTGTTTTTCTCGCAGACATATTAACACATCGAACTCTCAAAGTTATTTGTTCTTCATGACTCACATCTAGGGTACAATCAAGGATAATGGAGAAATATTTGGCCTCTTTGACAATCTTTAAGATAGTATTTGTAACATTGGAAGCTAAAAGAGAAATCAACTCATTCTGAATTTTATGACAGAGATAATGATAATGAATTTCATTGTTTTGAATAAGACTAAGATGGTCTTGTATTACCAAATCAAATTATACAGTCATCTCAACACAAGCTAAGAAATTACCATTATTGTCATTGTAAAGCTACTCACTAGATCCTCTAAAAGCCAATTTTTGTTTACAAAGATATTTCACAATAGGAACTATTTTTAACAAAACTTGCTTCATCCGTTCTTTCTCCTTCGTGATTTCCTATTGAAAATCTTTGTTAATTGTTTCATTTTTGCTCAATCTAGTTCTTAATTCCGCATTCATGCTAGTAATATGCTCGACACTAGTTTTATGTTCTTTGAGCCTTCCGCTGAGATGCCTCCAATCTCTAAATCCATTATCTCCTAACAAACTCTTTCTATTGTTAGATTTGAAAATTTTACAACAGAAGCAAAACACTTTATCAACATGCTTAGAATAAATCAACTATTTTCTATCATGTACCTCTCCATTGCTCATTATTCTGGAATAATGAGCATAAGAAAAATGTCTTGAGTTACCATCTAAAGGGAATTTAAGATTTTCTTCTCTTATAGGTCCCTTCTCAACTAATGCGTCCCTTGCTTTGTTATCAAGATAACCCCAATTTCTTGGATCATAGATATCCATAGGAAAAACCGGTTGTTCATGAGCACTAGCAGATGAATTAAATATATGTTCATGATCACTCATATTGTTATCATCCCTATTGGTGTCAATATTTTCTTCTGTAGGGCCTTGGTCTTCTGAATTCTCATTAGGTTGTTCCTCCACAGCAACTATCACCAACTCATCCGGATTCCTTGAACTGCTCGTATTACTCTTAAAAATTTGTCAATGGCTCCCTTCTGTGATTCTATCAACTCATATACTCATTTCCATTTTTTCTGCTACCAGATGCATGCTTTCTAGAAGACATGATTCAAGAACATGCTGATTTTTTTTTTAAAAAAGTGCATTAGCGGTTGAAATGCTAAAAGGGTCACCAATTGGACAACTAAGGCGAGTTATCGTCTCACCGATTATGCCAAGTCACCATCTCACCAATGACTGATTAGGCCAAGTCTGGCAAATCGCCGTGTCACCGTCGTCACCAATCACCAATTAGACGACCAAGACGAGCCACCGTCTCACCGCTGAAAATTGAAAAAAAAATAACAATTCAGATGCATGCTTCAACAATTGCGAGGATGGAGAATTGATATCACAGGCTCACCACTCATAGCAGTCAGCAAACCGAGCCACTCTCACTCACGACATCGATCATGAATCGCGATCAGTCAATGGTCGATTGATCTCAATGCCCGAATCCCCGATGAGCAGCAACTTGAAGAGGTAGTCATTGCACGATAACAAGAGCATGTCATCACATCACAACCCAAGCATCTCACAACATCATCGTGTCACATCACCACAAGATAATCCACGCTATGGATTTAGAGATTCAGCAAACACATCTACAACTACAAACAAACAAAGAATAAAAAAACCCAGGACTTCCAAAGCACCCAAGCGCACGGTACGAGGGAGCAACGGGACTAGACAGGTGCATATGGCGCGAGCGCAAATCTATGACGCGCCTGCCGGCTAAGCGTCATGGGGAGCAGGTGAGCAGCTGAGGCACCATCACACCAAGCAGGCCTGTCGAGGTGTTGTCGCGTCGAGCAGTTGAAGACAAAGAGTCACAGAGTCATAGGGGATCGGCGCTGCCTACCGTAAGATAACCAGATGGCTAGAGCCAAACCAACCTTTTGCCTTTTGGGTCGGATGAGTTCAACACATGGTGGATTCCTTAATTGTTTTGGGCCGGACCAAAAACTAATACCAGTATGTACACAAGCTGCTGATACATATGGGGGCCCCTGGATTTTGGTGGCCCAGGGTGGTCGTTGTGCTCGACCCCCTAGGGTCGGCCCTGCAATGAGGCAGGTTCTGTGTGGAAGCATGGCAACGTAGCCTGAGTGCGTGACGGCGATCTCGTCTATGTGGTAGGATCGACGATGTCCGATACCCGTTGGCACGAAGCATGTCAAAACCTGTCAAGGCAATGCCGTGCCAGCCGACGAAGATCGGCCATCAGTTCGCCCGGGTCAACCCTCTGTGGGACCAACTCCCAGCGGTCCACGAAGTCTAGTAGCTTCATGCTGATGTCCCTGCACGTGTTTGCCTGCAATGCCCAAGAGAACAAATTTACTAATAAGAATGAAAGTCAGTACAATGAAACATCCTCACATACCATTGCGTGGTTCGCCGCCGTCGGCTCCGTAGCAAACGTGTCATTGACTTCTAGCTCGTGCTGCAATGCCTCCGAAAGCACTGGGATGCACCTAACCTGCATCACCTCATGGAAACAACGCAAGTATGCATCCTCCATCCTATGGTCGTAAGGTCCGCTGGGGATGTGGACATGTGTAGTCACATTCACTCACTCGTCTACCCACGCTTGCAACTTACCCCTCCAAGTTGCATCGTATGCGATTCCCTGACCCTTCCTCGTCATCCTTCAAGAGGAAGTTACGATTACAGTACTGAAAACATGAAAATTAAAGAACCTGTAACAACAAATACTTACCTTAGCACTCTGTCCGGTTAGTAGGGCTCGACCATGACATCGAACACCAGCTGTCTCCATGTAATCCAGAGAGCCTGGTCCCTAAGGCACAAGTCAGAGAGGCCAAGAGGTGCCCGTATTGTGACCACCTCGTGGTCGTACGATGTCCAGTGCACCCTGTCCGTCTACAACTGGTCGAATGCGGGAACAAACTAAGGGTACGAAGAGCATGTCATCGCAGTCGTTAACCTCAGCTGTATGAAAAAGAGAAGTGCCAGGCATATAAGCGTCATGAAAGAATAGTATTGAAATAAATGTGTTAACTTGTACTCCTTACATCACACTTGCACCAAAGCATAACATGGCCGTCCATTGCGTCGTGTAAGCCAAACTCATCGGGGAAGTAGAAAGCCTCATCGTACGCATTATACGAGCTCAGGTGCGAGCGCCCTATGTCGAAGCGCTCGTACGACCATAGGGTCAGGAGCAAAGGACAACCTGTGATCAACCCAGAGTCACCCCTCCTGCTTCAGGCCTCACACAATGCCAGGTACATCTGTGCTAGGACCACGAGGCCCCAACTGTACTAAGGGACCTGCTTCAGGGGGCCGTCTGCAATCTGTTGTGCGAAGAAGACGAACCGCTTGTCGTCAGTGTTCGCATGCGTGCTGGTGAAGAGGACCCACCAGAACAAGTACGTGTCCAAGTGTCATTGCACTCTCTAGCCCTCTGATTCTAGCATCAGGTGGTCCGCTCGAAACTGCTGGATCCAAGCCTTTGATGGATCGTGGGGCGAGTCAAAGCCCACATGCTTAGGTTGCTGACCCCTCAGGGATGACTATGTGGAACCTAGCGAGGAGCTCGTCCCTCCACCCAGCGTGCAAGTTCGGCCTGAACACAACAGTCCATGCTAAGGGCAATCCCAATAGCATGGAGACATCCTACAGCATGACAATCATCTCACCTACGAGCAGGTGAAAAGTGTGCATCTCCATCCTCCAGCAGTTGACCAGTGCTGTCAGCAGTGCCCTGTCAAGGGGAAACCTTGGGGCCTGGTCCCTAGTCGGGTCAAGGATACGTACCAAAGGAAGGAGACTCAATGCCCTCAACCTATGAACAATAAAGAATGTGAGTAAAATCGAGTGATTTACAACAACAAACATATAATGCACAAAGTTATTACCTCGGGATCCAATGCTGGTCAAGCCTCCAGAAGTGGTTTGGAGTATGTAAACGCAAGGCCGGGTACAGCTTGGTGCCATCCAAGTGTGTCCAATGCATCGCATCGATCACAGGGTCGATGAGCTCCATACCTAAAAGCAAAAATGATTGTACTGCATAACATAATGAATATGACATGCACACAGTAATGAAACGCAGAATATGCAAAATAAAAATTGAACTTGAGAGAAATAAAACACAAATAATAATACATAAATGAAATACAATATGAGAAGAAACGTAGCAGGTTGTTCGAAAACATCATATAGTACAACACATTATGTGCAACGAATTTTGAGTACATACAAAAGTAGGCAATATTACAACAAAGAGTAAGGCAGTCCAAATATAACATAACTCAAATATTCCAAATATTACAACATGGTCCAAATATCACACCAAATACAAAGGTTAGCAGGTACTCTGAATAATACGTAACACAACATGGTCCAAATATTATAGAGTCCAAATATAACATCACATACTCAGGTTGTCCAGTAACTCCAAATAGTACATAATACAACATACTCCACATATTACAACACATACTCGTGTTGTCCGAATATTACATAAAACAATAATATGCCAATATTACAAGATTTCAACACATAGACAGACGAATATTACAAACATAGAGCACCATCCAATTAGTAATAAAACATGGAAACAATCACGCATTGCTTCAAAAAATAGTCTCGTTCAAAGGATTTTTCTTCTTTGGTTGGCGTACCGGGACATGCCTAACCTTCTCACCTGATGCCAGAGTGTCCACCAGATACTACTTGCACCGTCCCCTCGAAAGCGGATCTCCGCATACTAGGCACTCCTTGTGGGCATGTGCTCCCTCAACATCGTCCATATCGTTCCTAATACGCCGAGTCTTGCGTCTCCCCTTTGTGTCAACCTTGCTCTTTGGATCTGGAATCCAATACGAACCATTTTCAGGCGGCTTCGTGAAGTTCTGCACCACCCACCACCCAAGTAACTCGCTGGACCAAGAACTTTCTACGGCTTCCTTGCAGTAGTATGGTGACACAAAATACTCTAACTCAATGCTGCCTTTCACACAACAAGCTAGCACACGAGAGCAAGGAAAATGCATCAGTGATGGCTTGTTGCAAGTGCACTCGCACTTGTTGTTTGTTGGCCACAACATGCATTCAATTGCAATTTCCTACCTTCTGATACCTAGTCCGTCCTTGTCACTCAACATCACCTCGAAGACGTGCTGACGGTTACCAACAATATGAAATCTGTGTGACTGACCCTTCCCGCTATTCTCTTCCATGTAAGACGCTATCTTCACCGTGTACACCCTTTGCGGGTTGCCCGTATGTAGCGTGGTCTTACTGTAACGCTCTCTGAGATACTGTCGCGTTCTACGAGTGCATCCCTCTACAATTGCCACTAATGGTAGTGACCTATTCCTCTTCATTACTATATTGTAAACCTCAGCGAGGTTAGTTGTCATAATTCCATAACATGAACTATCAGTATCCGCAATGAGTGCTAATTTCTCCAGTGGCTCATGTCCGATCCGGTCATGGAAACACTTAGCCCTCTTTTCACCCTTCCTTCTCCTGGTCACACTCTACAGCTCAAGTGGTAAAGGCTCAAGGCCCTCTGGCTCCTCCTCATTCGGTACAACTGGCTTCTTCAATACTTCATCCATGTGCTTACCACTTAGTTTATCCAGCTCTTCTCATAGTGCATCAAACTTTCTCCTTCGATTTTGTTTGCACAGCTTCTTAAATAGATCCATCAACCTCTTGCTCCTGAATTGTTTGTAGAATTTCGCTTCAAGATGCCACATGCACCAGCGTCTATGCAAATCTAGCTACTGTAATACCCCGCCCGCACCACTCTATAATGTGTTGATAGCATTCAACAAGCTTGCAAGATGATTGTGGAGTACACACACATTAGGCCTTTTACCAACAACACCTTTCTCAACCCACTGCAAGAACAACAGCCAAGTATCTGTAGACTCACGTTTGACAAATGCAAAAGTCAAAGGCACAACTTTGTTCTCACCATCAACCCCGATAGCTGTTAGTATCTGCCCCCTATATTTGCATGTGAGGAATATTCCGTCCACGCTCATAACAAGCCGGTAATGTTAGAATGCCTCGATCACACAATTGAACGACCAGAACGCCCACTGAAGGACTCGATCTCCATCCTAATTGACAAAATCATGAGTAGCAATGCAGGTGTTCGGGTTCCTGCCTTGAATAACCTCTAGCAGTGAAGGTAAGTTGTGGTATGAGTCCTTATATACGTCAAACCTCTTCTCTAACACTTTTTGTTTCGCTCTCCATGCCATGTCATATGAAATCTCATACCCAAATCTGGTGTTGATAACATGCATAACTCCAAATGGAAAAATACTAGTCTTCTTCACAATCTCTGGGTACATCACATTTGCATCAAAATCAAGGCTCATGTTCCTATGCGCGCGCAGAGGATGCCTTAAATTGCAAGTATGTGACCCAACAATAGACACTAACCATATTGTGTCACGCCTTGGTAATAATCCATAAACTCGACAAGTGCAACCTTTAGCTAAACATTTTACGTCATATGTTTGAGGATTAGATATTAACACCTTGAACTCCCTTGCCTCAAGAAACACCATCTCTTCAATGCATATTGCAGATGGATCTTGTCATAAAACATCTAGCCTTTGGTCACCACGATGGAATCATACGCCCATACCGACTCGTGTTCATCGTTCACCATCAACTTCTCCAAAGAAAAATTCATCCATTCTTCCGGGATACCTGCACCTGAGTCTACAAATGTACGGAACTCGTCATTATCTGCCTCCATCTTGTCCACTAGTGCCTCGTCCCGCTCTCCCTGATCAACACGCATCGTGACCTGATTTTCTTTCCCGTTGTTACGTTCTTCTCTTGCAGTCTGTAGCTCAACTGGTATACTAGTCTGCAAGGGTACCTCCGGAACTACACTCTCCTGCACCTCCTCATGGATAGTATTTTCACCAACAACTTCTATGGTGTTAGGTCCGGCTTCTGTGGACCTAACATTGCTCGCATCTACAAGGATATAGTGGGAAAAACTCCGTTTCAACCCCAGTGACATAAATTGTTGCCATTGCTTCAAAAATGTAACCTCCAAGATCTCCCACTGCAAGCCGATTTCTCGATATCTAGGAATCAGAACCTTCATCGTCAACCATTGATGTGCTAGACTAAGTTGTAGTAGATTATACAACCAACCTAACACTTGAGACCGCTGAATCTTTCTTGAACTATGCAATTCTATGTCTACATACTGGAAGTTACTAATATCCATCCCACTGTCACAATGCATGACATATCCAGAGCCGTAAAAACCCACTACAGTCGACACACCTAATTCAACAACCATAGTATACTCTGTCAGGTTAAATAATTGTAATCAACATACAACAGCTACAACCACAAAATCTTTTCAACCTTATCACTTGTCTTCTACATAATCATCAACTATCACCTCTAACATACTCTTTTAGTTCACACTATACCATTCTAAATGTATTGCTATAAAAAAATTACTCCATTTCTATTATAAATATCCTACCGCTATGAAATATTTGTACTACATATTCATAACAATTCGACTTCAAACTAGTCTAGATTATCTAACTATTGTAAAATTCCTAACTATGTATACTCTATGCTACATTATCTATTATACACATATCTAATTTTTTCTTCTCTAAATTTTAAATGAATCATATTTTCGCCCTTCCATTCTAAATACAATTCTGTGATAATCCACAACAATTCAAATGTAAAATTCCTACATTCACAAAAAATGTGTACCTCTAATAATATCTAATTTCCAAATCATATTAAATATTATCAAAATATTTGAACTTTTCTGACTATTCTACATTTTCTAACTAACTATACTATATTTTTAACATTTAACTAATTTCTGAACCATACCTACTCTATTTTATATTTTATATCCTTATTTTTCTAAATTATCTACTTTACTCGACATTTCTCTAATACTCTCTAACTATTTTCCTACTATTTTCGTAAATACTTCTAATTTTTTGAACTAATTTTTTACTAATTTACTAATTTTTCTAACTATTCCTAATTTCTAACTATTTTCTACTATTTTTTCCTAAATCACCTATGATTTTTCTACCTACTCGTAATTTTTTATAATTTTCTAACTGCTCCTAGTTTTTTAACTACATATACTTCCTAACTACTCTAAATTTCTAACTAATTCTAACTATTTTAAAAAAAATAAAAAAGTTGAATATATAAAGACATGTCGGCATGCGAAATGTCAATAGGCCTAATGTGGCACCTGTCAGCATTCCACGTGCTGACAGGCCGTAACGTGTTACCTGTCGGTATTTTGAGTGCTGACAAACTATAATACGCCACTTGTTGGTATTCAGAATACCAATAGGCAACTACGCTCCACATAAAGCCTACCTGGCACCCCCGTTTAGCTGGGCTCATGACCTATCAGTATTTCACATGCCGACAGATCTTCAGGCCCATCGCCATATAAGTTGTCGACATTCGGAGTACCAACAGATACCTTGTTCCGCATACCGACAGCTATATATTCTTACAATTTTTTAAATTTAGCTATTATTTTTATAATTTTCTAATAAAATAATATTATTTAAAAAAAAACTCGAAAACTAGCTCCAGCGACCATCCCACCAAGCTATTAGCTAGTACGTTGCAAGCTGAATATACATCCTACATAACTATCTTTCAAATCCAGTTCAATTGGCTGAGCCACCGGTCCGAACACCGAACCAGTAAACCAGATGCCCAAACGGTTCGATTGGTCCGACCTTTTACTGGGGTGTCAACTCATGATTGACTTTTCAATCATATTGAATTTGACATCCTCGCAAAAGAAAAGAAAAAGATCATTCGTATTTGATATAGCCATGCACTTTTTTAATCAAGTGAATCCACGGACCCGTGCATATCTCTCCTATTTTATGGGAAAGGGAAAACGCATGAGTTCCAATAACTGACATGTCAGCCATTTCACCAGCACACCTCAGTTGAATCTTGACTCGCTCGCGTAAGATGGATGGCTAAATTTAGTTTCCGAGCATATAATGCGCCAATGCGAGTGTCCAAGTATGGCGACAGGTCAAGCCCGAAGGCAGGAGTCCATTCCACACCATGCAATAACATATATAAACGGAAACAGGCATATTCTCGCCCTCGCCGACCCCGCCACCTTCCCTTTTTTTTCTCGAGTCACCGCCTGCATGCTTAAGTCGCCTCATCTGCTGCCTCCTACACAAACTTTCCTTCCATGTCACTACTACCAGTTCGTTAGTTCATTAACACATGGCTTGATTTGGTTAATTGAGTCTAAACACGTTGTAGAGGACTACGACGGAGTAATGGTAGATAGAGTGGCCTTCAGCTGTCCTAGATGTTCTTGTTAGAGCAAGTTGTCTGAGCTTCCAACTTTCGCTCCAGGACGGCTCACCGTTTCTTTACTTAAAGTTTTCTTGGACAAATTTATGTAGTTTATTGGTTGGTGCTGTCGCATTTGATAAAAAAACTAGAGGCTCTCGCTCTTCATCTTCCCCTTCTTTTTCTTTTCTTCCTCCTCATTCTCTTCCTCTTCTTCTCTTTCTCTTCTTTTTTCTCCTCCCTTCTTTTTTGAAACAGTAACAAGATGTTTCCCCCATTACATTCAGCACAAAGTCTACTTTATAACATTGAACTTTGGCCTTGATCTATTTCTCAACTCTTAGCTTCAAAACTGTTCATTTTGTACAACCAGACTATTGAAAACCATTTGTTTTTCAACCCTAACCCTACCCTACAACAGCGGATGTGGATGCCATAGATGATGATGCTCTGATGAACTGGATGGTGATGAAGCTGAACTAGGCGATGTGTAGTTGGCGCCACACCTGTCGATGCCTTAATAGTCTTGAATCTTTTCATCAGCAACTCCGTCATGTGCAAGATCACCATGCCAAATACAATCAATAGGGACTCGTGCTAAATGACTAGATGACCGCATGGCGGCATGCGGCATCATCCGTAGCTTGGTTCAATGGGATAGTCATCGCACACTACTGCAAAGGGGCACATCAGTGCCGGTTGAAAAATGTCTTCACTACCGGTTTTTCAACCAGCACTCTTACTCGGTACTAATACTTGACTAGTATCAATGCCGGTTGTGCACCTGATACAGTTGCCATTTTAGAGAATAAACAAAAGGAAAAAATTGATGGCTGTGGGAGCGGCATCCGAGCTGGCTCGAAATGAATTGGCTTGGATGCCGCTCCTATCGGGCACTACCGGCACACCTGCAAACGTGATGGCTCGTAGGCCACCACCACAGCACATGCACAACACATCCCACTTGGCTGCCGCTCCCGCTCGGCTGCCGCTCGAACACCGCTCCTGCTCGGTCGCTGCTCCCGCTCGGACTCGGCCGCATATTGGGCAGAGCAGCGCTGAAGCTTGTCATCGGTGCCAAGCTTCTTAGTGGCGGTCAGTAGAGACAGACGGGGGAGAAAATGGTGGGCATGACGTGTTCTGTCAGGGAACTAATGAAGAAGGGTCAAGATGATGTACTAGCTCAATGGAAACACCTAAACAGAAGGAATCGATAAGTAAATCACCGTGCTCCAAGGATTTGGGAGTGGACTCGAGCTCCATGTGGCCGGCCATGGTGAACACGATCTGCTCTCTCTGGTTTGGCTACAAGAGAGAAGGTGGGAGTGGATCACTACGTGAAAAACAGACATGGGTGACGGGTATAGACCCATCACCAATGATGAACAAAGGTGACATATAATAACTATTACCCGTCACCTATGAACGTCTCCCATGTGCTGAGGAGAAATTTATAGGTGATGGGTGACCTCTTAACCCGTCACTTATATCGTATAATAAGTTACCCGTCACTTTTGGCTTGCACCCATATGGTGGGGGGAAATTTATAGGTGACAGGTGACCTAGTTACCCGTCAATTATGGCTTTCACCCATGCACTAGAGAAATACATAAGTGACGAGTAACCTAGTTACCTGTCACTTATAAATAACATAAGTGACGGGTAGGCAGTTTACCCGTCACTTATGTTTCTCTTGCCCTAGAGGAACTAGCTATTTCCTGGCTACATCCTGGAACGTAGCCAGGATTTGGCAGCCATCTTCTCCTTGCATATAATAGCAACGCATCCAAATACATATCGACAAACATACTTGTATAAGAACTCGTTTCATCACAGAATTGCAAATATTACAACATTCAAACGAATTCATTACAGAATCACAAATGTTACAAAGTTTCGATCAACTCATAATTACATAAGACTTCACAACTTAGGGCTTCTATAGTGGAACTCACCCTGTGGGCTGATGACTTCAGACACCATGAACTCAACGATCCGTTGTCGAATATCCGGGAGTGCACCCGCATCGAGAAACATACACTTGTATTTCTGCATAATTTAATGCGTAACCAACGCTATGTTATCATGGAATTAAACTAATTACCGAAATTAGTTGCGAACAATCTTGTATTGAACTTACATCAGGGGATTTGATATTCTTGCTCGGAGCATGAGGAGCATGTTCCACGCAGCACAGAATCCGCAGGTGTTGCCCAGTGGTTATTGGTAGCACTGCTGAAAAGAAACTTTACTATTAGATGAAAAGGAAAAAAAACAGTAACAGAGAATATTTGGTAATCTATTTGGTAGCACTTACCGCGTACCCGATCTTGTGTGTTAGCCAGCTTTCACGTCGTAGTCAGGTTGAGCTCGAAGGTACTTGTCAAAAGCCCTGCATAAAGAGGGATCAATTATGGAGCCTTTGAATGTTAGAAAAGTTTAATATGTAAACTAAGACAAGCAGAACTTACGTGTCGAGGAGTTATTTTACAACACTGTAATCACGCGATCTAAGTTTTCCTTTTGCAAATATTTGTCTTGACGAGTCGACGTAGAACACCAAGTCTCACTCGAGGCAAATGTTAACTAAGATCCAATGGTCACCGGTGTTGTGGGCGCCCATCAAGTACTTCACTTTTGAGTATTGTGGCATTGCCCTGGCCATATGATTCACAGCGTAGTCGAGGTGAAGTTGGATGATCGATATTGTAATGGTCTCAGGGTCAAGAAATGCGACGGGATCCTTGTTCTTCATTGTTTCTTTCATCAAGTATCTACAAATAAGAACACAATTAGATTCAAGACTTAATGGTATTAATTAATAAATGGTATTAATTAATAAATATCTAGTATCAAGGGACTTATAATGTGTAGACCCATAATAATGATACATCCAGGCCATCAAGGTTGAAGAGGTCGTATAATTCATTGAAACCCACAATAAAGTAGCCATCTTGATCACTTAAGAAGTGTCATCATTTATATTGTACGACTATGGATTGAGCATTGCTTTCTCTACAAGCCTGTACGTAGTAATTATGCAGGTTGACACATGCTTTTTGTGAGGAAACGTCCAAACAGTATTCTAATTAATCATTAAGTCGATCATTTACTTAATCACAACTTCAACGATTAATCAGAATACCGCTCCGGTAGTCTCGGCACGTGTTTTGTGCCCAAGATCGGAACACATGCTTTTCCAACATGTACATCACAACAAAGCTTAAGAAAGAACGAGTAATTAACATTATATTACAAGTTCTTAAGCATGCAACAAGTTATCACAATTTACAACAAAAGAGAGCTAGGAGGAGACTAAAACCTGCTCAACTCCTAACCAACAAAAGAACTAAGCAGCGGAAGACTAAAAGCTCTACAACAAAAGGGGGATGGAGCCATATGCCCTTAGGCTCCATCACAAAAGCACGACTACCCAGAGTATGATGCACTACTCTTGCCCACCACCTGCATTGGCGGGCACGAAGTAGCCAAACACCGCCCCCTCCTCGCCGACCTGTGAACCTACATCAACTTAAGGGCAGCACCCTGAGTACGAAGGTACTCGCTAGTCTTACACAATATAGAGCACATATACATAGCTCAACTCCAAGAATCATGCATTAGCTGGTAGCAAGACTTAAACATGGTTAAGTTAATTAAGCGGTAAGCATCCTAAACATAGGTGTGAGCAACTAACTTAACCAACTTATATGAAACTACCTTGCCATAACCAACAACTAAGCATATGTAAATGTAACAACAAGTATATCAATGTGAACAAGTGCCAACTCGAACCACCAACCACAAACCACCATACCCAGACCATAATCACATGCCCAACCATCAACCTTATGCCATCATCCACAAACCACAACAAGAACTCTACAACCGGGTGCAGATGAAACAATAGCATGCTCATGACTAAAAGCGCGGTAGTTCAAATTGTTTATACACCCTGCAGGGGGATACTTCTAGACTCACACGACACGAGAACCATTTGGCTTGTGCCACCAACCAATGTGCACACAAGGGGGTACTCGTGACAACCTTTCCCAACCAGCCCCAACCATGTGGGGCATGCATCACTCGTCGCAGCGATACTAGATCTACTCCCGGAGCAAACTAGTGCCACTTACAAGCCCGCCCGCTCACCCGTCGATGTTCACGCCCACAAAGCCACAACTGCGAAGGTATTCAACTCGCCTGACCATTAGATCAGCATGTGCTGAGTAAGGTAAGTGCTAAAGCCAACAACCCCGACTATCGGCCTTAAACGATGCAAGCGGTCTATGGTGCTCGGGTTTCCTCTCCCGACCTGCCCCCTGAACTTTCCACCGAGGCAGACGACACTCCTAACACCGCCCACCTCTCGTCTCATACTCACCACTCACCAACCATCTTAGCATCAGCATGTATTTGTAATCAATAGTAATTCCTATACTCGCGAACAATAGAGAACACCGTCGTTTGACTTCTACCGAAAGACCTAACATTGTTAAGCATGTATATCGTACTCGTACCTAGACATAACATCATCTCTAGGCTACAAGGAAATTACTTGAACAATTGACCAAGGTAGAAAGATGCAATCGGTATAGGTTCTACTCAAGGGTACCCGACACATGCATACATACATAAACATACTCATCAATTGAGACATCCAAATTTGACATGGGTGAAATATGTTAGTTGCTTGTCTTGCTGCCCTGGATCAGAAAGGTGGGGCGCGTCGAGATCGAACTCGGCCTCCGGGATCATCGGATCGGCGTTCTCTAAAAAGAATAATGCGTGCGATGCCATGAGTATGGATGAATGCAACAATGCATGCCATAAGATGCGCAAAACATGTTAAAAGTGCAACCATGTGAGCTAGAACAAAATTTGGACTCAAACCAATTTGAAAAGTTACCGAAAGTGCGGAACCTCCAAACATATGCGGACTATCTGCAAAATTTTGCGGAACATCCGGACATTGCGCAACTCAGGCAAACTCCGGACTATCCGGAGAATTATTCGGATACTTCGAACATATGCAGACCCTCCAGACTTTTGTCCCGACACTCCGGACCTGGGCTAAAAATGTGTTTTCGATGATTCGTCGATCGATTTAACTCCAAACTTGAATCTATGCTACATACTCTTGCGTATATACCATACCAAGGGTTCTAGACTAACTTTGTAGCTTAACCCTAAGAAAATCTTGAATACAATTCAAATTGTCATTTTCCCAGAAAGTGCGGACCCTCCACACTTTGATGCGGAACCTCTGCACTTTTGCGGACTATCCGCACTTTTATGCAGATACTCCGCACTGCTCAGAACTTCTCTGATTTTGGGGAAAAAATTGCCAAATCGAATTGCGATCTTTTCCAACTAAAGAGGAACATGTTTGTGATGGTTTATGGAGTCTAGAGTTCACTCATCAACCTAGCAACTCGATTCCTAACTCAAATCTCTTCTAAATCCTCATTTTGGTCCATAATCTCAAAAACTCATGAACTTTGTTAAAACTCGAAATTGATCAACCAAATCACGAATTCTTTCCATGGGGAGCCTAAGAGACTTACTCAAGATGCTTGTGGAGTTGGGTGACCGTCGGGAAGTTGAGGAAATGGAGGGAAATCGAAGAACTCTGGTGTTTCTCTTGCTTTAACCAAGAACACCAAAAGACATCAAATGCGGTTCGAATCTTTCGAGAAAATGAAAATGAATTGGATGGATGAGTAGCTTATGAGCTCTAGAATGCAATGGTACCACATGCACACCTCCAATCCTTCACTTGAGCTTGGATTTTGGAAGGAATGGAGAGAGGTCTTGAGAGGGGAGTGAGAGGGAGAGGGAGCTCGGGTGGGGACGTGAGGGAGAGTGAGGAGGAGAGAGAGAGAGAGGTGGGCTGCCCCTTTGGAGTGGTTGGAGGGTGGGGCCACATGTGGGACCCACAGGTAAGTGAAAAGGGTCCATTGTCACTGCGAATTCAATCCTTTTCTCTCCTGAATTTCTTCTTCTCATCCAATTGCTTTCAAACAAAGTGCTCTAGTGCGCCAAAATAATTTACCTCAAAAATAATTATAACATTAATGATGCATGATTAAGCTTAATCAGGCGATTATGGAATTTGGGACATGACACTTTTCCCGCCCTTGCTAACTCATCTACTGCCATCAAGGGCTTCCCATATTTGAATTTCATGTTGGCCTGAGTCCACACTGGTGCAATGTCCATGGACTGCTTCACAGGTACAATTGCCTTCGACTTCACCGGTACAATGGCCTTCAACATCTCCAGCAAGGGCTTCTTAGAGCCTTTCTTCTCGACCTCCTTTTCCTTATTCTTTTTTTGGGCTCTCTGAGGGAGACAGTATTGGGTCTAGAAGCGAGGCTGCCAGATGCGGAGGAGAATGTGGTGAAGCCGATTTCTCTGGAGGAGGAGAAGGCAGTGAAGCTGCCTTCTCTGGAAGTGAGCGGTGCGGCGGCGGTGCACTTGGAGCTCATCCAGACTGGGATGCACTGGAGACCACAATATCGCCCCTCTTCCACTAGATCCTTTGATGAAGAGCTTCACTGAGAGTTATGATTTCCTCATTGGGGGGACCTCCAACACGTGATCGGTGGCATTGCTATGTACCATATCCATCGTAACCACAGCATATCCTGCATGTATCGGGACCGTATGTAAGATACAGACGCCTGGAAGCACCTAGTCCTTGCAACCTCGATGTGATACCCGCTAGGCCTGATTATAAGATTGCAGGGTGTGGGCCCTTCTATCAGGTCAATTGTATCCGGCTCAGTCTCGGCAGCAGCTACTTGTTGCTCAACCTCCCTAGAGGCGCATCTACTCTTCCCTGCAGCTCCAGGGCTAAAATCCTGTGGCATGGAAATCTCTATTCCCTTTGCTACAAGCTGCCCCATGATGCTTGAGTAAACTTTCTGGGTGATGTCTCGTGTCAATACATCCACGTCCACTGCACTCGACCTCTTTCTCTTCTTGTACATCCCGATGTCTTCGGGAAAGCTGTATTTCCAGCCTTGGGAACTTGATACACCTCGCACTCGACCTAGGTGCTCCGGGTTTCGTAGCGCTGCTGTGAGAACATCACGTTCCCTAACCCTGATGAAAGAACCTTGGCTGGCTTTGACTGCCTTTTCTTTGACTTTTTCTGCAACTGCCTGGGTTTCGCTGTTTCTTAATGTGTTTTCCCCGCTTTCAGACAGCTCACCCCTTGCATGCAAATATGACCATGATCGTCCCAGGAATTGATTCCAAGGAACTCGTGGCCTTCTCTGGCTAATTTCTCGTCCTCTGCCTACCATTTCGCCATTTTCCTAACGTACCCAGCTGCGTCGGTCCTGTGGTCATGCTTGTTCTTAGCCCGAAGCTGTTTCTTCTTCTCACTCTCCTTCTTGAACTGCTCTGAGCTCTTCATCTACACAAAAGTATCTCAATCTTCTTGTTTCAAGTGCTTGTAGCTCTCGAAGGGTGCCACCCCTTCTGCTAAGTACCGATTCACAAGCTTGCTCTTAAATTTTGGTGAAGTTTCACGATCGCTTTCATTGCTGCGTTGACCACAGTGTTCTTTTGATGCTAGCTCATGTTTTCAGGGTACTCCAGATACTCCATGACAATATTATTGAACAAGTCCCTCTTTGCTTCGTCACTGAGGTCATTGAACTTAGTCGTTATCGGCGCCCTCTCCCGAGCAATGAGCCCTGCGGCCCTTCGAAATCTATTTAGGGCCTTTTCATTTGTAGGCAGCCTGTCAGCATCGATTCCCGTGATGGTAACCTTATCCATCAGCCACTGTATTTGTGTCCTTGGCTTTCGGGCTCGTGCAACACTATCAGCTGTCTGGCTTGGAGACTACGCTGCCGCCATCTAGAGAGAAAAAAGGGGAGTTGACATAAACAAAGAATATTTCTCCATACAACAAGTATAAAATGTATTGACTCTCTCGTATCAATACCTCTTCGGCGGGATTGTATTCTTCGTCACTTGCCCGACGTCAGCTCTCCCGATTCGGTGACGGGTCAGGGCTCGGGCTATGATACTAAATTTTGCTGCTATCGGAGGAGGAAGTCGGTTGCGAGCTTGGGCACCTACCCGCCCCATCTTGTGCTTGGGGCCCTCTAGTGCTAGTATCCTCTGTGCTTTTGATTCCTTCTGCCCCATGTAAATCAAGTGTAGTATATCCTATTCTCAATAGAGGAAAGAAAAGGAATCAAGGCTAATTTCGATAATGACTAGGCATTGACGTAAGTAGTTCGTGTTAGCATGTTATATATTACCACCTAACGCTTTGTACAAGAGCAAGAGAATAAGGGATAGGGCTGTCAACGAGTTGTGAATCCATTTCACACTATATTGTATAGTGAGCACTTTATTTAGTATGTTTAATTGTACCCGCTTGTTCTGTTTTACTAATGTGTCAAGTGGATAGTCAATGCTAGGTGCTTGTGCAATAGTAATTCTCTTAAGACTATATTTATTTCCTTAAACAAGCTATGTACGAACCTTTTTGAACCTAAACATTGCTACTCGTGGCATGTAGTGGCACATACATGCACATAGTGAGATACTTAAGAATGGCAAGGTTATATGTGCGTCTTTCACGACATGCTCTGGTCCCAAATTTCTTCCTATGGTATTCTAGTGTTAGAAGAAGTTGTGTCCGTCCCAGACAACTGCAACGTCCCTATAACACCGAAATGCCAGATTCTTCACTTCATTCCATCAGTACTTATCCTCTATAGTTTGTACCACTCGTTTAATCTTGTTATTCATGTGCATGAGCCATTTTCTTAACAGTTAATGCAGCATGATGAAGTACAAAGAGTTTCTAAACATTTCAAGACTGAAGAACGGAAAAGGACAGGTAACTGTAGTTTAACCATGGATAGATTAAAATTTTAGTTTTTACATTTTTCACACTTTGTATTTCACTTTTTTATTGAAAATACCCAGGTAGTGCCTTTTGTTGGGCTATGACAGACTATCATAATCAATTGACTAGTCAGATTAGCAAGAACACGGTAATAATAATAGAATCTAGCTGGTGAGATTGCTTTCTCTGCAACCAAACTAGGGCTTGTTCCTTACAGGTGCATCTATATACTAGAAACTGCTGCATTGTTTGGGTTCTGAAATTCTCTGTGCAAACTGTGTCATAGATGTGCATTGTCGCATGCTATGGATTATGACCAAATGATTTTATCAGTAAACATGTAAATGTTATACTTGGAATGTAATAATGCAGACCTCTTGGTTGTGGTGCAACATGTCATGGATTCAAATCCTCATACAGTCATACTCATCAAAGTCAAAGATGCACACTTCTTATCATAAAAAAAAGGGTGTAAGAGGGATATGAATGTACACAGCCTTGTACTGAGGCTGATTTTATAGATTAAAATGATAGGTTCAAATTATTCATAAAATTCGTTAACAAACTGAATAGGAGAAGAAGCATAGAATAGTTACTAGTGTCTTGTGAGAGAAAATTGTGGTATGATGAATCTAACGGTAGTCCTTCCGATGGTCGGCCGGAGTCGCAGAGGCGCCGGTGGAGGAGGCCGGGGCGCACAGGGAGGGCGGAGAGGGCATTGGAGGAGGGGGTGGCGCGGGGAGGGGAGAGGACTGCGGAGGAGGGGGCGGCGATGCCGATGGGCTCCGCAGCAGCGAAATCTAGCGCGTGGGGACTAGCTAGGGTTATATACAAACAAGTCATAGGTGACGGGTGATAAATGTCACCCATCACCTATGATTATCACCAGTCACTTATTGTAACTAAAAGGTGACAGGTACTAATATCACCCATCACCTTTTATGTCGACTCGGGATGTACGCATAAGTCATAGGTGATGGGCTATTATATATAAAAGTGACGGCTTAGTAATATTACCCGTCACCTATTATCTATTACAAATTCTAATAACTTCAAACCTAAATTTCAAATTTGACATTAATATTACAAATTCCAATAACTTGAAACCTAAAATTTAAATTGGCATTAATATTACAAATTCAAATAACCTGAAACCTAAAATTCCAATTTTGCATTAATATTACAAATTCAAATAACTTGAAACCTAAAACTCAAAGTTTGCATTAATATTACAAATTCAAATAACTTGAAACCTAAAACTCAAATTTGACATTAATATTACAGATTCAAATAACTTGAAATTTAAATTTCAAAATTGTCATTAATATTACAAATTTGACACTAAAATTCAAATTCGCTGTTTTCGTGCTTTCTTGACATGGATCCCTTCGTTATGGTCGCGGCGGAGGTATGGAGTTTCCTCGATTGGCGAAAGGTGTGGCACGATTGCAGTAGCAAAAGGGGGGATTTCATCGAATTGATTGAACTCCTCCTCATCAACGACGTTTGCAACTCCGACGATGCATCTTTTCCCAGCGAGAACCACATTGCGTTTTTTCTTTGTTGTGTCGGTCACATAAAAGACTTGGCGAACATCTTTAGTGAGTATGAAGGGTTCTGACTTATATTCGACATGTTTGAGATCAACGCTAGTGAACCCATACTTGTCATTAGTGACGCCCTTTGCCCCATGTACCCAACGGCACCGAAACAGGGCTACCTTGAATCCTAAGAAGTTCAACTCCCAGATCCCCTCTATTTGACCATAGTATGTGCCCCTCTGCATGTCATTGTCATAAGTATCTATACAGACATCACTATTCTGGTATATGCTCTTCTCATCTTAGGCAACCGTGTAAAATGTGTATCCATTTTGATCGTACCCTTGATATATCATAATTGTGTATACAGGGTCCGATGCCATTTTTTTTATCAAAGTACTTGTAGGAGTACTCGATTATTTGATTCGATCTCGGAACCAGGTCGTGAACCTTCGCATATGTTGCCTCGCAACCCAAGCTTTGGTCTGCCCTAGATTCTCTTCAAGCAGCCTCTGTTTGTGCTCATCAACATATCGGCACACTTCGCTCATTTGTTGCAGCACGAGGAAATGAGCTTGGTTGTAAGCCTTCGGATCAGGAGTTATTGCCATCTTCCCGAAAACTCCCACACCTGCGAGCCTCCCCTCATGGCGAGACTTAGGCACGCCAATTGGGTTATAAGGGTCAATGTAATTAACAGACCACTCCAATGCCTCCTCCGTCGTGTAAACCTGCACGATACATCCCTCGGGAAAGGCTCGATTCCTTACGTACGACTTGAGAATGCCTATATATCTCTCGTATAGAAACATGTGATGCAGGAACACAGGGCCAAGGTAGTGTATCTCCTTCACAAGATGAGCAGTGAGATGTACCATGATATCGAAAAAGGATGGTGGGAAATACACCTCAAGAATACATAGAGTCTCAATGTGTCTTCTTTCTAGCTCCTCCAGCGAATCTGGATCGAGCACGTTTTGTTCAATTGCATTGAAGAAAAAGCACAAGCTCAGGATAGCTTTGCGAACCTTTATTAGGAGGATGTTCCTAATAGCTACCGCAAGCAGTGATGCCATCATGGCGATCATGGGACTTCATCATAGCGAAATTCATTTTCAGCTCTTTCACCGAGACAAGTCTTGCGATGTTGGACGAGTATCCGGAGGGAACTTTCACACTGTGTAAGAACTCGCATAATTCTTTTTTCTCCTTCCTGGAGAGAGTGATAGCTGCTGGGGGGTAGGTGTTTTCCTTTGTCCGTATCTTGTGCATGGAGCTCCGGCCTTAAGCCCATTTCTTCAAGGCCAGCTCGTGCGTTCTCATGATCCTTTCCTTTTCCCTTTATTTGGAGCAATGTACCGATCAGACTCTCACAGATATTCTTTTTTACATGCATGTTGTTGATAGAGTGGTAAACATCTAAGTTTTTCCAATACTCTAGCTCGAATAGTATTGATTTCTTATTCCACATTCCTAACTATTCATCATCCTTAGAGGATTGATTTCGTTTGCTAAGGACAATATTGATATTCTTAACCTAATTGTGGACATCTTCCCCGTTGAAATGCCTTGGAGGTAACGCTTTCTCCCTTGTGCCATCGAACTGCTTGTCCATGTTTCGATACGGGTGCTTCCTGGGAAGGAAACATCGGTGCCGCATGTACACTATTTTCTTTGAGTTGTTCAACCTCAAACTGCATGTGTCATCTAAGTAATGGGTAAAAGCTTCACCTTTTCTTTTGCTCTAACCTGAAAAGTTACAAAGTGCTGGTAGATCATTGATGGTGACAAACAACATGACGTGCAAGGTAAAATACTCTTGCTTGTACTGATCCCAAATCTCGACACCTTCCGACCAGAGTTTCTTAAGATCATCGACTAAAGGACTGATGTACACATGTATATCGTTGTCAGGTTCTTTCAATCCTGATATCAAGATCGACAACGTAATGTATTTCCGCTTGTTACAAGGTCAGGGTGAAAGGTTGTAGATCGACAATACAACAGGCCAAGTGATATGTGAGGTACTCATGTTATCGAATGGATTCATGCCATCTGTGCTCATAGTAAACCTAATATTTCTCAATTCTTCGACGAACCAACCAAATGTGGAATCAACGATTTGCCACTGAGCAGAATCTGTCGGGTGTCATATCATTGCATCGTTCTTACGACCCTCCTTATGCCAACGCACCAATTGAACCTCCTTTCTGTTGGCAAATAGACACTTCAAACGGGAAATTACAGGAAAATACCACACCATCTTCCTAGGACCACCTTTACTTTTCTTTCCTTCATCCCTGTCACCACCGTTATTTCTACGCTTATATCGATGGGTTCCACACACGAGGCATTGATCCAGCTCTGCATACTCTCCATAAAACAAGATACAATCCTGCTTTCATGCATGTATTTTTTCTATTTCCAGTCCTAAATGACAAATTATCTTCTTCATGTCATAGACACCCTTGGGCACCAAGTTCCCCTCCGGTAACATGTCCCTTAGCAGATCCAGCAATGCTTCGAAACTCTTGTCAGTCCACCCACGGGTTGCCTTCACCTGTAGAAGCTTTATGTTCCCAAATATTCGCGTGTACTTCTCCTTACAGTTGGGATAAAGGGGTGTCTTGGAATCCCGCACAAATTCCTGGAATTTAGCAAACTCACCATTGTTATACTCGTCATGCCGCTCGACATCCCGCACCATCTGGTCTACATTCTCCACAAAATCCTCGAGATCATTATCACTCAAACCTAATATGTCCTCATCCCTGAGATAATGATCCATTTCACCGGGTGTAAGTCCTTGATCCACACTGTTGGCATGGAGGGCCCGATCCATCTCTCTCTCATTAAGGCCTTCTTTGCCATGTTTGTTCCAACGTGTATAATTATCTTTAAATCCATGCATGACTAAGTGTGCATGGATATTGTCTGATTTCGAGAACTTCTTTTCATTCCTGCAGTCATGACATGGACAATACATTACCGTTTTACCACGATCTTTCAAATCCGCCAAGGCAGCACTCATGAAATCCTTCACCCCGCTCAGGTATTCTGAACAAGTCCGGGTCTCGAGGTACATCCAACTTCTGTCCGTTATCTACAATTAATGTAAAAACATTCATTCTTCCTTAACAATGACCTTAATTTCGTGGTTAAGCACGCAAATAAAAAATTCCCTACAAATACATTAGAACTGTGGCATCCTGCGGTACATCGGGCAAATCTAATATCAAATCTAATATAAATACAACTCACTTGTACTAAGATTTTGGATAAATATGCAAAACAGTCGATTACAACTCAAAGCACAACAAATCTACCAATTAGGGTTTAGAGGAGGAGAGGAAATGAGGAGGAAAGGGGGAGATGTGAACCTTCAAAGGCATAGCACCAATTCAAACTTTAAATCAACAAATATTGGAGAATACTAGAGGAGCCGGTGAAAATCGCCAGCTACTGTGTGGACGGTACTGTGCAGTAACTGTTCGCCAGCACAGTGGCTCGCCAGCTCTTAAAACAGAGTTGAGTAATAGGTGATTGGTGAAAATGTTACCCGTCACCTATTAAGAATCATAAATGACGGGTTACATTATAACCCGTCACTTATAATTGGCCCAAGGAGACTCGTCACCTTTGTTAAATTATAAGTGACGGGTCATAACATGACCCGTCACTTATTACTGTTGCAGGGGGACCCGTCACCTATGACCAAGTCATAAGTGACGGGTTTAGTTATTGCCCGTCACTTATGTTATTGTTGACAGGTAATATTATGACCCATCACCTATTATTTGATATCAGTGATGGGTCTATAAATGGGCGCGACCCGAGGTGATATAAGTGACGGGTCGCGTAATGATCCGTCACTAAACTATATCTCCTATGTCCATTTTACACGTAGTGGATGGAGCCTGCAGAGGAGCACCTAGAGGTCCCACTATGGTAGACCTAGATGAGAGAGAGGGCCCAGATCAACCATAGCTGGTTGTCTTGCTCTGAGATGGAAATGGGGATAAATGGGGTGACGGCGTGTTGCTCTGGGTAGTGGGAAGACTAGAAAATCGGTGGAATTAAAGAGATAAGGGAGGGAGCAACTGAAGGAGAAGGAGAATGCCAGTGGGGAGTCGCGAGGGGAGGAGGCCGGTGGGGAGGGGTGAGAGAGAGAATGGAGAGAGTCGGCGGAGAGCGAAGAGATAAGGGAGAGAGATCGGCGGACATGAACAGGAGATTCTTGAGCCAAAACAGTAGTGAAATCAAAATTTCAGGTTCGGGAGTTGTATTAATGCCAGTTAGTATTGAAAACCGGTACTGATACTCTCAGTGCTGGTTTTTAATACTAACGGTATTGATACTACTTATCAATGCCGATTTTTGTCTAAATGAATAGTTGGTTGCCTAATTTTGCTACGAACCGGCACTGATACCGTACCAGTGTTAGTTTTGATTGAATCGACACTGATGAGTTAGCACTTATGACTAGTTCTGTAGTAGTGGTAGGAGCTCGATTACGACGTAGGATGGACGATTGTAGTCGTCGATGGTGTTATGATTGGAGGGGACACAACGCCAACATGCTATAGCAAGGGGGCACCGCTCGCATGAAAATGGATTAGACGGGGAGGGCAGGCGCCACTCACATGAGAGAGTATAAAGAAGAAAAAGGCCTAAGTGCAACGGTTATCAATTGGGTTGACCTTGGTTGGAACGTGCATGATGTTATAGTGTGTTGGACCGGTTGGAGCTCGATGATTTTAGGTCGGGGAGAAGGTATCAGGTGGATTGGTTGTGCTGAGCGCAATGATTAAAATTTGAGGTGCTTGACTTCAGTCCACCTGTTGCACTAATTTCAAATGATGTGGCTAAACCTGGTGTAAGATTTAGAGATGTACATATTAATTATTTCCCTAAGGCCGACTCAACAGAGTTGGCATCCACCGACCACGCCACTGTGCTAGAGCAGTTACTGTATCCACTACTACAGTATTTCAGATTTATTGCTAGCTACTCCAAATTTGCTCATTCTCACTCATGTCTGCGTCACTGTTCATATAGAATGACTATAAGCTCGAAGAGAGAATGAGAGTAATGGAAGGTAGGAAATATGGTCGCTGTTAGAGATGAAAAAGGGCTATTGTAATAATATTATATGGGATTAATTTTTAAGTATTTACTGAAGATGGTCTAAACTCTCAAGCAAGAAAAAGAAAAGAAGACAATATAACCCACCAGATTAAGAGCCTGTTTGTTTTTTATTATGATTCTAACCATCTAGATTTTAATTCTCACAAGTAGAATATGAATTGTTATAATCTAGATTGTACAATCTAAAACAAACAGCACCAGATTATTATAATCTCCCTTCTCTCCCACCTCCTGCCCTTGGTTCCTCGTCTCTCTTCTCTCTCTCAGCCACCCACACTAAAGCACAGAGGAGAGCAGAGCGCCATCGTCAAATCCGTGCCGCCAAGCTTGAATCAACCTCAGCCAAGCCTTGAGGAGCACAAAAGAGGGTCACCAAGGTCTTCTCCGACCTATTCCCGAGCAATTTCCCCCGCTTCCTGACGAATTGAGTAGCTCAGGCGACAACAACTGCTACCTCACCATTGCGCATCTGCGTCTGCAGCTTCTTCACCCCAACCGAAGCCGCAGTGAGCATCATCAGCCATCCTGCGAACTTCCACGTGTGCTCGTTGGTCGTCGGCCTGTCGTTGGCGTGGCTCCCCATAGGAACTGAGCACTACCGCATCTAGGAGCTCACTGCCGACCACACCCCAACTGAGCCCTCTAGTCGAGGAGCATGAAGGAGGGTTGCTGAGGTCTTCTCCGACTTATTCCCGAGCGATTTCACCCGCTTCTCGATGAATTGAGCGGTTCCACCATCTTCTTCTGCAGCTCCAGCAGCAACCTCTGCTATCTCGCCATCACGCATCTGTGTTTGTAGCCCCTCCGCCCCAACCGAAGCCGCGGTGTGCATCACCGGCCCTCCTGCAAACTTTCGCGTGCACTCGTTGGTCCTCAGCCTGTCGGCGGCGCGGCTCCCCACAGGAGCCAAGTGTCGCCGCAACCAGGCACTAGCCCTCAGCCATGCCCCAGCCGAGTCCACTAGCTGAGGAACCCTCATTAGAGTCCCGCTTTGCACGCTAGATCTGCTGCGCTGAGGGGGAGGTGGCGGTCGTCGGGAGAAAGAAGCGAATGGAGAAAGAAGTGAACTTTTATTTTGTAATTATATAGTGAGTAAATATGTGTCATAATCTGTTCGAATCATCTTTTTTCTGAAATATGAATTGTGGCACAATTTGGTCCTAAATTATGGATTGCAGAACCATCCTGTTTATTTTAGATTTTGATTTTAGAAGCTAGAATTCACAATTAGAATAAAAAACAAATTGACCCTAATTTAAAGTAGACGGAAGGGTAAGTATGTAAATAGAGCAAACTAGAAAAATCATGCACCGTGTGCACGCCATATGACCCGTAATGGAATATCAAATCACAAAAAGAAATGGTATGCAGAAGATGCATAATCTTTGTAAATTAAGTCATGTGTGTCTAGAACTATTTCTATATTCTTTGTACCAGAAAATTCCATATATAATCCTGTTTTAGATATGCCCAAAGATCAGCTGTACTACCAGCATAAGTGCATCTTATAAAGTTTAGGATAGCTAATGATCTTAATCCCTTTCATCCAATTATTTAATTCTAGACTTTGATGTAGTTTAGCATCGCTGCATACATAGAGAATTAGAACATTGACATCAGATTTAAAATACCTCAGCTAATTACCTCAAGGATACGGTCAGTAAATCACATCGGAAAGGAAATCTATACTGAATTATTTGTCCTGCATGGACAATGCAAAATCAATTACCTTAATCGAGGGATTCCTGTTCTCTAGGCAGCGGAGGTCCCATGTTGCTCTATTCGCTTTCCGCAGAGGCAAATTTATCTTTGAGCCAATCGAAACTTAAGAAAACAAAAAGATTTTTTTTTCTGATTACAGGGTATAATAGTTCAATCATCATGAGGTTATCTCCAAATAGTGGAAATGGCAGCTGAATCATGGTTAATTACTAAGTCGTATCGGTTGTTTACTATCTAAAAAAAAATGCATATCACATATATGCAAAAGTTTTCACATGATTGTTTCTGTTTCTTGAAAGAGCAAATGGTAATATTTTTTGCAACATTCTGCAATATAAGCAAATCAAACACATCATTTGATGATCAAACAAAGATGCCCATATGTACGAAAACTATGCATATGAATACCTGCAGTAAGCACAGATAAGTAGTCCGTTATGAGTTGTATGAGCATTTTTGAAAGCTATTACTTATGCTAAACTAAATTTTCTATGCAATAATGAGTTCACACATATACAATTAATATTCTTACCAATGTATGTTGAAAATCTTTAAATGGAACCTTGGAGAAAGACTTGCTCTGATTATTTCTGTGGATGTTCAAATGGAAATCTGCATTTTGTTTTGTCATCCTGGAAGCCCACGTACACAAAGAATGAAAATGATATTGCATTTTGTCAACATGAGAGAATATGCCAGATTGATGCTATAAGTCCAACACTCATACCGAGAGAATATGCTTGTACTAGCGATCCTTTGAAAGAGAATATTAATGTTACCTTTTTCAGCTCGGCAAATTCTTTTCAGTCATAGTTAGTAGAAATGCAAGATGTTGGAAAATTCTATACAAGGAAAAAAGAAGTTGTTCTACTTGAAGCTTCTTTTAGTGTGGAAGTTAAAACCTGGTTGAGAGGAAAAAAGAAGTTGTTCTACTTGAAGCTTCTTTTAGTGTGGAAGTTAAAACCTGGTTGAGATTAGATATCAGAAAATTCCAAGATCATAGAAACAACAAGTTTTACCATATAGTGTTAGTATTTTAATAGCATGCATCTATGTTTAGACAGACAAATTCTATAGAATTTAGTGAGAATCCCCTAGAGCAACAAGCATGAAAAAAAAGCAAACACACAAAGAGTATATTAGTCCGTGTTATTTACATTGTAATCTTCTGAAGAAAACATCTTTTGTTGTGCGAGTGATGTTTGTATACTTGGTTTGTGATACGAAATGGGTTTAGGGATTACCAGTGGGATTGCCATTGCCAGATGTGTGAGTAATTTTTTTTGGAAGATCACATAATACTTTTCTCATAAAAGGTTAAGTTGCATGTAGGAAATAGTGGACATCATTATAAGCAAATCAAAGAATTAAGTGCAATCCTTTTGTATAAAAAATTATCTTTGAACATAAAGCTATAAAGCACTTCCAAAACTTCACCAGTCTGACAATCACACTTCATTTGAATATGTAAATAGATATGCTATCATTTGAACAAAAGCGGTGGCTGGCATGAGATATGCCAAGTATGATATGAAGGTAGCAAAGTTGGTAATGGAGCATAATTAGATTAAAAAGTTACTTATTATAGATTTTTAGTTACACTACAAATCATTTCTAATTGAACAAAAGCGGTGGCTGGCATGAGATATTCCAAGGATGGCATTAAGGTAGCAAAGTTGGTCATGGATCATAATTAGATTAAAAAGTTACTTGTTATAGAATTTTGGTTACGCTACAAATCATTTTTAATTAGACCTCAAAGAACATTTGAATCGAGCTACAATTTTTTTTTTTTTTTGAGAGTGTTAGCACTAAACAAATAGAAAAGCTTATGGATCGGCTTTTGACATTCCGATTTTCTGTAGGTGAAAAGGAAAGATGCAAAGCAAGTACTTGTGTTATTTTTCATTGCTCGATATTTCAACAACTTGCAAACATGTGCAAATTCCAGTCAAAGCAATTGAACAAATATCTAAAATAGGTCAAAATGGCCCTAACAAATTTTAATTATTTTGGAAAAGCAACGAAGAGTATAGTCTTATTATGGGACCTAAAATTATAATGTCAGTCTTACCCGATCCAGAAAATAGCTAGCAACAGTTGGAAGAAAATGCAACTTATTACTCCTTTTATATGTTGCTTTAATAACAGGATCTTTCTGAACCTCTTCAACAATTGGTGGATATTCTCTAGTTGCAGTAGGAAAGAAGGCGTCCAGATCACCTAGTGCAACTATTTCCAGTAGCAAGCCAGCAAACTATCTTAGTCTTTGATTTAGTGCATACAAAGATGACTTGGTCTGCACTACAACCAGTTCATCTGTTAACAATCATATCGGTAATCTGTTTCAAGAAACACATCGAAAAATAGGTGGCATTTCACGAATAGGAATATAAATTTTTAATGAATTAAGCATGCACTTGGTTATCTCAAAATCTCAGTGTTCAGCACAATAACATTTCATGATGGCATTGGAAAGTAGAAACATTGGCCTCTTCAGTAAACTTGAAGTGTCTCATAAACCTAGCAGTGGGATTCTATATCCTACACAACATTAGTATCATAGTATGTATGGATAACTATGACATGTAGCCTCAATTTCAGCATTTATATATGTTGTAAAACACTAAGATGATGATGTAAATAATGTGGTCCCATAATGGAGAATCCAACGACACTTCTTGGAGAGAAAGAAATATACAAAGAGAATACTAATTGAATACCTGAAAAGTTTTTGTAGTTTTCAATATTTACCAGATTAGTCCCCCTGAATCCACTTGGTATTTTCAATACATGATTTGAGGTAGGAAAAGACGCAAAAACTAAATCATTTTTGGTATAGGATATCAGCAAGTAGCCCAAAAATACACATAAAACTGGACCAAATCTTACTAACAACATTCTTATCACTCGTGCAAAGCCCTCTGTCTTCTTTCAAAGCTTCATCCTCAAAGCATTCTCGCTATTCAAGTAGCATATTGATATATTTGTAAACATTACTTTGTATCATGAGCTTCAAATCAAGTATTTCTTCTAGACTTGCTAACTGCCAAATGCATAATCTTTCGAGTTGGGGCTATATATATGTACCCCATGAGTAAATCTTGTGAGTATCTTCATACTCACGCTGCTTCTGTTGATGTTTTGTAGGTGAAGTTGAGGCCGGTTCCATCTATTTCCACCCTGCTGAAGTCAATGAAGGGCGAGAATAGCGGTTGGCTCTATATGGTAATCTTCAGTGGTGTTTGTGGGCTACATACCATAGGATATTTTGTTATTTTGGGATCGTTCTCGCTTCAATCAAGTTTGTAGTTTGTGCTTCCATTTCTTGAGTTGTGGAATAGCAGCCTGCTTGATTGAATCGAGCATAGGTTGGATAGCTCCTCACAAAAAGTGTATGTGATATATAAAACATAAAAGAAGCATATGCCTTGCCCTTAAGATTTAATTCAAATTCTTGTTGTAGAATGACATTAGACACAAAATCTTTAGGAAGTAAAACAATAAAACAATGGAATAAGGATTTAGTTCATCACGATTTGATTTTAGTTCCACTGCTCGTTGCTTGACCGCTCTCAGATTAAATGTGGCTACGTGTTTCCAGAGTAGAACACTATGGCATCGTGCTGTCTAAAGTAAGAAGTCAATCTGCTAGACATCTTTATTCAATGCCCGACCCACGTCCACCGTGACTTGGCTTGTTTTCGCTGGCTTGCAAGTCACAGTTTGCCGGCAATCCAATAATATAAATTCTGGAGTGGCGGAAGCAAAGAGGGTAGTTTGCCGAACTGAGAAATAAGGTATGCCAATGTCCAATTTGTATCCACACGACACTTGCAAGTGCACAGATTCCACGAATCTGGTAACAGAAGCACTCTTTTGATGAAATGGTACTCTTGTGCATAAACTTGCAACCATTAAAAGTATCATGAAGAACTTTGAGATTAACACAACTAAATGGAATCTCCATTTGGTGAGATCTCAAAGATATGAAGTGATTTCTACGATCCAAAGAATAAATGATTGCTGCGTTGAAAAAAAAAAGAGGGGGCAGGCGACACATGGGCCAAAGGGAATAGAGTACCTGTGGAGATGGAGGACTGTGTTACACGTTGTTGGCAGCTACTCACCCTAGCATTTGGGATAGCAGACAACAACAAAGAGGAGGCGGTGTCATGCTTGAGCGGGCAGCATGTACATCCTGGTTGGGCATATCGTTGAACACGGTGCAGGCGTGGCAGCCAACATACAGCTAAGAGCCCAGTTTGCATTGCAACGTTGTCGTGGCTGTGTGCTGGTAACCCACCATGACAACCTACTCCGTGCTTCCATCAACGAGCTCACCTACCTCCTCAGGCAGCTGTCACCGACCTTCATCGGCCTCGTCTCCGTTGTCAGTTGACGACGCCAAAGATCACAGTAGCAAACATGGCCCTCTTAGGGTATGTATGTGATTTTAGTGATTAATAATAATATAGTAAATAAGACTAACATGTTTGTCAAGTATATGCTTTAGTAGGTCTCATAGATGCAACAAAAGAGAAGTCATTGAAGCCAGAACAAAGAAATGAATGAATTGAACTTGTTTTATAAATTTTTTATATGATCAAATGGGATGGATTTCTATACAATCATGTAGAGCACTTCACGAGCTTTCCATAGAGCCCAAGATCATCAAAATCAGAGTTCAGAGCGAAAAGTTATGCCCAAAATACATAATGCTGTTTTGCTGAAATTTGTCTCACCGGATGATCCGGTGCTCATAACAAAAATAGTCCGGTGCTACACTGGATAGCTCGGTGCTCATAGATAAAAATGGCTCGGTGTTCAAAAAGAATTGCAGCAAAGTCTATATGCCTCACCTGATGATCCGGTGTTCACAAAAATAAACTCACCGGACTATTTTCTAGAGAGGTTACAGAATAGTTCAGTTGACACAGTATGCATATCGGATGTTTCGGTGTTCACAAAAATAATAGTGGAGTTCTAACGGCTAGTTTTTAGAGAGTACACACCGGATAGTCCGGTGCTTGTAATGTTGCACACGCCGGACCATCAGGTGAGTATAAAAAGAATGTGACCGTTGGAGCAACGACTAGTTCACAGAGTTGAGCCTATTTATACCTCTCCACTCAGTTATTTGAAGGTGCTGGAGTCCAGAGAAACCCTTGTACACCTAAGAAGACATCCAAGCCATCCAAAGCATAAAGTGTTCATCCGAGGTGATTAAGCATACCATTAATGAGCGATTAGTGCTTATAGGCATAGAGAGAAAGGTTGCTAGGTGTTGCAACCTAGAGTGTAGGTCAAGGAGTGATCCAAAAGTATACCGAGAGGTACGCCGGCGCCTTGTAGTCTTTGTGAATAGCCGGTAACTTGTTGACCCTTTGACTTGGTGTGGAACAGCGACAAGAGGATTGTGTGGGGACGCAGAGGCCCTTGTCTTTGTGACTAAAGCTCCGAAGTGAAGACTGCGTACAAGTGACCGGAAGAGAGGTTAGTGGTGAGACTTTGCCTTAGTGGCTTGGTGGCTCATCGTGTTTGAGACCTTATCTTGGTGACTTGGTATCTCAAGAGCCGTGACTGGAAGAGACTTGGCGACCGGGAGTATATCCTTTGTGAAGCTCCAATGTGGACTAGGGGTGGCTTGTGTGCCATAGATACCATTGGATAAAAATCCCTCGTGCTGAGTTTATCTCTCTACCTCATTTATGTTTCCGCATTTACATACTTGCAATTTATCTTGTAATTCTTATGAGTGGTAAAAGTAGACACACTAGATAAGTTTAGAGCACATTTAGATAGAAATTGTGATAGGCTTATCTTGTGAAAGTTTTGGAGCTAATAGTTTTAAGTGTTCTAATTCACCCACCTCTTAGGACGTCCTCGATTCCTTTCAATCGCAATCATACTGCCCATGCGCCGGGCGCCTCCAGCCGCTCTTTCTAGGACCCATCCATGGCCACGTACCTCCTGTCGTTGCTCCCGTAGCTCCACCGTCATCAAGAGCTAGAAGTAGGGATGGGTAGAAGAGGAGAGATGGGGAGATGGAGGGGTGGCACCAGATCTGAGCTGCAGCGGCATGATGGGCGAATGAAGAGGGGAGGTAGGGTGCACCGACAATGGAGGGTGGGGCAGCACCAGGCTGTGGCGGCCAGCGACGGGTTCTGTGGCGACATTTAGTGCCTTCAACCAGTAAGAATTATTGTCGGTGGTGAGGAGAGGACAGCTGGAGGAGGGAGGGTGATTTGACGGCGACGGGAAGGGCCAGCCGATAGGGCGGCAGCCACATCGACGCATGTGACCGCCATCACGAGTGGGGGTGGGGGAGGGTAGCTGGCTGCTGCTGCTGTGTTGGTGGCCGAATGGTTCAAGGCGATTGGGAGGGAGGGGTTTTCCGCCGATGACAAATTTAAGTGCAGTGGAGAAATCAAGATTGAAAGAAATGGAGGCAAGGCTTTCTCATATATGGTGGAGTCAGAGCTTTCTCGGATAGTGGTACCGAAGGTGGTCCCTCTCAGACGACAGTGGCGGCAAAGGTGAAGGTGAAGACGACTTGCTTCCGATACGTACAGAAGAGACCAGCTGATCAGCGCACAATCACGATCTAACAGGCGTCAATTTATTGCTGATATGGTTTCACGGTAACCTTTACCCCAGCTTAGGATAGTAAGATATTCTTTTGGCATCTTCTTGCTTTCCCCTTATAGTTAAACCCCACCGCCCGGTGGCCGCACCGCCCCTCTTCTCCCCCTTCGCTCCAACCGCAGCACGTCCATTTCACGTGCCCTCCCGCTCCTCCCTTCCTTCCCCTTCCTCCACGCCACCTCCCGCCGACCAGCCACCGAGCGCCCACCCACCCACCCACCCGATGGCGGCGACGAAGGGGCTGGTGCCCATCACGCGGGCCTACCTCGCGAGCTACTACGACAAGTACCCGCTGCCCTCGCTCCCCGACGCCGCCGTCGACCTGGCGTCCCGCCTCCGCGCCCTCTCCGCCGACCTCACCACTGCCGCCGCTGTCCCCATCACCCCAGGTGAGCGCGCTTCCTCGCTGATCCCGCTCTCGCACCGCGATCCGCTACTCGCTTGCTCCCCGGCGGCGCCTGGGCCCTTGATCTCTCCGCGATTCGACTTAGGGAGGTTGGGAACTGTTCAAATTGCGTCGGAAGGGGGGCGGTGTTCCCGGTAGTTATTAGCTGCTTGGGGTATTCTTGAATTACGAGGTTTGCATCTGGTCCTGGGAGGTGTAGCTTTCTGGAATCGGGTGGGAATTAGCGATAGTTGTTTCCTTAGGTTGCTGAAAGCAGCTAAAGATTGGTTGATGAAGCGTAAGGATGTGGGAAAGCTCCTCCGTCGTATGTTGTGTAGCTTTTTGTTTGATACGGATATGGCGATACGGTGATAGCTTAAAAACACGGATATATCGATACGATGAGTGTATATAAATACATATTTAATTTTTATCAAAATATAAATAACTGAATATGCTAGAACAGGTGTTCAGAAACAGAAAGATATCCCACGTCTTATCCACTCCACTCCTCTCCTCTGCTCTCTTCCTCACTCTCCTTTTCATCCATCTCCCTCTCGCTTGCAAACAGCAGCAGCAGCTGACAGCTCTGCTCTCTCGCTCTCTGCCATTTTTAATGCTGCAGAGAAGAGCTCTCTCGCTCTCTGCAGCATTAAATATTCTGTGATCTTCTCTGACAGCTGACAGCAGCACAACAACAGTAGCAGCAGCGGCAGCTCTCCCTCCCCAGCTCGTCCAGATCCACCACAAAGGAGCTGCCAGAAGCTCCTCTTCCCAGCCCCATCGCCCTCACCTCTCCTCTCCTGCCCCTCTGCCCCTTCATCCATTTTCCCCTCGCTGTGCACCATTGCGCAGAGCAACAACCAGCGCACCACGCCGAGCAGAGGGCTACGACTGACGGATCCCCACCGTAGATCTGCCATGGGAATTGCCGCTATGAGCTCGTGCGCCTCTTCTCCGTCAAGTGCGCGGCTCCTCGCTAGAATCACCGAGGCCAAGCCGTCTTCTTCGCCTCCGATGCTAAGCTCCTCTGACCCCACCGACGACCAGCTACTCTAAGCCCCCTTGGTCTGAATCTAGCATGTGGAGAGCATCACTGCCCCTCCATCAAGCCTTCACGCGCGCAACTTTGTTGTTGGCCCGCAGCCGGCAGGACTGTCCGCGTGCGTCAGGTTCCGCCATGATGTCGTGCTCAGCCTAGAGTACCGCCAGGTATCAGATACGTATCATGAATTAAATGAATTGTTTCTAAATCGCAATTCTCTTATACTTCCCGATACCCGTATCCCGCCGCATACCGCCGTATCAGATACGAGTACGGCGAAGGTGACGTATTGGTGAAGGGCGGAACTAGCGCCTGGACGTCCGATTCGAGCGCTAGCATCGGACACATCCGTCATCGTGCAATCGTAGGAGCTAGACAACCTTACACCATCCGATCTCGATAGAAAAATCCCACCTCAACATCAGACCTTGTTTCATGCAACATCCCTGGGTGAACCTGCAATTCTTCCTCGTGTGGTCACTCACCCTCGAGCTCCCCTCGGAGATCGTCGAAGAGCTCGACTCCTTAACCAATCCACAACAAAATTGAATAAACCTTGCCTTAGATCTAAAATATCGAGTTCCCTACCGCGAGGTCGGGATTTCGACGCTTGCAACAAACCAAATTCACTTCTGCAACATACGGAAAAAGCTATTGCAACATCCTCACTTAGGAGATCGTCCTAAGTGAAGCATGAGTTAACATATGCAAGTGCAACATAAGGTCATGAAGCATGAGTTAACATGTGCAACATTTCAAAAGCACCTTTGCAACATAAAAAATGAACTATTGCATCATAATTTTGTAGAAGACATAACTGGATATGGTAGAAAGGCATTGCAACATTTCAGGTAGATTATTGCAACATTAAGTTAGAACTATTGCAACATAGATGTGAACAAAGTGCAACATGAAAAGTTCACAAAGTTCATTCAAGATTGCAACATTTGATTTGCATTTTTGCAACATGAAAAGTTAACAAGTGTAACATTATAGTTTTTGTTGAAAATGTACATGGTAGAATCATTCAATGTTTCAACACTTCATATGCACCATTGCAACATTAAAAAAGAACCAGTGCAACATTAAAAAAGAACCAGTGTGACATGACCAAAAGACACCGCCTCATCGAGCTCACCCAACCGCAGTCGGCCCACGATGCATCCACGGCCGGGCACGCCACCTGCAGGCCGTCACCACCCATCACTCGGTGCTAAGCTTGCAACATCACACGAGAACCACCTTAACATCCAAAATGAATGAGGGTAACATCACACAAGAACCACTGCACCACTCAAACAGATTAACTACAACATTAAAAAAGAATCACTACAATAAAACAAATGAATAAGTGCAACATTAAATAATAACCAGTGCAACATTAAAAAAGATGTCAGCCCACGCGGCATCCGTGGCCGCGCTCGCCACCTGCAGGCCATCATTGCTCCCCCGTCTCTCGGTGTCGAGCTCGCCCACCGTGGTCGGTCCTTAAGGCTCCGAGCTCGCCCACCCGTAGCCCGTCACCGTTCCCTGTCGCTCGGTGCCAAGCTCACCCACCGCCGTTGGCCGCTCAACGCAGGTGAGCGGCGGAAAAGGTGAGGTCGTGAGGGGAAAGCGAGCGGCGGAAGAGGTGGGGTCGGGAGGAGGGAGCGAGCGGCGGAGGAGGTGACATAGGGAGGGGGAGTGGCGGAGGAGGCTGGATTTGGAGGGGGACAGGCAGAGGAGAGCAGATCTGGAGGGGGAGCAACAGATTGGGAGGGGGGAATGGCGGATTGAGAGGAGGGAGAGTGACGGAGAGCAAAATGAACTGGGGGCAAAGTAATTAGGTGGGGTAGAGGATAAAGACGGTGCGGGAGAGAACTGTGACCGTACCATATTGCGTCCTATGCTCCGGACGCTCGTGATGAAGCATTATCATCGGTGAAACATAGAGAGTTTCTTCCAGACTAATGAAGTTGTTAGCTTGAATTGATTACTAGATCACTTCAAAAGTTATTTTTTTTTGAAACTGAAACTGCCGAGAAGCTGTAACTCTGTGCACCTGTTTAGTGACTTGATTATTTGCTCGACCAACTCTTTCTGTTTAGTCTATATCACTATATGTAGTATGGCTTTATCAGATCCACTTGTTGCTATAAATTTAGAAGTTGTCACAACTTAACTGAAGTACTAGTTTGGTTGATCACACTATTATTGTTGTTATTGGTTAGAATAAGAATTGCATGTGAAGTTCTGGCATCCTTATGATTGCAGTTGCAGTTGTCTCCTTTGGCTCTGGACAGCTCCCACTGGGGTTGTATCTTGTCCAAACTACATTCTCAATGTAAACTTGAAAACTGTTCCAGGCCTTCTTATATTGATTGGACTACTCACAGCTGAGTTTACATCTTAACTGTCGTACTCCTTCCTGTTTCCCCATATATGTTTGTCACCATTGTGAGGATCAGTGACGTCCTCAGAGGGAGGTGTGAATTAGGACACTTAAAACTATCAGGCTTTAAAAATTTCACAAGATAAACCTATATCGATTTCTATCTAAATGTGCTCTAGGTTTATCTAGTGTGTCTATTTTACCGCTCAAAAGGTTTGCATCATATAGCCAATCTTAACAAATTACTCTAGGAAAGTAAATGCGCAAAGGTAAATTATAAGTATGTAAATGTGGAAATGTAAATAAGGTAGAGAAAGCACGTCCACTAACATATGCAAGTTCACTAAACTTCCATTGACCTCCCGATGAGTGCAATTTCACTAAACTCCACTGACATAATACTCCGGCGTTGCCAAAGCTTTATCACCGGATCATCTGGTGAGTTCAACAGTCTATGGATAAAATGCTGCGGTGAGTGCAAACTCCTCTGCATCGGATTATCCGGTGAGAACAATTTCTCTAGGACTTCTCCAATTCAATCAAACTTTGTCCCAGTTTCGGTGACTTCTTCATGTATTGCATCTATGAAACTTACTAAGATATATACTTGACAAAAATATTAGTCCCATTGACTATATTATCATTAATCACTAAAATCACATACATGCCCTATTAAGGCCATGCTCGCTACAACCATCCATGCTTGGCAGTGCTGCGCCCAACTGGTTGTGACCTCCCCTGATATATACCTAGTTTAGGAGATGAGTGAGACCCCCTATTGTTGGCATTTGGCAGGTTGAATGGTACTCCAATCTTATCTTCCAGTCACTATAGCTGAATTCTCATGGGCTATGTGGATGTTCTAAATATTCTATGCTTTCTGAAACTACATGAAAACGTGGAATTGTGACTAGGACACTAGGCCCAGAATGGTTTTAAGAAGCTTGGTCAGGATCACATAATTCTACAACAATGGTCGGTATATGCTTGGAGTCGTACCAATTTATGCAGAAAAAACTAACCACCATGATAGTTGCATGAGAGTTGAGAGTGCATCAGCATCAACTATATTCAATTTACTGAGTTATTGTGATGCTATTCAACCAAACATTTATTAATGAAAAAAGGGCTTCGCAGAAGATTTAAGGGACACTTCAAAAGTGCACATATACTTTTCAATTTTGGGAAAATCAAACAACTGATGAAAACACATGACAAAAGAAAATGAAGACAAATATTTTTTTTTTCCTAGAAAAAGAAGCAGGCTGGGTGCTGTGAGCAGGGATTGTGTGGACACTCTCGAACTCTTACACTTCTAAATAGTACAAAAAAAATGCCTGGCAGCATAAGTAAGCAGAGGCAGCTCTTCTCTGCAGCATTAAATATTCTGCGATCTTGTTTAAAAAAATACATGTTTTTGACAATTCTTCCATCCATTTTGCATGCGAAAGATGAGGAACTCTTGGAACAAGAAGCGGCTGGCATTCCTGCCCATAAAATTGATGAGAATTTGTGGAAGAACAGAGAACAAATGGAAGAAATTCTGTTTTTGCTCAATAAATCACATTGTCCTGTTGCAGTAAGTTTAGCATTTTACCTATATCTAAGTATGAGTTCTGCCTTTGCTTTGTTGGAGGTTAACAATTATCATCTACATGCAAACAGCTTCAACAGAAGTCCACCCCAGAAGACGCTGAGATAGTCTCTATACTTGATGATATTGAAACTAAATTGAAGGACATGTTGAAGAAGTTAGAACAATTTCAGTTGAAAAATGCTGACAATGTTTTTAATACAGGTTGATTTTCTTTACTTCTGTTTTTCATTTCCTGTGATGTTTTGCATAAATAGCGAAATAAATGTTAATACCTTTGGATGAATAGTATATCATGGCTAAGAAATTGAATACTGTATCATGATTAAGCATTTGGTGGTTTTGTGCCGATTCCCTTTATGAATTGAGTTCCAATATGGACGATTTGGATCTTTTCTGATAAATTGCTGGTTTGATCCACATTATTTCTGCTATGCATTTTGTGATTCTCACGGTTGATATTCCCATATTTCCTTAATGCAAATCATGATATGAGGTGTTTCATTATATAGTTTATATATTACTGAAATCTTGAATTGAATCCTTGCCGTGTGGCTTTCTGCTGATAATATTTAAAGGTATCATATGTTTTATGATATCTGGACTGAAAATTTGATAGTAGAACAATATTTTTTTGCTTAACCTTAGTTCATCCTTTAGTTCCACATTTGCCCTTTTTGGGTACAAGTATAGGTCAGGCATTCTCTTGATAATTGACATTCATTTATGATATATCATATATGCAGTTATGACATACATGCCCCAAGATTTTCGGGGTACTCTAATCAGGCAACAGCGAGAACGCTCAGAGAGAAATAAGCAAGCGGAGGTAGATGCTTTAGTTAGTGCTGGAGGAAGCATTCGTGATCGATATACATTGCTATGGAAACAGCAAATGGAAAGGTTGCTTACCTGTTTTTCATTCAGTTGTCACTTGCCAGTCTACCTGTATTTATTATCGTTTTCTTTTCCAAAATTTCAATCTGTAGGCGGGTGCAATTAGCTCAGCTTGGTTCCGCAACAGGTGTATATAAGACTCTTGTTCGATATTTGGTTGGTGTTCCACAGGTTAGTGAATTTGTTGGAGTTATATTCACTGTCTTGACGATGCAATAGTTCTTTTTATTTGCCACAAAATGTTGTTTTTTTATTACATTAGGTAGATGAAATGTTCTTTATATATCTATATGAATATGAGATACTTAAATATTTATTATGAATTTTGCCAGCCAAAACTGTGACGTAATTTAACATCGAGTTTCTTCCACCACAGGTTTTATTGGACTTTATTCAACAAATAAATGATGACAATGGGTATGTATGCATGCCTTTCCATTGAAAGTTTAAAATGAACGTTAGCATATAGTGCCCTGCATTTGATATGGTTTAGTATGTATGTGAAGTAACCAAATGGATGATTTTTATAATGTGATTGCCTTATCTTTTAATCTGAAATTTCATTTCAGGCCTATGGAAGAGCAAAGAGAACGTTATGGCCCAACACTGTACACCCTTACAAAACTGGTGCTGGCAATTCGGTTGTATCTGCATGTCTCTTTGGCACGATATGGACAAAGGAAATTGTGAGCAGTTCTGTGTATAAGAGCTATATAGAAAAAATTGCTTGGACCTACTCTGTTTTTGTCTGCAAAATGATCCTTCTAATTCTTAATTATCTTCCTATTAAAAATTAACAGAGAGAACGATGGCGTTGCTGTGTTGCAGCAAGCTGTGGTTATCTACACCGAGGAATTTGAGAAGTTCACTAAATTCATAGGGTAATTATAATTCAGCATTAAACATAATATAATTATTCTTCATCGTCCATAGCATCTTGATAACCAGTATTCCCATGACCAATGCTAGAGCTTCACAAGTTGTACATCTGAAACTTTAATGCCAATGTTTAGCTGGCAAAGAAAACCTCTGTAATATTATAAAATACTCCATAATTTTCTATTGCCACTTCCTTGAGATCTATTCCCCCTTGCTACCATTGCAAAATACCCATTCTCCTTTTTGGTACTATTCTGTCCATGTCTATTTCCCTTTTGCCACTTCAATGGGCTCAAAACAGCTTGACCGATATGAAAAAAACTTAGAGTCCATAACAATCAAGAAAAATATCAATTAAACTGTAGATTTTAAAAAAAATATCAAGAAAAAACTAGAAAATCAGTACATTCAAGGGATCACTTTTGAACCCAAAAAAAAAAAAAAATTTTTTTGGATATTTTGAGCAAGGAAATTGTGTAGATGTTCTCATCCAGTTTATTATTTTGACAGTTTAGTTTATATTTTTGACAATTTTAAAACTATTTTCAAAGATGACCCCTAAATTTTTATTTTGTATTTTTCTTTTTTTTTTGAACTTTCCTTTGATCAAAAAATAGTTTCCTTTGACCGATTATTAGTTTAATGATTCTATTTAGAGTGACATAGTGATACCATTGGATTATATTCTAGTCTTCAGTTTGTTGTTTGCCATTCTATATGTCAGGTAATTGATGCCGATGTGATGCCTTACGCTTGCTTCACTAGCTTTAAATATTTGCTGTATATAAACTTTATAATTTATGTTCATGATTTTTTTTTCAACTGACGAGTCAACACTCTGCAGTGAGGTCTTTGTGAATGCACCATTCTTTATATCTGCTGAGGATGCAGGTGCTGCGGATGCAAGGTACAGTCTCCTTTTAGCATTGATCTCATGCACTTTGCATTACTAGTTTAGCATTTTAGTTTAGTACTAAGAAGTACTAGAGAAGTTTGCAGAACTGAAATACTTTTGTTTTTCTTTTTTCACCCACACTTTTGGTAGGAAAAGTGATGAATACAAAGAAACCATTATTCCAGCTGGGAAGACACATGAGGTACTGAACTAGTTGGACTCAATTATTTGCTTTATTTATTGGTAAATTAGACAAATCTGCTTCTTGACTCTTGGGGCAGTTATTCGGAATGTTTAATAGCTTATGTTTATTGCTTGGATGGTCTCAATTTGCTTAAGTTTTATCATTCATATTGTTCAGGTTATTTTGAGTGTTGAAGCTGTAAACTCATACATTGCATGGGACTTCTCCTTACAACAAGGGGCCCTCAACATGATGCTGGTAGTATTCTGATTCCCTGCTCTCTGAAACAAAAGATGATCCTTTTACACACAGTCTATTCTACATGTACGCGCACTATAGTTTACCACTGCACACACCCCCAGTTACAACTTAAAAAACTGTTAGTTACAATCCACTAGGTAGATCAGTTATAACTGCGCGTCTAGAAGTATATAATTGCAATACGAGAAGCTAACGAGTTACAATTGGTTACAATTAATATATATATAAGGACCGGAGTTACGTTTTAGATTGTACTGCGATTACAATCGTGTTCCTTAGGTTGTACATTATTAGGCTAGGAATTCGTTAGGAGTTACGTTCATCCATAATTCAATTGCAACTCAATTATTATTTTTTATTTACGTCTTGTTGTAACTTCCTGGCTCACGGATTGTAACTATACTATTTTTTGGGTTGTAACTGGGGGTGTGCATAGACATGAACTACAGTGAGTATACCTGCAGAATAGATTAATAGTATATATATTAATTTTCTAACTATATATTTTGTTTTTCTAATCTGTACGAGGCATCTCCCTTTTGTTATTGAGGAGGCTTTAGTGTTTAGTTTTTACTTATTAGCTTAGTCCATGTCAATTGCATTGCTATTTTGGTTATTTATGTTTAAGAGATTACTTATAAGAAAAGAAATGGGATATTCAGTTGAAATGAAAAGAAATGCTAAAGCCTAGGACGTTGATGTGATCAATGATATCACTTATTATAACCCTGATGAAAATACATGATAATGTATTTTAGCTACCTAGAACTGCTTCATACTACTGTGGAAATAAAGTGCTAGCGAATGCTTCATGTTTCTTGAATCAAAGAGGCAGGGTACCTGTAATTTCACCCAAGACGCTGTGCAGTTTTTGAAATGCTCCAGTAGTCGATGGAGTGTTTCACATTTCTTTTAAGTGACAGAATTGATTTTGGCAGGACATTGGCTTTCATGTGGAGTACATTAGCCCTTCAGGGGAGAAAACTGTAAGTTTCTTGTTCACTGGGACTATTTGATTTATGTACCTTGTGCATAAATGAAACTGAGGTGTATTGTCATCAGCATATATTAGATGGCCTTGAAACCAAGCAGCGCGACCATTGCCGATGACTGGTAATCACACCACAAGGGCAGGGATAGAGGAGATACTAGGAATTTAATATATGCTTAATTGAAATAGATGCCGTGACCTCCTTTATTATCTCTTAAGACATGCTAATAAATCATATCTCTAACTAATCTAACTTGGTATCCAAGACAACTAACAGATTAAGGATAAAGACTAAGTCATCTATTGGGCTACTGCTGCTCTGTGCAGTACCGCGCTGGCCCAAGGCCCATCCCTGGTGGGTATCTTGAAGGCATCTCTGCTCATGGATGTTGATAGGATTAATCCATTTTAGTAGTGCCATGTATCGTGTTGTGGTTTTAGCCAGATACTTCTCTTTGCCATTACAATTTTGCTTGTCATTTTTTCCCACTCTAATTACATGCATGTTTACTTTCGGCATTCTATTGTACTTACATCAGTTAGGGCTTGGAACTGACCTACTATTCTCACGTTTCTGATAAGCCTCTATGAAAGCACCAAGGATGACATTGGCACCAGGGGTGGATCCAGGGCCCGTTCTCGGGGTGCTGCAGCACGGGCCCAGCCCAGGAAGCCCAGGAGGAAGCAAGGGGGAAATCCAGAAAAAAAAAAGCATCATTTTAGCCCACAAAACATGAAGTCACTCCAATGGCAAGAGGTCCAAGACCTCTCCTAGCACGGGCCTGGATCCACCCTTTATTGGCACAAAACACTTTCTCGGGTTCAAGTTGCACAGACCCATGGTTAGGGGCATTTATTTCTTTATTCATAAAATCTGACATGTCCAAGCTATTCAACCACGTTTGGCTAGATACTAACTGATAGTACTAGCAAAAATGAATAACATTGTAATGGAAGAGTGGTAAAAGGAACCAGAGCAAAATAGCCATGCAAATTGAAAGGAGACTTTGTTAGTGGCAAAAGGCCAAAAACAATATTTTGAAACAAAATGTGCACTATCTGGAAGAAATCTAAGCATTCCATATATTGTTCCACCCAATATCATTTGAAATCATCTACTATTGGAGTATGTTTTACTTAAATGGGCGTTTTACTTACCTTCTGGCCCATGTCGTTGCACCAGCTGGTGTGCCTAGTAATCAACTGGTTGTTTTTTCTTAAGTAAATAAAATGATCTGGTTGCTTCTGAAAAAACATTTTGTTTGCTCATATTGTATAAATCGTTTTCTAATGAAATTATATCTATTGCAGTTAATTCTTCCCTACCGAAGGTATGAAGCTGACCAAGTAAGCTTGATTTATTGCTTATGGATTTTTTTTGTCCAGATATTCTATTTCCCATGTGTCAGATACAGGCAGGTTTGAGAAATGAGGTTTGACTCGCATGAATTGATTGAGTGACATATTCTAATGACATACAAAATAGCTTCAATAGACAATGTTTAAATTGGTGGAAACTATTAATGATTTCGTAGGATTGAGTCAAAAGCTTTTAGGTAAACAGAACATAATTATTCTGGGCATCAGAGTTTTCATTACTAGTTGACTACTTTCTGTCATTTCATCTCTAGGCTGGTAGAAGGCTGCCATTCATACAACATACTACCCACAAATAATGTTACATATCAAAATTTAGAAATATTTGGTTCTGTTTAGTAACTTTAAGTTGTCTAAATAGTTGACTAGGAAACAATGAGGTTAATCATCACTATCTGTCTCATTCTTGATACATACGCTAGTTAATAGTGACTTTGAACAAACTGCATGGTTTTAACTTCGTTCTTTACCCCCTAAAGTAAAATTTGTACTTGAGATTAGATGCTTGAGCCAGCCTTTAGCAGCCATAATGTAACAGTTGAACCCCTCTGTGCTACTTCTAATGTTTCACATGCATTTTGGTTTGTCCTACACAGGGTAATTTTTGCACTGTTTTAGCGGGATCATACAGACTTGTATGGGATAACTCATATTCGTCATTCTTCAAAAAGGTATTTTACAAAGGATGTCCTACATATATTATTGCATGTTGTTCAGGTTATCTTTAAGGCGTCCTTTCCAATGAGTTCATGAGTTAAGCTATTTCGTATTTTCTGCATGAATCTAATAACTCATGCTGAGGAAGCGTCTTCTATTTCCCATGGCGGTTAGTCTCAAAGACTTCTAGCGTTGCTACCTGAATTGATAAAAAGGTCCACATTTGCTTGATAACAACCACACCGTATGGAACCCATAGGCAAAGTATCTCATGTCTTGACTAAATATGCATTAAACGAAGTCACTCGATACTGCACGTCCTCATAGTCATGTTATCATTTCTGTTCTAGTGTTGATTAATCTAACTTTGCCTCTTGACAGAGCCTCCGGTACAAGGTGGATGCCGTGCCACCAGTTGTCGAGCCGGCCATGCCCGCCGTGGAGCCTTGATGAGGCCTGTATTAATATAACACGAGGGTCGATGCCTGCGATGGAGTTGCCGTCCAGATGCATTAGATGCCCCACACGGAGTTGTAACCAATTCTTGTATCGACTGTGATACAATGTTCTAATCTCAGGGTTCCACCTATACATACAGATAGCTCATTGTCTGTGAGCGCAAGATATGTACTTTGTTGTCTGTGAGCGCAAGATATGTACTTTGTGTGCACATGGTTACGTCCACTTGCTAATGATGAATGCCTACTTCTATACAAGAAAATTGTACTATATCGAGGAATGGGGGCAGGTCTGTCTAATTCAAAGTTATGGCGGTGTTCATTGTTTTTCTTAGAGCATTTGCATCCCATTGACTGCTACTGAAGTTGTACTCAAATTTATGTGCAATTTGAGTTTGACTCTGGTAGGTTCCAAATCCTATTTTTTTCTAGATGCATCTGTAATGGAAAATATTTGTCGAACGAAGAAAAAGGGGAAAATTGTAAAATCTATGTACAACTATACATTTTGTAGCATCTATGTTGTAGTCATAGAACTGCTTTGATCGCACGTTTGGGCTCTAGTGTATCTCACAACTCTGTGGGGTTATTATAGCTCATGTATAATGTTGGTGATATGACATAGAGACAATTATAGATATGATTGTATCATATTAATGTTTATGTACTTTTGAATAATATATTATTCTATGGATAATAATTATTTATATTGTAGCAAGTATGTGACTTACTTGTGAAGCTCTTTGAATTAATTATGATGTTATTCTAAATAATCACTAGTCTTTGTGTAGGATAATGATGATTTATAAATCAATACATATATTGATAAATGATCATATTTCATGGATCATAAGTACGAAGATATCAAATCAGCAATGTAGACATATTTTAGAGAACATGGTGTTAGATATACCAACTTTGAGATACTGCTGGGATTGTTACATAATGTGCCATCGATTGTAATTTTAAATGGTGTACCTGAAGGATTCTTAAACCTAAGATTGTTATTGATTCTTAGAATGTGTAATGGCACATTTAGAGACTGCCAAACACTATTCCGTTACTGGATAATCATAAAGATAGTTTTTGAGTTTGCCATGATATATGTTGTGGAGAGTGAGCGATCAAGATGGATTTTGCCCTTCCTAGACAACAGGGATAACTCTGCCCCCCCTCGATGTGATTGGATTAGTGAAAGTGCATCTAGCCCCTATGTGTGATTTTAGTAATTAATGATAATACCTATAGACTAACAATGGTGTTGAGTTTGTTAGTAAGTTGTTCTATAGGTGATGCATGGATAAGAGATATGCACGAGCTCTAAGTGAATGGGAAGAATGAAAATGCATCAAGATGAATGAGCTCTAAGTGATGCTCGGGCAAGTAATGACAATGCCTATGGACTAACAATCATATTGAGAATTGCTATTAGGTTATTCCATAGGAGATGCATAAATGATGAAGCATGGATTCTTTGAGAAATACCATGAGTTCAAAGAATTGCATCAAAAGTCATTGAGATTTTAGTGATGCTCATAAGAAGAAGAAGAAGCTCAATGAGATTAGCAATAAGCTTAAAGGCTAAGTTACTTGTGGAGATCAAGTAATTAAAGGTATGCTTGTTAATAGAGTTTTATGGACTAACCCGTGTGCTATGTGTTTAAGAATGAGTGGGGTTAGGTTCTATATGAAGATTGACAATATAAATGAAGGCTAATAAGTTACTTGTGGAGACCAAGTAACTTAAGGTATAAATGTTGTCATTTAGGTTTTATGGACTAACCCATGTGCTTTGTGCTTGAGAGTGAGTTGGGGTTAGGATCCATAAGAAGGCATAAGTTGAATTGAAATCATATATGTCAAGAGTGAAGAACAAGAGTGGACTCCATACTTGATAAAATGAATTCCTTGAAAATGTCGAATACAAAGTGGTTTTCTATGGCAAGACGGTGAAGGGCAAGCAAGACTCGGCTGCAATGGACCATCTGTGGTGAAGGGCAAGCAAATGGCTTGGCGCCGAAGGACCAAGGAGGTGGTGAAGAGCGAGTAAAGGCTTTGCGCCGATGGACCGTGCGATGCTATGGAAAGCTATGGATGATTCACATCAATCATATGAAGAATCAAGAAGAGATGGAGTGAAGAATATATGAAAGTTGGCAACCCTCAAAGGTTTGAAAGTAAGAAGCAGTACTTGAAAGTATTCAAAAGGCTCAAATTGGTTCAAATGTGTTTTATCTTTGAAATTGAGTCTAGGTTCGCCGCACTATTAAGAGGGATGCAACGTGAGCTAATTGTCGTGTCTCAGTGCTCAAGAGTTCTCAACCAAACCCAAAGTGAGAGTTTGTTGTTAAGAGTCCGGAGCGGAAAGTGCGGAAAGTGTCCAAAATGGGTTTTGGAGTGTTCCTAATTTGATCCTATGTGTTTTAGGTCATGAATTCAGTTGGGATGTGTAGCCCTCTGAATAAGCTTTTCATAGAGTCCAAAATCGTCGAAATCGGACTCCGGGATCAAAAGTTATCGCTGTTTTTCGGAGGTCAGCTGTGCTGTGGCCGGAGACTCCGGTGTAGGCCGGATTCTCCGGTACCTGGAAAGGCCGGATACTCCGGTGAAGTCCGGATACTCCGGTACCTGGAGTGGCCGGAGACTCCGGGAAGTCTCTGGGACTGTTTTCTGGGTTAAGTGCAGACCGGAGACTCCGGTGTAGGCCGGATACTCTGGTAAAAGTCCAGAAAAGAGCATAACGGCTAGTTCTAACACATTTTGTGACCGTTCTGATGCCGTATTTGGTTTTAGGGCCGGATACTCCGGTGTTCACCGGATACTCCGGTCAGTTCTGACAAAAACAATAACGGCTAGTTGTTTGGAGTGGGCTATTTATACCCCCACTCACCCCATCCTTTGGGGCTGCTGCAAGGGGCACGAAAGAACACATTTTTAGAGCCAAAAGAACCTTTCCCACTCCATTCTAGTGTGTGATTTGAGAAGAAAAGTGAGTTGGGTTGAGAGATTGGAAGATTGAGTGCAAGTGAGCTAAATCCATTCTTGAGCACTCGAGTTCATCAGCAAGAAGTTCGATTGCGTTTGTTACTCTTGGAGGTGAAGCCTCCTAGCCGGCTAGGTGTTGCCCGGTGAGCTCCCGCGTGTGTGGTGAGCCGCGGGAAAGTTTGTGAAGCGATTGCGTTTGTTACTCTTGGAGGTGAAGCCTCCTAGCCGGCTAGGTGTTGCCCGGTGAGCTCCCGCGTGTGTGGTGAGCTGCGGGAAAGTTTGTGAAGGTCGATCTCGCCTCCGAAAGGGAAGAGATAAAGCTAGTGGATCGAGGAAAACGGTTGAAAGAGACCCGGCTCGTTGGAGCTTCCTCAACGGAGACGTAGGATTCACAGTGGTGAATCCGAACTTCGGGAAACAAATCTTTGTGTCTCCTCTCTTGTTTCCTTACTTTTATGTTCTTGCTCAAATCTTTGTGCATATTGCTCGATCTACTTGTTTGTGTGTATTTGAGTGTAGGTTCTTCGTGAATATACTTGGAATCATCTCCGGGAACACACGACATCACTTGGTTTGAGCTAGAACTCTCTACTCATTAATTTTATTCAGTTTCGGGCTCAGTTCTGTACAGAACCCGGAGAATCCGGTCTTTACCGGAGTTTCCGGACCTGTACACACCGGAGTATCCGGACTACACCGGAGTCTCTGGTGAACAGTAATTTTAGGCATATAAACAGTGTTTTCAGCCTTTTTCAATTTAAGTTTTATTGCATATCTCTTGCTAGAATTGAGTAATTTTTGTCACCTTAGGATTGTAATTTCCACACTTATTTAGGGTGATTGTGCACTAGTTGAGCCTAGCATATTTAGGTTTTTCTCTTGTGAAAAACTCGTTAATTTATATTCTGCTGCAAGTTTAGGCCAACGGTAAAAAGGGATGAATTTTTGTAAAACGCCTATTCACCCCCCCTCTAGGCGACATCATTGTCCTTTCAATTAGAAAGTGCATGGCCACGCTAATGTGATTAAAGAATTAATCACGAGTTTAATAATCCACTACAAGATTGACTGAATGGTCGAGCTATCACAAGGATGACATATGTCTCGCCTTGAGCATGACTGGTATCATGACGCAAATGTAACAGTGCATGAGTATATCAAGGTTCATCCAATATGATCTTTATGTATATTCGGGAGTTAATATATCCTGCTAGGAACCACTACTGACTTTGGTTCGGAAAAGAGTTTCTAGGCTATGGCCATTTGTACATGAACCAAACCTTTAACACACTTAATGGGTTGGAACAATTTACACGGATTGGATCCGTTTGTGAGTTTTATTGGATTGTGATCCATGAGGATTGGAGTCCTAACGGGCTGCCAATGTGGAAGCCTATTAGTGGGCTCTATATAATGGGACACGTCAGGTGAGGGCATGCACAATTTAGCCACTCTAAACCCTAAGCGCGCCCCTCCATCCTAGGACTTGTGGATATCATAGATGCATTGCTGCGACGGTGGTTTTGATTAGCTTGGAGAGGAAGAGACGAGGCTACTGTTAGGATGACTGTCTACATCAACGTGAGGACGAGATCACGCGGAAAGGACGATCACCTTGCTGAGTTCGGCTATTGTTGCTACATCAATGTGTACGATGTTGGATCAGTCTACTCCAATTCTTCTTCCACTGTGTTGCGTGTCTTGTGGTAATGATCCATGATCCCCTATTTGCATGTTTTCTTGGTTCAACACAGTAGAATTTTTTGTTTCATGCTAGCGTAGCCTATCCGTTTTTCAACATATACATCATAAAGTTGATCGTCTAAAAGGGTATAAGATTTAATCAAGTGCAGTGTTACCCGCAGTACCAATATAGGTAGCCTGCTCAACCATGAGTGACATCTGTGGATGGATCACCAACCACAGTCTCATAGACATGAGCCCAAACTTGACTCTAGTTTGCCATCTCTAAAAGTTACCACCAGAAAACCTCTCAGGTTTCATTGCATTCGAAGCACCCGCCATTGCTAGAATAAAATAAGCACGATAAGGTTTTTGGACTATTGGAAATATGCACATTATTCTAATAATACCAGATTCTACTCAGAGGCATATTTCACAACTAATTACTGATGCAAAATAGTCTACCGCTAGCAGCATGCTATAAAATAGAATTAACATCTAGTATGACATGAACTGATAGTCGGGTTGATGAAGAAAAGGATTTGACGTAGTGATGACTTATAGCATTGCATATCGAAGAGGAAGTAGCCCAGATCTTCAATGAGGCAGTGCATGAGTGGTCACGCAGTTCCACTGCCTAGAAACCTCATTGCAGCCCCTCATGCAGGCTTCACAATAGCAACAACTCGGAGATAGCGCTCGCCCTCAACCTTGGTGCACCCCAAGGAGAGGGCTAGTGAGATTCAGCAACTGAGCACAACAACACAACAACTCTGAGGAGACATAAGAGAAATGGGATTGATTTGTTTGTACAATTGTTGCTTCGCAAAAATCCCCAATGCCTGGATGTCTCTATCGAGACCGGTCCAACAGAAAGACTAATCTCATCTATGTGATGTGCTCAGAAATCAATTGCAATACATAGTGACTTCATAGATGATAACCATTACAATATCCAATTTAATCATAATTAATCATCTTACAAAAGTGACATTCGATGGTGTAGCATCTAGATCCCTAGGTAAGTGGTAAGTGTTTCGACGACTAATGACAACTGTATCCTTGTGACTAACAAATTTATTTTGAAGGGTATAAAAAATTTTAGTTCACAATGATGATTGAATATTCTTGGTCCTTAAGGTGATTATATGGATGATCAAAGGAGATGTGCATCGAGATTAAGGATCTTCTAGTTCTAAGTGTCACAAGGAAGAGGAAAGACACTTCGAGTAGTATAGCTCTTCTTTCTTAGTCTTTTTGATCGTAGTATAAAGAGAGGCTAAGGGTAGTAGCTTGACCTAGATGAGTATAGACTTGGTTTGATGCACACTTATGAATCTCTAGCGCTAGGTAGCTCATAAAAGTCCATGATTGAGATGTCATGAAGTTAGAGCTCAAGAAAAATTTGAATTGGACGAGCTCAGTGAAGTTAGCCTCACTGGATAGTCTGATGATGTGACTCTAGTTCTCACCAAAGCATTTCTTTTGGTTCAGATAGAAAACAAATGAGAAGACCGGATGGTCCAATGGTTAACTTGTAGGTATCACCGGAACCTTTTCTTGGTGACACGTATCCTGAATTGTTCGAAGTGTTGCACCGGATGGTTCGATGTTACCCTCGTGAGGGCACCAGAGCTTTTTCAGCAGAAGCAATTTTTCAAGGTGAAATTGAAGTTGAACTCAGGTGATTATATGGTGATGGGAAGCTGGGAGAACCAGAGCATTTCTTGCAGAAAAGAATTTTTGGTTCCAGAAGAAGCTACACTAAACTCAGTCAAATCGGATGAATTCACTGGATCATTTTTCAGCAGTAATGACTAATGACAGCTGGCATAATGAGGGTCTAAAGTTTGTACTCATCGGATTATCCGGTGATTGTAAGGAGATACTTACCGGATCATCCGGTGTTAACAAAAAAAGTGGGTTGTTAGGCAACAGCTAAATTTGAATCTCTAACCTATAAATACCTCCTCACTTGGTTTTAGTAGGCTATCTTGCGACTCATAAGAGCTTATACACTGTGTGTGTCATCAAGAAGCAAGAGAGTGCACTTGAGTAAATTCCAAAGTTCTTAATTGACGGTTAAGGACATCTTTAGTGCTTGGAGAGTAGCAAGTATGCATCTATCTATAGTCTAGGCTTGATCTTGGTCAGGTGAAGTTATTAGCCTGTTACTCTTGATGGTTGGTAACACCTAGCTGGTCTTTGATGGTTGGAGGTGTCTTGGTGAGCTCTTAGAGTTCTCATGAGTGAGCACTTGAGTCTTCGTGACTCAAGGGGAAGTGATATCCTTTATGGATGCTCCAACGAGGACTCGGTGGGAGTGTCAACTCCTCGATACCTCGGGAAAAATCGGTGTCCATCTCCTTACTTTCCCATATTTACATTTGAGCTTTTACTTACTTGCAAGATTTACCTTTCACATTTACTTTGTGTTCTAGTTTGCTTGTTTTCATGCTTCAACCTAGTTTGATCGTGTAGTCATATTTAAATTCATCTAGGCTAAGGTTGCTACTTGTTCTAGAATTTAGTAGGAGTACATTTTTAATAGCCCAATCCACCCCTCTCTTGGGCCATTTGATCATTTCAATTTGGTATCAGAGCCTCGTGCTCTTGATAGGCTTAAAAGCCTAGAGTAATGCCCCCCCCCCCCCACGAGAATGGAAGTAGTGTGCCAAGGTTTGAGGGAAAGAACTTCTCCTATTGGAAAGTTCACATGATGAGTTATCTTGAGGCTATTTCCCTCGAAATTTGGCTAGCCGCTTCCATTGGATTTGATCAACTATTTATCGAACAACAAATTAGATGGAATGCTAAGGCTAAAAATGTCATTTTTGAGGGATTTAGTGAAGAGGTGTTTTCTAGAGCAAGGAGCAAGGAATTAGCTCATGATATTTGGACTAGTCTTTGTGAAATTCATGAGGGTTCTATAAAAATCTGGGAGAAAAGGTATCATGCGCTAATGAACAACCTTAATCAATTTAAGATGCTTTCAAATGAGCTTTGCAATGATATGTATTCTCACATGAATATACTTGTTGAAGAAATCAATTCTCTTGAACTCACTCAATTGTCTCAAGGAGATATTATTCATAGAATCTCGATGGTGCTTCCCAAGTCGCAACATAACATTGCCATCTCTCTTTTTCATGAGCAAAACATCAATGACATAACCGTCACCGATGCCGTGGGCAAGATTCGTACTGATGAGATGTTCTTGTTTGGACATCAAGAAGAATCCTTATCCAAGAAGAATCTTGCTCTCAAGGCCAAAATGATTGACAAGAAGAAGAAGAAGGTGAAGATCCCATCGACAAGTAAAAGAGATGAATGTGATGAAGAAGATGATGATGATGACTTTGACACCGAACTTGTCCTCCTCATGAGAAGAACCACAAGGATGATATCCAAGATGGAAAATAAGAGCTACAACTATGATCCCAAAAAGAACAAAAGCTCCAAGAAATTTGACAAGTTCGGTGGCGGAGACAAGAAGAAGTGCTACAATTGTTGTGAATATGATCACTTGGCATTTGATTCCCCTCATGAAAGTGCCTAGAGGGGGGGGGGGTGAATAGGCTTATCTGAAAATTAAAACTAAAACAGCAGATTAAATCTGCCGGATACTCCGGTGAAGGTCGGATACTCCGGTCTGGTCCGGAGTATCCGGCCTAGTCCGGAGTCTCCGGTCTATACAGGAAATCAAGAACAACTACGAATTAAAGCAAGTAGCTAGAATCTATAGTTGAAGCTAGGTCTACTAGTTATCATAGAGCTAAAATAACAATTAATACTAGTAAGATGATCACTAGGGCAATTTATATGAAGAATCACAAATTCACACGATTAAGAAAATTGCACAAATAAGAACGCGAGAGATTATCCCGGAGTTCAGCCACCTCACAAAGAAGTGCCTACGTCTCTATTGAGGAGCTCACAAAAAGCCGGGTCTTTTCCAACCCTATTCTCTTCTAGCGACCACAAAGATCAAGCTAGAATTTCCTTACTCAATTTGAAGTTGATTACAAACTTCCCGTGGCACTCCACAAAGACGCCTTGCCATCTAGAAGCACGAAGCTTCAAGAGTAATGATCAAAGCGAATGCTCGAGGAAGGACTCGATGCTCAAGTAGCTTAAACCCTCCCCAAACCCAAACTCACTAAATTTTGCAAACTTTGCACTAGAGGTGATTGGAGGGACTTTGAATGCTCTTAAAGTGCTCAAGGAGTCTAGAGTTCACCAGCAACAGCAAGCCTTAAATGCCATGGGGTGTGGGAGTATTTATAGCCCTCTCTCAAAAACTAGCCGTTACTGTTCTGTCAGACCTGACCGGAGTATCCGATGAACACCGGAGTATCCGGCCCCAAATCCAAAAACGGCGTCAGAACGGTCACAGAACGTGTCAGAACTAGCCGTTATAATTATGTTAAGTTACCGGAGTCTCCGTTGAACACCGGAGTCTCCGGTCCTGACAGGGCTTTCAAAAAGACTAAGTCCGGAGACTTGTCGGACCCTCTGGCCTCTCCAGGTACCGGAGTATCCGGTGAACACCGGAGACTCCGGTCTTTTTATCAAAAAGAATAAATGCTAACTGAGACACCCCTGCCGGAGTCTCCCTCGGAAACTCCGGTTAAAACTTTTTCTCCTACCAGAGTATCCGGTGAACACCGGAGACTCCGGTCTCTTTCAATAAAAATAAAGACTTAACCGAGACTCTCTAGCGGAGTTTCCCTCGGAGACTCCGGCCCTTAATACTCACCAAGTACCGGAGTATCCGGTGAACACCGGAGACTCCAACCTTTTTTCAATCAAAAATAAATCGGAACCGAGCACCCTCTGCCGGAGTCTACCTCGGAGACTCCAGACTAAACATTGAGTACCGGAGTATCCGGTGAACACCGGAGTATCCGGACTCAGTGAACTTTTGCAGAACTAACCCGGTGTCTGTGGGTGAGTGTGTCTCTCAACTTGTTGGTTCTAAAGGATATCTTGAGTATTGAGACACTAATAAAGCAATCAAATGCAACCCTCTTAATAGAGCGGCTATCCTAGACTCAATTTTAAAAATAAAAGAATTTAAATCATATTGAGTACTCTTAGTTGCTTCTCCTTTCTTTTCAACGGGCGTCAAACGTCATATGTCTTCTCAACTAAGACTTAAACCTGTTCATAACTTAGATAAACATATTAGTTCCTTAATCGTTTTGTCATCAATAAGCTAAAACCCACTCAGGGGGCCTAGATGCACTTTCAATTTTCCCCTTTTTGGTGATTGATGACAACACGATAAAAGCTTACAAAAAGATATTTGAAACAGGATTTTGAATTCTAGAAGATATGGTGAGCTCCCCCTAAGTGTGTGCATTGATTTAAGCTTGAGTTATACGTAAATGCACATATTTAAGATTTAAATTCGCAAGAGCTCCCCCTATATCCTAGAATCCGTGTGATGCAATATTAAGTAAATAAGATGCATATGGCAAGATATGAATCACACTTAATTTAAGAAAGTACAACAATCATCACACTAACATAAAAGTCTTACAAATTCAAATGGAGCACAAGGTTCATCACAAACAATAGAGTCCAATTGTCCAACAACGATTAAGGATGAAACATAGTCCAAAGCTAGAAAATTAAGGAAACTAAGAATTGGATAACTCTCTCTCCCCCTTTGGCATTAAGCACCAAAAAGAGAGAGAACCTAATCGCTGCTGGCTTCTTCATCGTCATCGGCGTCATCATCATCATCTTCATCATCACTTCCATCAGAGTCGTTGCCAGGAGCAGCGTCGGAGGAGTCATCTTGAGCTTGAGGTTGAGAGCTCTCTGCAGCTGCTTGGGCTTCATCCTACCATGCCCAAGGATTTTTGAATTCAACCGGTGCACTTCCCGCTTCATGCGAAGCGATGGGTGAACAAAGTGGCTGAAGGTTCAGGAGGTGTACATCTCTTTCTGACGCTTCTCTATTTTCTTTAAACGAACACCTTGCTCCTTGATTTGAGTAGCATTATGAATGCACACTCTGAAAATGGCTTTGAGAGCATTTTTGATAAAAGATGACCCTCGAGGAGGAGCACATCTCGAGGCAAACTTCCTTGAGCTTGGAGGAGCATGAGGAGGTGATGGCGAGGGAGATGGAGCTTGGATGTTCAGGGGTCTCATCCGATAGGGTTCATGCTTAATCTCCTTCACAAAGGTTTTCTTGGACACTCTCTCGATGATAGATATAATGTAGGGAGCGTATCCACAGCTTTTGATGGGCGATTTGGATGTGAACACAATTTCTTCCCAAAGGAAGTATGCCACACTGAAGGGAGCATGATCATTGGACATGGTGGTGAGGAGATTCCTAGAAATGCTCAGTACAGTTGTTGCATCCCCGCTCTTAGGTGCCAAGGTGAGTCGAAACAGGGAGTTTAAGCAACGGTAGAATGGTCTCATCCCTGTAAGTTTTCCAAACTCGACTCGTCCATGATTTAGATACATGAACCCAAGCTCTTCCAAAGTAAGCTGATTCTCGTTATGGATTTGATCTTTGGATGTGTCTCGAGTGTCAAAATGAAAGTGATGAGCAAATCCTCTGAAGCTTATTCTGTACTTGACTCCCTCTTTCATCCAATGCATAAAGGGATTCTCCGATCCCACGAACCACACGGTGGCATAAAATTGTGCGATAACTTACTCGCACCAATCATACTTGAAAGCCATTATGTTCTTGACTTTCTTGCTCTCACAAGCAGCGATGACTTCATTGAACATGGGATCATCTTTCTGAGCCATGTAATTCCAATCAATCCACTACATATGAGTAGTTGGCTTCTTCTTGGCCAAGATCACCGTTTCATAAAAATCTGCTTGGAAGTCATTCCAAAAGCAATGATCTGTGACATTTTTCTCATAGTCATATGGGTTGTTCAATCTCTCATTGACCACCCTGGATACATGCTTCATGTAGTTCATCATTTGTCTTGGAGTGTCAAAGATGGTGGCAGTTCTTAGAGGTCTATGAAGTTTCAAGGGTCCAATTACTTCATCAGCTTGCTCTTCTTCCTCATCTTCCTTGGACTCAGAACTGTTTTCTGTAGCGATGCCTTTGCCTCTCTCTTCTCGAGAAGGCATCCCACCTCTTCCCCTTCCTGCCGTCACCTTAGCTAAGCCCTTTCCACAACCACTTACGCGGCTCCTCATTGCTTGACTTTTGGTCCGACATAAAGTGACAACATCTCTTTCATAATGTCCAGTAGATCCCCCTTCTTCGATGTGAATACCTCTGCCTGAGGCCACTTTGCGGACTCTCTCACCGCTTGCGTGCCCACTTCCACTATCCTTAGAATGAGCCGGTGCTCTCACCTCTTGAGCGCGAGGATCACTCTTTTGTTTCTTCTTCCTCTCAAATGGTTGACCCTTCACAAAGAGATCTCCGGCCATTGCAAATAACCTGAGAGAGATAGAAAGAGTTGGTGGATATGAGGGACACTAATTAAAAGAGAGTTGCTGAAAATCAGGCAGACACCAGATACTCCGGTCAGCCCGAGAAATCTCCCAAAACCTAGGGTTTTGGAAGATTCGACCGACAAGAGTTGAATCTGGTTTAGGGATGAGTTCTAGGAAGTATATGGAGCTATTCTACCAAGGGAAAACGATCCTAGACAAGGGCATTGATAGATCGGGAAGATTTGGGAAAAAGTACCTTTTTGAGCAAAAATACTCCGGGGATTTTGATGAATAGAGATTTTCTTATATTCCGGCCTTGAATCCAAGTGAGGAACTATGAAACTCTTGATTCTCCTTGGTTGTTCCTCAAAAATCGCTGGAGAGAGTAAGTTTGAGAGAGAGGAGTTGAGAATAGATGAATATGAGGAACTGTTCAGGCAGGGGGTTATATAAGAAATCTGGAGACACCGGAGACTCCGTTGAAGACCGGAGACTCCGGTCCTGATACTTATACCGGAGACTCCGGTGAAGACCGGACTATCCGGTAACTGGAACCAAGACAGGAATCAGCTTGAGCAGTGAACAGTGTCAGGTCCGGATACTCCGGTGAACATCGGACATTCCGGCACCTGGAACTGTTACAGAATAAATTGAAGGCTGAAATTTCGGGAGGAGTTTTTTGGGAGAAAGCCGTTGGACATAAGGACTAATTTGCTAAATGTGATCAGCCAACAAGCATCATTACATAACTATGATCACAAATTGCAAATCATGACCAAGAGATCAAAGAACCAAATAATTTTGAGAAAATCACTCAAAAATGCAGTTTTCACAAACTCCTAGCTAAGAAAGCTACAAATCTATAACAAGCAAATATATGCAACGGTTCAAGCTACGTTTCGAAAATCTAGGATATTTAATTCACTTCTCAACTCGCAAAACCTTTGCTCGTCTAGTGGCTTAGTGAGGATATCGGCTAGTTGTCTTTCGGTTCTCACATGGCAAATATCGATATCCCCTTTTGTTGCATGATCTCTCAAGAAATGATGTCTAATATCTATGTGCTTGGTTTTTGAGTGTTGTACGGGATTGTTGGCTATTTTGATGGCACTCTCATTATCACTCAAAAGTGGAATTTTGGATGTTTTGTGGCCATAATCTCTTAGAGTTTGCCTCATCCATAAGAGTTGAGCACAACAAGCTCCCGCGGTAACATATTCGGCTTCGGCGGTAGATAGAGCTACAGAGTTTTGTTTCTTGGATGACCATGACACTAAGAACCTACCCAAGAATTGGTAAGTCCACGAAGTGCTTTTTCTATCTACTTTGCAACCGGCATAGTCGGAGTCCAAATAGCCGATAAGGTCGAAGGATGACCCTTTAGAATACCATAAGCCGAAGTAAGGTGTATGAACTAAATATCGAAGAATCCTCTTAACGGCCATTAAATGACACTCTTTAGGAGCGGCTTGAAATCTTGCACACATGCACTCACTAAGCATGATATCGGGCCTAGATGCACATAGATAAAGCAAAGAACCTATCATGGAACGATATACCTTTTGATCCACGCTTTTACCTTCTCCATTGAGATCAAGATGTCCATTAGTTTGCATAGGTGTCTTGATTGGTTTGGCATTCTCCATGTCAAACTTCTTGAGCTTGTCTTTGATATACTTGGTTTGGCAAATGAAGGTTCCTTCCTTGAGTTGTTTGATTTGAAATCCGAGAAAGAACTTCAATTCCCTCATCATAGACATCTCAAATCTCTTTGTCATGATCCTACTAAAATCTTCACAAAATTGTTGATTAGTAGAACCAAATATAATGTCATCAACATATATTTGGCAAACAAATAAATCATTATCAACATTCTTGGTGAAAAGAGTAAAGTCGGCTTTGCCTATTTCAAAGCCCTTTTTGACAAGAAAGTTCCTAAGGCATTCATACCATGCTCTAGGAGCTTGCTTTAGCCCATAGAGCGCCTTATGAAGTTTGTAAACATGAGCGGGATGCTTGGGAAGTTCAAAGCCGGACGGTTGCTCCACATATACCAATTCGGAGATTGGTCCATTGAGAAATGCGCTCTTCACATCCATTTGATATAGCTTGAAATCATGGTTAGTAGCATAGGCTAATAATATACGAATTGACTCAAGCCTAGCTACGGGAGCATAAGTCTCACCAAAATCCAAACCTTCGATTTGAGTGAACCCTTGAGCATCCAATCGAGCTTTGTTCCTTATTACAATCCTATTTTCATCTTGTTTGTTGCAGAAGACCCATTTTGTCCCAATCACATTTTGCTTTGGCCTTTCCACCAAAGGCCAAACTTCATTTCTTTTGAAGTTGTTCAATTCTTCTTGCATGGCCATCACCCAATCGAGATCATCAAGAGCTTCGTCTACCTTCAAAGGCTCCAAAGAGGAAACAAAAGAGTAAAATTCACAAAAATTTGCAATTCTTGAACGAGTAGTTACCCCCTTTTGTATATCACCAAGTATGTTGTCCACGGGGTGATCTTTTTGGATGCTTCGATGAACGCGTGGGTGTGGTACTTGAGATTGATGTTGAATATCTTCCACTTCATCATCCAAAAAGTTATTTGGGTCTTCATAGTCTTGATTTTGGTCTTGTGGTCGTTTGTCGTCTTGATCTTGAGTTGATGTTGATGGTTCCACTTGCATTGATGAAGATGGTTGATCTTGATTATTTTGAGTCTCTTGAACCTTTTGTTGCTCTAAAGGCTTGATTTCTCCAATTGCCATCTTCTTGATTGCTTCGCTTGGTATTTCTTCGTCACCTAGCACATTAGGATCAACTTGCTCCACTTGAGAGCCATTAGATTCATCAAATGTCACGTCTCTCGCAATTTCAACGCAACCGGTGGTTTTGTTGAAAATACGGTAGGTGTAGGCATTTGATCCATAACCAAGCATAAAACCTTCATCTACTTTTGGAGCAAACTTTGAACTTCTTGCCTTCTTGTTTAAAATAAATCATTTGCTACCAAAAACCTTAAAGTAGGAAACGTTTGGTTTGTTACCGGTTAGAAGCTCATATGCAGTCTTGTTCAATATCTTGTGTAGATACAACCGGTTAATAGCATGGTATGCGGTGTTGATTGCTTCTGCCCAAAATTGATCCGATACCTTGTATTCATCAAGCATTGTTCTTGTGGACTCAATTAGAGTCCTATTCTTCCTCTCGATCACTCCATTTTGTTGAGGGGAGTAAGGAGCCGAGAATTCATGCTTGATTCCTTCTTCATCAAGAAACTCTTCAACTTGTATATTCTTGAACTCACTTCCGTTGTCGCTTCTCACTCTCTTGATCTTCACTTCGAACTCATTTTGGGCTCTTCTTACAAACTTCTTGAAAATAGCTTGTGTTTCGCTTTTATCATGCAAGAAGAATACCCAAGTGAAACGTGAAAAGTCATCAACAATAACTAAACTATATTTGTTACCTCCAATACTTATGTAGGCAATTGGCCCAAATAAGTCCATGTGGAGGAGTTCCAATGGTCTTGTAGTTGTCAGCACATTTTTCACGGGATGAGATGCTCCAACTTGCTTTCCCGCTTGACAAGCACTACAAATTCTATTTTTCTCAAAAGAAACATTTGTTAGTCCTAGGATGTGTTCGCCCTTTTGAAGTTTAGACAAATTCATCATGCCAACATGAGCTAGTCGGCGATGCCAAAGCCAACCTATGCTAGACTTAGCCATCAAGCAAGTTTTAGGCTTCACTTCATCCGTTGAAAAATCAAAAGATAAAGTTTACCCTTCAACTTACCGGTGAAAGCTATTGAAGCGTCTTCCCTTCTAGAGACAATCACACCCTCATTTGTAAAAAGATAATTATAACCTATCTCACATAATTGAGATACGGATAACAAATTGTAGTTAAGAGATTTGACTAACAAGACATTTGAAATAGAATGATCATTTGAGATGGCGATTTTACCTAGGCCTATTACCTCTCCTTTTCCATTATCGCCAAAAATGATGTTTTCATGAGGTCCTCCATTTTCTTCAAAAGAGAAAAATATACTCTTTTCTCCGGTCATGTGATTTGTACATTCACTATCAATGACCCAACTTGATCCACCGGAGGAGTATGCCTACAAAACAAAGTTATGCCTTTATTTTAGGTACCCAAATTTGTTTGGGTCCTTTAGCGTTAGTCACAAGCACTTTTGGCACCCACACATTCCTTTTAACAATTCTATCTCTTGTGCGGGGACCAACATAGAGAGCAACCACTTTACCACGGTGGTCTCTCTTGAGCATATATGAGGCATAGAATGAACATTGAGGAGCATGGGCCTTTGATTGCCTTGTTTGAGCCGTGTGATTAACTTGCTTGCCTCCTTTGACAAACTTGAGGTATTCCACTCCATTCAATAGCACACGACCATTAGGCTTGCTCGTGTATTGGTCAAATCCAAGACCTCTCTTTTGCATGTTATCCTTGGCTTGGATGGTCTTGTAAAGTGCATCTTTTGATTTATAGGTTTTGATGCACCCGTATTTGACCAAGGCATTTAGCCTCTCATTCTCCTTTTGTAGCACTTGCAAGGATTCAACATTAGTTGTACAAGCATTTATATCAAAGTTGAAACAACGAGAGCATCCATTGCTAGTAGATGCACTAGATAGTAAATTAGCTTCACTAGAGTTGGATGAGCCTTTCTTAAGGATATCAATTTGTGTTTCAAGAGTTTTATAATTTTCATCTAAACAAGATAATTTCTCTTGAAGCATGAAATTGTTACTCTTAAGGTCGGCAATTGAGGAATTGGCCAAATCATAATCATTTCATAATTTCTCAACTTTTTTCTTCTCTTTAGCAAAGAGCTCCTCGAGTTCAAGGTTTCTCTCCTTTTCAAGGATGAGCAAGTCCTCTTGTCTCTCGAGGGTCTCTTCATGACTATCTATTGTATCCATTAGCTCCTTTATTTTAGCCATGATATTTTTATTCAAACCTTTAAACAAGTTATCACAATCACTATCATATTCACTATCACTATCTAAAAGCTTGGATTGAGATTTTACTTTGCAGCTTTTAGCCATGAAGCACTTTGGGGAGTCGTCATCATCATCACTCATTAAGAGTGATTTTCTTGGTGTTGGCTCATGGATGGCAATGGTGGCGACTCCTTCATCATCGGAGTCGGAGTTGGAGTTTGAATCCCACTCTTCTCCAATGTGTGCTTGGCCCGAATACTTCTTCTTGTATATCTTGTTCTTGTCCTTCTTGTATGGCTTGATTTTATTGTCTTCTTTGTCCTTTTCTTTCTTCTTGTTCGGACAATCGGCTATGAAGTGACCAACTTCACCACATTCATAGCATGCCCTCCTTGATGTTCTCTTCTTAGGCATGTCTCTCTTGTATTTTGAATAGCCTCCCTTTCTCATGAACTTTTTGAATATTTTCACAAAGAAGGCCATTTCTTCATCTTCGGAGCTTTCCTCTTCACTTGTACTTGATTCTTGAGCTTGCTTGCTTTTGCTTGCCTTGAATGCAACCTCCTTGTTCTTTGAGGTTGAGCTTTGTTTTGCATGAATCTTCACTTCATTTGCTTCTTCTTCCAGGAGCTCATGAGCAAGGATCCTTCCAAGCACATCGCTTGGTGTAAGCCTCTTGTAGTCCCTTCTCTCTCGGAGGAGTGTCACCAAAGTGGGGTTTCTAGGAGCAAATACTCTAAGCAATCTCTTTACCACTTTGTGATCATCAATGTCCTCACTCCCGAGCCCTCTTAGCTTGTTCACAAGAACCATCATCCGATCATACATGGCTTGAGGAGTTTCATGATCTTCCATCACAAATCTTCCTAGCTTGCCCTCAAGCAGCTCTATCTTGGATTCTCTTACACTTGTTGTCCGTTCATGAGCAACTTGAAGAGTATCCCAAATTTGCTTAGCTTCTTCAAGTCCATCCACTTTATTGAATTCTTCCGGACTCAAAGCACTAAGCAACACACTTGTGGCTTGAGCATTGCGATGCATATTTTGTTCTTCACTTGAGGTGAGCTCTTGATCTTCCTCCGGCAACTCAAATCCTGTGCAAACAATCTTCCAAATACTAGGATGAAGAGAGATTAAATGTATTTTCATTTTGTGCCTCCAAGCGGCATAATGTGTATCATCGAAGAATGGTACACGCCCGGAAGGCACGGAGATATAATCGCTTGAAGAATTTAAACGATCATAATTAAAAGGAATTTCACTTCCCTTTCCTTTACCATTACCGTCATCACTCTTTGATGGATCGTCTTTAAAACCCCTCGGACTTCCAGATGTCGACATTATAATTTCCTCCAAGCGGTGAAGCCTTGTAGGAGGTTAGGCTCTAATACCAATTGAAAGTGCCTAGAGGGGGGGAGGTGAATAGGCTTTTCTGAAAATTAAAACTAAAAGTGGATTAAATCTGCCGGATACTCTGGTGAAGGTCGGATACTCCGGTCTGGTCCGGAGTATCCAGTCTGGTCCGGAGTCTCCGGTCTATACAGGAAATCAAGAACAACTACGAATTAAAGCAAGTAGCTAGAATATATAGTTGAAGCTAGGTCTACTAGTTATCACAGAGCTAAAATAACAATTAATACTAGTAAGATGATCACTAGGGAAATTTATATGAAGAATCACAAGTTCACACGATTAAGCAAATTGCACAAATAATAACGCGAGAGATTATCCCAGAGTTCGGCCACCTCACAAAGAAGTGCCTACGTCTCCGTTGAGGAGCTCACAAAGAGCCGGGTCTTTTCCAACCCTATCCTCTTCTAGAGACCACAAAGATTAAGCTAGAATTTCCTTACTCAATTTAAAGTTGATTACAAACTTCCCGTGGCACTCCACAAAGTTTGGGTGCTCTACGGGCGACGCCTTGCCGTCTAGAAGCACGAAGCTTCAAGAGTAATGATCACAGCGAATGCTCGAGGAAGAACTCAATGCTCAAGTGGCTTAAACCCTCTCCAAACCTAAACTCACTAAATTTTGCAAACTTTGCACCAGAGGACTTTGAGTGCTCTTAAAGTGCTCAAGGAGTCTAGAGTTCACCAGCAACAGCAAGCCTTAAATGCCATGGGGTGTGGGAGTATTTATAGCCCTCTCTCAAAAACTAGCCGTTACTATTCTGTCAGACCTGATCGTTTTGTCATCAATAAGCCAAAACCCACTTAGGGGGCCTAGATGCACTTTCACCTCATCCTGACAAGAGAAACAAAAACAAGGGCAAGAAGATTGATGCAAATGAGGATGAGGACAAGCACAATAAAAAGGGTTAATACAAGAAGACGAAAAAAAGCTCTTCAACAAGAAAGGTGCAGTCTGCAAGGCTTACGTTGTTTGTAAATGGGTATCCGGTGAAAGCTCAAGTGAAGATTCAAGTGATGATGAAGACAAGGACTTTGCGGACCTCACCATCACTAATGATGATCCACCGCTACCTCCACCACCTATGTGTCTCATGGCAAAAGGTAACAACAAGGTGAATAGTGAGGATGATGATAGTAGTGATGATGATGGTCTTTCTCCTAATGATCTATCTAAGCTCATGAATGACTATGCTACCATGATCAAGAAGTAAAAAGCTAAAATTGGGTCTCTTGAGAATGATAATGCTAAGCTTAGTTCTAGTCATGATGAATTACTTGCTAAATACAATGATGTGCTTAAAAAATATGATGAAGTAGTTGTATGAAAAAACATTCTAAGATTAGATCTAGTCTCTTGAAGAGAGCAACAAGAAGCTAAAACTTGAACATGTTGACTTAAAACAGAAATATCAAGAACCTGGGTTAGCTTATGATGCTATTGATCCTAGCATGAATTAATTGCCTACTATTGATATTGTTAAGGTCAATACATCTACTATTTGTGATGATCTTCTTGATATCCCATGCTCTTCTTCATGTGATATTATATCATCTTCTAATACTAACCATGCAAGGGAGTAAGAGGTCATAAATGAGATTGCAAATTTCAATTTGTGTGTGGCCCAGTTGACTAAGGGGAGTACAAGCATAAGGAAATACTCATGAAGAATGCCGTGTACTACAACAAGAGAGGTCTTAGATGCTTCTCCAACTCGGTGTAGAACATCACCAAGTCACCGGAGATAAATAAATGCTTCATCAAGGAAGTTGGTTCATATTGCCAATATTACGAGGTCACCAGTCACCACACAAGGGAGTATGCAATTCTTACTAAACTCCTTCCTACTTTGTCTCCGAAATACAAGTCCACTTTCAATGATCATCATTTCTTATTGCATAAGCTTAAAAGTAGAAAAGCCATAGCTAAATTCATTGGAACTCAAGCTAAGAGCAAGCTTCATATGCAACTTTGGGTGTCTAAAGCTCTTGTGTCTCACATGAAAGGTACCAATCTTGGTTGGGTACCTAAACAAAAAACTTAATCCCATGTGTGTAGGTGAACTACAATGACGGTAAAAAGCATTGGGTGCTTGATAGTAGATGCACACAACATATGATCGGTAATGTAAAGATTTTTACCTCTCTAGAAGATGAAGTGGGCGATCATGATAAAGTCACTTTTGGTGATAATTCTAAGTCAAATGTGGTAGGTTTGGGTAAGATGTCAACATCAAATGATCTCTCAATTTCTAATGTGTTTTTAGTAGAGTCTCTTAGTCTTAATTTGCTTTTTGTAGTTCAACTATGTGATTTAGGCTTCACATGTTTATTTAGTGATGTTGATGTTGTCATAACTAGAAAGAAGCATAATGATTTAATCTTTAAAGATTTTTGACATAGACATATCTAGTGGATTTTTTCTCTAATGAAGCTAGCTTGACAACATGTCTCTTCACCAAGACATCCATGGGTTGGCTTTGGCATCGTCGACTTGTACACATTGGAATGAGCCAACTCAAGAAAGCATTAAGAATGGAATGGTGGTTGGTTTGAAGGATGTAATATTCGAGAAGGACAAGTTGTGTAGTGCTTGCCAAGCGGAAAAGCATGTTGCAACCTCTCAACCAAACAAGTCAATGATGTCTACATCAAGAACCTTGGAACTTCTACACATGGAACTTTTTGGATCAACTACCTATAAAAGTCTTGGTGGTAATCTCTATTGCCTTATCATTATTGATGATTATTCGAGACACACTTGGACTTTCTTTTTAGATTACAAGAACAAGGTCGTTGGGATCTTCAAGAAGTTCGCAAAAAGGGCTCAAAATGAGTTTGAGGGCACAATTATGAAGTTTCGGAGTGACAATAGTACGGAGTTTAAGAACACTCAAATTAAAGATTATTATATTGATAGATGCATCAAGCATGAGTTCTCATCAACCTACACCTCTCAACAAAATGAAGTGATAGAGAGAAAGAACAAGACCTTGATCACTCTTGCAAGAGCAATGTTGGATGAGTATGGTACACCGGAGAAGTTTTGGGCAGAAGCAATCAACACGACATGTCATGCAACCAATTGAGTGTATCTTCACCGTCTTTTGAAGAAGACACCATACGAGCTTCTCATTGGGAGGAAACCCAATATCTCCTATTGCCGGGTTTTTGGGTGTAAGTGTTTTATCTACAAGAAAAGAGAACACCTAGAAAAGTTTGAAAAACATTGTGATATTGGTTTGTTGTTGGTTATGCATCGAACTCCAAAGCATATCGAGTATTCAACAATGTCATCGGTTTTGTTGAAGAAACTTGTGATGTGGAGTTTGATGAATCTAATAGCTCCTAAGGAGAAGGTATTTCTTGTGATGATGTAGATGATGAACCTTTGAGAGATGTGATGAAGAATATGGCGATTGGGTATATCAAGCCTAAGGAGGATAATGAAGATGTACCTTCTACTTCCACTCCACACACCTCCTTGGCACCTCAAGTTGATCAAGATGATGAGAAGGATGATCAACCACTTTCATCATAAGATGTCCATATCCCTCGAGAGGAAGTTTAAGTTCAAACTCAAGATGTTGGACCACCACAAGATACACCTCAAGAACCACAAGTGAAGCAAATGCACATTTCTAAGGATCACCCAATTGACTTGATCATTGGGAGTTCATCTAGAGGAGCAAGAACTCACTCTCATCAATATACTTTATTTTATGAATATTACTTGTTTATCTCTTGTTTAGAACCCACACATCTAGATGTGGCTCTTAAAGATCCAGATTGGGTGATTGCTATGCAAGAAAATCTCAACAACTTCACCTGCAATGAAGTATGGATACTTGAAGAAGGGTCTCAAGACAAGAATGTGATTGGAACCAAGTGGGTCTTCCGCAACAAGTAAGATGAACATGGCATGGTGGTATACAATAAGGTAAGACTAGTTGTGAAAGGCTTTGCACAAGTTGAAGGTTTGGATTTTAGCAAAATATTCGCTCCTGTGGCAAGGCTTGAAGTCATCCGTATCCTTCTTGCATTTTCTTCACATCATAATATCAAGCTTTGTCAAATGGATGCGAAGAGTGCTTTTTTAAATGGCTTCATTAATGAACTTATTTATGTTGAATAATCTCCCGGTTTCAAAGATTCTAGATATCCTAATCATGTTTATAGGTCGCACAAGGCACTTTATAGACTCAAACAAACCCCAAGAGCTTAGTATGAACACCTACGTGACTTCCTCATCAACCAAAGATTCTAGATCGGGAGGGTGTATACTACATTGTTCACAAAGGTCATCTACAATGAGCTTTTCTTGTGTCAAATTTATGTTGATGATATAATATTTGGTTCAACTAATAAAGAGTTCTGCAGAAATTTGGTGACATGATGTCTAGGCAATTCGAGATGTCGATGATTGGTGAACTCAACTACTTCCTTGGATTCCAAATCAAGCAATTGAAGGAAGAGACGTTCATCCATCAAGGAATATACACGAGGGACATCCTTAAGAAGTTCAAGATGGAGGATTGCAAGCCAATCAAGACCCCCATGCCTATTAATGGATATCTCGACTTGGATGAAATGGGTAAATTGGTTGACTAGAAGCTTTATCGTTTTATGATTGGGTCACTTCTTTACCTTACTGCATTTAGGCCTGATATTATATTTAGTAGATGCATGTGCTCCCTCTTTCAAGCTAATCCTAAGGAATCACATCTTAGTGCGGTTAAAAGGATTCTTAGATACCTAAATCATACACCTGGCACAGGCTTGTGGTACTCCAAAGGTGCTAGTTTCTTACTCTTGGGTTACTCGGATTCAGACTTTGCCGGATACTGTGTGGATCGTAAGAGTACATCAGGTGGGTGCTACTTGCTTGGGCGATCCCTAGTCTCATGGTCTTCTAAAAAGCAAAACTTCGTAGCCTTGTCCACCGCGGAAGCCAAAAACATAGCCACCAGAGTATGTTGCGCTCAAATCCTTTATATGAAGCAAATTTTGTTAGACTTTGGTGTTTGTTTAGAGAAGGTTCAACTCCTTTGTGACAACAAGAGTGCCATAAAAATTGCAAACAATCCCGTGTAACACTCTCGCATGAAGCACATTGATATCCATCATCACTTTCTTAGAAATCATGTGGCTAAAAAATGATATTTCTCTGGGTAGTGTAAGGTCGAAAGATCAATTGGTGGATATCTTCACAAAACCTCTAGATGAAGCCACATTTTTTAGATTGCGAAGTGAGTTGAATGTGATAGATGCTTCAAACGTCATGTGATGCCTTGTCATACAGATGCATTTCATGGTAGGTGCTTGTCTAACCTTCTTAAGATAGTGACGAATATGAGTTTTGCTTGAGTTGGTGGCCCCCTAGTTTTACTCAAGGCTTGTTGTTGGGTTTACCATGAGGAAGTTTGAGAAGGGAAGTAATATGACTAAGATAGATTTATTTTATGCTATGCATTCACATGTCATATAGCTTGCACTCATATTTACTTTCATGCAATTGTTATGCATTGCATGTGCATTGGTGGTAGAGAGATCACAAAGGAGGATATCACTCTTTGAGAATGTTGTAAGTGTGATTAGATAGATGTAAGTGCTTAATTCCTATTGAGTCATGTCTAAGTGAATTTAAAGTCTTATCTGTAAGTTCATATGCAATATGGCTCATACATTTTCTTGGAGTTTTCTCCCTCCTTTTTATTTGGTTCTTATTGCCTATTGAAAAATTATGTATGCTATAGCTGCTTTGGCAACTATTTGCTAATGAGTATTTGAGAAGGTAAGGATTTCACTCAAACTAGTCCAAACATGTGTTTCTATTGTGTGTTTGTTCTAAGTTTGGACTTAGTGAGAGTTTTTAGTTTAGCAGAATGTTTCTCTTCTCACCAGATAGTCTGGTGATCCTTTGTTTCTCCTCATAGGATCATCCGGTGATCTGTGCTTCTGGCAGTTAGTTCAGCTTATACCTAATAATGGTCTGGTGGGTCCATCCGGTGATCGGTTGACCAGAAGAGGATAATTCGGTATTCGAAAATGGTTTTTCTCTCAGAAAAGGTCCAATGTTTGCTAAGTGTTCTAGATTGGACCTTCCGGTGTTTAGTTGGTGGTAGTGAAAACAACAAGTTAGAAAAACAATCCGGTGAATTTATCCTATGCTTTTAGAATTGGAAATTCTCTAAGAGTTTGTCTGGTGGGTCTATCTGGTGTTCAATTTAATTTCACCGGAGCATCCGGTGTTTGAGTTTGGTTTTAGCTGAAGGTTGACATGTTCTCTACAAGTTTTTTGTTCGGTGGCTTGTCCGGTCATCTAGGTTAGCATCACTGGACCTTTTGGTGTTTGAAATTTCAGCGGGACCCACCCTATTTTAATACGTGCTCTTCTTAGTTATCTCTCCTCTCTCTGCTTTGATCTGTGTCGCCACCCGCTCCTCTCTCTGCTTTGATCTGTGTCGCCACCCGTACTACTCTCGCCTCCGCCTACCTTGTCACTATCGTGCCTCCTGTCGTCGACGAGGTTCGCCGCCCAGCACCACCGGTTGTCGCCCCTGCTTTGCCACTCCACCGTAGTAGCTGCGCCACCCTGAGCCGCTGTAGACATGCCTTGCGCCACTGTCATCATGCCTGGAACCAACACCACTGCTGTCCAGAGATGTTGGCCATCAAGCTCCTCCCTCACCACTGGCTTCTCTGTCAAATTTGCTGTGGTGAGCAAAATTTGGCCGGTTCTTCACTTTTGCAAACCCTAGAACCATTTTCTAGCAAATTTGCCTCAAATTTCATCAAATTTTGATCAATTCTGAACTTGTGTGCTACCTTTAGGAACCCTATCTTCTTCTTGTAACTAACCACATCAAGGCCATGCTTTCGATTAGTCACATCCTTATTACCATCCCTTTTAACACGATAAACTTGTTTGATCACTTTTCTCTTCCTTTGATCTCCGGACCGATTCCTTTGATCAAAACGGTGATCTCTAGCATGAGATAGTATATCAAACACTGGTGGCCTAGGTGTTATCCGCCCTGGATGGAATGACTCAAAATGCATCAAAGGAGGCGTCCATGGACCATACCAGCCCCACGGCAGACAAAGAGGAAATATCATAGGAAGAGGCCCCCACAGCATGGGCATTGGTGGCCCAAAAGAAGGATACAGTGCTGCTGCATGAAATCCTTCCCATCGCCGATCTCGACCACCAAACTTATACTTTGAAGGTGCTCTCGGCTGCTTAAAATAATCAAACCGACCAGTAGCATTCGGGCCGGCTTTCTCCCTCTCATATAGCTAGAAGTTGTTTGAATGTCACATTTGGCTTTACATTTTGTACAGCTCTAGCAGTTGATGCTTGAACCTTAATCTTAGCTTCAACATTCTAACTACCTTTAGGGACCCAAACCACCTTCTTATTGTTGCCTATAAAATATTGCTAGCTTTACCAGTTCTATTATTATTAGTCTTGCTAACTATTGCGACCTTCTTGTCTTTTGTTGTATCAGCCTGTTTTGGCCGAATTAACACTTTCTTGTTTTTATTACCAGACATACTTACAGGGAGAGATTGCTTATCTACTTTATGCCCCCTTGTCTCTAGATGGTTTGCAAACTTCAATCGACCTTCACTAATAGCCAATTGTACTTGTTGGCGAAACACATTGCAATCATTAGTAGTATGAGTAAATAAATTATGCCATTTGCAATACGTACGCTGTCCTAATTCTTTACATGAAGGTATAACATGATGACCAAGTAATCTAATATGTTTCTCTTGTAATAAACTACCAAAAATCTGGTAACACATATTAAAATCAAATGTATAGTTTTTCTTTCTTAGCCGATTCTTTTGCAGAGATGGTTTCAAAGCTAAACAAACAAATGGTTCAGATTTAATATTAACCCACTCGGCTACACATTTACTTGTATTCATCTTTTCCGATATCTTAGAGTTGTCTTCTAATATATTAATATCGATCTCTTCAAATTTCAGCCATGGTCTTGTATCTCTAAATCCAAAATAATCACAAAACTTATGTTCCATTTGTGACCGAGTGTAGACCGAGTGTAGAACAAGTAAAGTAATCAATATAAATATACTGCCTAGCAAAGATGATGATGGGAATATTTCTAACTTGAATGTATTACCATTATCGGCCTTCCTATATGACACAATAACTTGGCCGACGAATCCCCTGGTGATTCTACTATCTTTACCTGTGAATTTTCAAGTTCTTGCACTTTAAAACCCCACGGGCATGGAACTGTATTACTATGATCACTAATCAAACATTGGTATGCAATAGTAATCTATTTTTTGATATTCATACTCGAACCTAATTGTTTGCTTACATTATCCTCTTTACCCAATCTTTCATAATCATAAAGCATAGAGTCTATAATATCATATCAGGAAGCAGATAACGTAATTTCAGATCATACCGCTTTTAGCAGGGCATCAGTGGATGAAGTCTCTTTTATCTTAATGACACCATGCTTTGTCTTCTCATAGCACGAAAGTAGTTCATTCCGATGTTCTGACAATTTTGCTTCAATTGCGCTATTATCTTCTTCAAATAATTCATTAAGCTTAGATTTGTTGCCACTATTTACATCAGCTATGACCGAAACACCCTTATTTTGGTCTTGATCATCAATTGTTTTAACACGAAATTCAGATGGTAGAACCATAGCTTCCTTTATCTCAAGCATAGCCGTCAATTCAACAGTAGCTGGCTTTTGTTCTTTACTTTCAATTACAACCGGCTTTTCTTTTTCTAAAACCGACTCTGACTCCACATTTGAATTATAGGAACTCACACTCTTCCACGCTGAATCAATTAATTCTTTCCTACCTTTAGACCCCAAAAATGTTTCACATATCCTATGTACTTCATCTCTATTCATGTCAGGTTGCTCCCCGATACTTTTAGGCCCTATATGTTGCTCGGCTATGAGCCGAGTAGACACAGAACCAGCTTGTTGTTCTGGGCTAAAAATATATGGCTCTAGGGTATCACAAGAATACGATTTTGTGGGCTGAACATATAATATATCTTGTTGGGGAACACTGAAATAAGTTTCCGGCAATGAATTACAAAGAATACCAGAAATTTAGGGTAGTGTGGGAGATACACTATATGCTACAGTGTTATATGGAGGTATATGCACACTTGCTGAATTCTCATCTATTCGGCCATAATCATCAGTGGCGTATGGAGCCGAATTATACGCATTAGGTGTTGCAATATGGTGCTGAAAAAGCATAGGGTGTAACCTCCGTTATAGTGACACATGGTGTAGCATATGGTGATTTAATATAATTGGCCGAATGATCAACATTACTGCAGTCATATATCTCATTCATCGGCATAGCTTGTTGTGTAAGCATAAACGGTGAAACACTTGCTGATGAATCAAGAGGTCAAATTTCTTGTTGTACACTACTAAAATTATTAACATGTGACGGCTCATAATTATTAGCCGAACCCATCATATCGATTCGGCCGTAATGATTATTCATCGGTATGCTAGTTTGTGGCACACTAGGTGATGCAAATATTGCCGATGAATTAGGAGGTACAAATTCTTGCTGCAAGCTACTAATATTATTAAAATTCGATGTACTGGCATTATTCAACATGGTATATTGTATACCATTACCATCATATAATCCTTGCATAGTACTTTCATGACTATAGAATACAAGCATAGCAACATTAACAGATTCTATTTAATATACTTGCAAATTTTACCTCGAGCGTGGCGTAGATGGATGGCATGATAAAGTTATTGGAGTTGATCTCGAGTCCATATTGCGCCATGGCCAAAGAAGTCGATTCCTCTGCGGACAACAGCCTAGCAGAAAACCTCCTGCGACAGCAGCATAGAAGAACGCAACACGCGAGAGGACCAAATCCTCTGAACGTAGCAGTGGCATGCACAAAACAGCAGGCAAAAACGCACCGGCGATCGGCCCGAGGCCTGATGAGACCGCGTTAGAGATGAAAAAGCAAATCAATTTGATAATTGGCTAGGGAAAAATTCGGTCGTACTATAGCCAAAAAATTCGATTCCCCAGCGGAGTCGCCTAAAAGTGTGTTGACACGAAAGTTGCCACGCCAACACACTGAGCACCTCGTGTGCAATATCCGATGAGCAACACCCAGGATACCCTAATCGTGGCACTACGTCGTCGGACCTTCGTCGTCATCCATGCTCGGGAGGGACCCTGTCGGAGCGCAGATGGCCGGCGGCTTGTCCTTGGTCGTTGCAATCAAGAATAGGTAGCAATATAGATTGGAAAAGAGAACGAGACTATAGGAACTAGACAAAAATGAAAGGTAAAGTAGATTGATTTGATTGATTGATTGATGTCCTCAATCGGCCATGACCCTCTCATATTTAAAGGGCAGCAGGTCTTAATCGTAAGAGATCAGGACTCCTAATTCAAACTAAACAAGGCTTACAGATATAATTCGGCTATGGCTACCTGATCTCCAAACTTTCTATAACAAACATATATTTCCTATTTGAACACGTAAAACTCCCATATATGTACCCGAATACGCTTTAATGTAGTTCAGCATTCTTAGATTTGACCAACTCTTACATCTGTGTGGTGACCAACTGCAGGAACAAACTATGATCACTGGTCGCCTAGTCATGATCATGACCACTGATCATATTCACTGGTCTAAAATCACTATTCACTAATCTGAAATTTCTGTTCACTGGCTGGAGGTTACAGTTCACTAATCGGAGGTCTCTATTCATCTTGTCACGGTTACAGTTCACTAATCGGAGGTCTCTATTCATCTTGTCACGGTTACTGTTCACTAATCAGAGTACTACTCACTGATCGAAGGTACTGTTCACCGGTCAAGTAGAAAATTTTTAAAACCAAAATTCTTGATAATATATTAATTTCGGTCGTCAACAACTTTAATTGAAGAAAATGGCATCGGCTGATTGGACTCAAATGGGTTACAAGGTGAAGAAGAACACTGACGGCACCGTGGTGAAGCACAAAGCCCATCTCATGGAGAAAGGCTACGTGCAGCAGGCCGGAGTTGATTTCGATGAAGTGTTCGTGCCGATGGCCTGTCTTTGATTCAGTGCGGCTCATGTAGGGGATCGCTGCACAGATGAGTTGGGAAGTCCACCATCTCAATGTGAAATCAACATTCTTCAGCGGATCGAGACCTTGAGGAGGAAGTGATTGTTGTTTAGTCCTCAGGATTTGTATGCGACGGTTAAGAATACAAGGTGTTGCAGTTGAGGAAAGCTCTCTATGGACTTTAGCAAGCGCCCAGGGCCTGGATTGCTAAGTTAGATAAGACACTGCTGTCACTTAGTTTCCAGAAGTATTCATCCGAGCACGCCATGTACACGCGAGGAGAAGGCAAGGATCGGCTCCTGTTTGGCATCTATGTATACGATCTGATTGTCACAGGGGCATCTGTTCATAAGATAGAAAAATTCAAGGAAGAGATGAAAAGCAAGTTCAAGATGAGCTATCTAGGTGTTCTCTGCTACTATCTGGGTATAGTGGTGAAGCAAAAAACCAGACGCATCACAATCTGTCAGCAGGCTATGCCAAGAAGATAGTCAACAGAGTGGACATGAAAGATTGCAACTCGGTTCAAGGACCAATGGAAGGAAGACTCAAATTGAGAAAGCAAAGTTCCAGCTCTTCCACCGATCCTACCGCATATCAGAGCATTGTGGGTAACTTAACGTATTTAGTGCATACTCGGCCTGATAGTGCTATACCCAAAGTTTTTCAAAAATAGTGTATTCTAATCATGTATGGCATTCCTCACCACTCGTAACTGTGAGCATGGCTGATATATAAGTTTTACACTCTGCAAAGGTTGTACACTTTACCCACAAGATATGATTAGACTCTTCTGCTGGTACCTGTTGGTAACTTAAATAATTCTGAGGTATGCGTTGAGTTGACCACTACAAGGCCTTCATAAAGTTTTGCCCGATAAGTCTCTACTTGCTGAGGTTTCACCGCTGAGTGACACAAATATCCTGAATAACGGAAGCCCCCTCTTGCGCCTTACAGTTCAAAGGAAATCTCATCCATTCCCTATTCCATCACCTGATCTACATTATGTTGGGAGAGACTAATTAATTGGCCAGGTCGGTCCCATATCAAGATTGTGGTTGTACTATAAAGCTTGATCCGATCGCACCATGAACCGGTCCTTAATCGAATTGAGCAAGACTACCATCCACAAGCCCTTAGCAACCAAACCAACCCAACCTTTTGCTTAATTCCCTAGTCCATGTTGCTAAAAACATAATTTTATCTCATTGCATAAGGACATTATCAACTTATTAAACCAAGTGTTTTCCCAAGCATGATTAAGCAATACTACCGTTGATCCCACTAAAACCGAGGAGACATGGTAGATATAAGAAAACTAGGGTATAGTCCTATTTCGGTTTCCCATCAACAACTATAAGCACGCAACTTTATAAAACGAAAATATTTAGAAAACATAGGATCAAAATGCATCAAAGACAACTTGCCTTCACCTTGGTGCTCAGCGGGTTCCTCGAACTTCTGGTCTTGGAAACCTGCTAATTCCTTCACATGGGTGTCAATTTCTAATTGCAAAGGAAACAAGGCAAATAAACACCAAAAGCCAAGAACAAGCTAAAAGCACACAAAACAACTCTATTTATTATTTTTATGATTTTTGGTGAATTATTGGCGAAGGAAATGATTAGATCAGAGTTGCAACGGTGGAGATATAGTTTGGAAAGGGTGAAAGATGGGCGTAGGAATTTTCTAGAGAATCCTGGTATTTTCTAGGATTTTTCTAGATTTCCTAGCAATCTTTAGGAGTTAAAAAGGATTTTTAGGAATTAAAGAAACACTAAAAAATTAAAATAGATTATTCCAAATGATTTTACTCAAGAAAACCTATTTTCTAATTTACTATAACTATCTATTAATTTTCCAGAACCAAAAGCATTAAAGAAAAATTTATTTAAACATTAAACAACTATTTCAAAATTAATTAAAAACATTATTTAATGTTAAAAAAATTATTTTTATTGAGGAAAAACCTATAATAAATTAGCATAATTAAAAAAAATATTTGTTTTACCAAAGAAAACATTTTAAAACCCTTTATTTAAATTATTAAAGAATTTATAGAAATTTCTTATTTAAGAAATCCTATTTTCAGGATTTTAGGATGTTCAGGAATTATTGTTCTACTAAAGAAGGCTTTTATAGCATAAGGCTCATGTCATCCTGCTGATGTGGCTACAGACCGGGCAAAATCGTAATGACTCTAGTGTCACATAGGACAACAAATGCCCGTGTGGCACGCTGGTGTGGTGACTGTAACGTGGCTTCGGCTCATTAAATCGCAAGCATTGATCATCGATCTGACGGCCGACATCTAATGCGCGAAAGGGGACGCCTGTGTTCTAACATCAACCGGTTAGACTAGATCCAACGGTAAGGATGAGGCCTACCTCTTCTTTGGCAGATTCACGACATCGGCGACGAGGATCATGGTGCCGCGGACTCGAGTAACTACCGGAATAACTCTATGGTGCGTGACAGCGAGCGGCAGAAGAACATCTCCAAGCGCTGGGGATTCCATTTTGGGGGCATGTTGGTGTCGGGAATGGACGGTGCAGCATGGCGATGATGAGCGCTCACGATGGCGGCTGGAGCTAGATGGGAACCTTCCTTAGTGGCGCTTTGGCTCGGGGGAAAGAGGGGAAATGATGTGGGGGTACTGATGGTGCTAGACGGGGAGTCTAGGGGGTTTTATAGGCCAGGCGCATGGATCCTGCATCCGGTTAGAGTTTGGTGTTGACGAGATTTTCATGAGAGATTTCCATGTGTCGAGCTTCAATTCCGGGTGCGCTTGATCTCTCTCCCTACTTCTTGGCTAGTCTTTCCATCCAAGTGATCTCCAGGTGTCTCCTTCCCTTCTTTGGGCGCCGAAATTGGCACGAACTAGCTGCCGGTGTCGGGTGCAGAGAGAGGAGAAAGGGGGTAAGAGGTGGGGATGAAGCCGACGGGTGGTCCCATGTGTGGCAGTGAGAGAGAGAGAAAGAGAGAGGGGGGCATGGGAGCGGGTGTGTGAGCGCGGAGGGTGGGCTGGCACGGGTTAGCCTGGGATGGGCCACACATGGAGGGGAGGGAGTAAGCTGGCGAAGCTGCTTGTGGCTTAGAACGGGGATGAGCAGGAAGAGGGGAAAGTGGGGAATGGGCTGAGGTGCGAGGCCAGGCCAGGGAGAGGCAGGACACGGGGGGAGGGGTGGGCTGAGGCAGATAACCCAGTGAGGGGGAGGGATGGCTGAGAGTGGGAGAGAGAGAGCTTGAGAGAGGTTTTCCTTTTATTTTTGTTTTTTTTTCTTTTATATTTTTTAAAAGCCAGCAAAAATATTTTCTTGTTTTATTTGTTAAAGATTTTTTTTACAAAATTTGGGTCGATACATGAGGGCAACACACACCAGCTGAAGCACCATGGCTGCTGCAAGCGTGGCTGCACTGGAAACTGCAGCAAGGTCTCTGTTTGAGGATTTTACTATGATTTTGACCTAGACAATGGTAAAGAGAGCATGATAGAGGAGAAGGAAAAGAGGGCCAAATGTGCATGACAAAGGTTGACTGGCGATAAAACCAACCGGATCCGACTGCAGTGGCATGAATAGGCTTAGAGAGTTTTGGATCTGTGACAGTAGAGGGATGAGTGGGTTCGTAGTGTACGATCAGGAATTAGGCACCTTTGCAGTGGCACCGATGGAATTAGTCCTAGGACATACAAAACCGCATTTATATACCTCAAATTTCAGAAAGCATATGAACTCTGGGGTAACATATGTAATCATAAGTCATGACTCATACGGTTGCGCTACTTTTGAACTACACATGGCGAACATTATAGCAGGCAGTGCCTATTACAGGATGCCTTTGTTAGCACTTGATTGTCTGTAGTTACATGATGGTAGCACAGTTGACATGTTTTAATATTATATTCAGCTGTACTGTGTGGCTTTGGGGCATTTACATTGATTAATTAGAGAGCAAAAATCCAAAATTAGATAATATACGTGACCGTATTTATCAAAATAGATAACATATCGTCGTATTTACAATTTTAGCATTTATATTCGGCACTTCATTTACCGAAAAGTAATTTTCGGTACACTGTAGCCCAAAAATGCCATATTCGGCACACGGTGTGCTGAATATAGCATTTTTGGGGTACGGTGTACCGAAAATTAATTTTTGGTAAATGAAGTACCGAATACGAACGCTAAAATTGTAAATACGACAATATGTTGTCTATTTTAGTAAATATGATCACGTATATTGTCTAATTTTGAATTTTTGCCGGCAAACTCAAAGCATCACTTCCTTCCAGTCTGCGCCTCAAAATATAACACAGTTAGATTAATAAGGTGTGATATAGGACGTGGTCCATGTATGATTTTTGTTGGGAGTTTGTTCTTGTATTAAGTGGACGTTGGATCATGGGTTTTGTTTATCTTAAAATATAACACCTTCTTTCAGGAACAAAATTTAGTAAAATGTATTTTAAGTTGCTACTCGGTTAGGCATACATCGTTGGTTCGATGTAGGTTTAAAGTCTGAATACGCACCAAACTTGTTCTGGTTGGCAGTGTCTAGATGTTAGGGTTGCGTTTACAAGTTGGCTAGTTTAGGTCCATTATCGTTTTTTTACCTTCTTTTCATGTAATCAAACGTCTATACTGTTGTTTCGTTAATCAAAATTGGGGGCCATCCCCGTTTCTAAAAAATGTTGCTACTCAGTTAGGATAGCATTTAGCCAAAAAGTAGTTCTGATGAAACCTTACATCCAACCATCTAAGTACATCACTTATTCATGGGTACTCTTGGAATGGACAATTTTGGCACCGACGGCAACAATAAGGTAGGCAGCCAGTCAATAGTTGGAGACCTCTGGGTTAGTGATGTACATAGCCTGAGGATTGCGGCTGGAGAGGGACTGTAGTAAATACATAAGAAATCCTCTCCATCGGCGACCTAGGTGGTTGACAAGCCCGAGAGGCATGATGAACCTAAGTGGACGGGTGCTTGGGTAGATTGATCTGGCTGCACAATGAAAAACCGAGGTGCCGTTCAGTGCGGTTGATATGTACTGTACCATAATGTAACAATCTAGGGTATTGTACTCAAACACTCTTCAGCGTTTGCCTTACTTGTACTATTTTTTTAAAAGATAGATAATGAAAGCATAGAGAAACCAGAGCATATATAAGCTAATAATACAATGATATTTTTTGGAACATAATACAATGTAATTACCTTCATGTAGACCGCCCATCTTCAAATTTACGAGGAACTCGACCTGCTAGGCTGTTCGAGATGCACTTTCAGCATCTCTGAATTCCCTGCGTCTTCCAACCATAATACAATAATGCCATGAGATTGATGATGAAAGCATCACAACCATTGAATCCACATATACTGTAATACCTAAAAAAACCAGGGTGGATAAGTCGCGTTGAGCCCCACAACACACCACCTGACCCCCTCCCACTCGACAACCCACCTCACTTGGCTCCTACTCAACTCTAGCTGTCGCCCGATGCTGAGCCCACCTGCCGTTGGCTGCCGCCTCGGCTAGGCCACCTTCGGTCGCGTTGCCGCCACTGTTGTTGCCGCCCGGTCGACCATTGCCGATGCACCGCCACTTGACACCGCCCAGTTAGCCATCGCCAGTGTGCCACTGGTGGAGGCCACCAGATAGGGAGGGGGCTGAGCTAGGGGAGGGGCCACTACTACAGAAGCATGCTTCATTGTTGGTTTCAAAATCCCCTTTATTGCTGGTTTTAGAGTCAGCAGTGAGTAAAGACCAGTCGGCCCGAGGGACCAACAGTGAAGTGGGTTATCACTGCCGATTGAAGGATTCAGCTGGTAGGACATCACTGTCGGCTGAAGCCTTTAGTCGTCAATATTTTTCTCCTTCTTCTCTCTGTCCTCCCTCTCTTTCCTCCCTCCGTCTGTCTCTCCTCTCTATCCTCCCTCCCTCTCTCCTCGATCTCTCCATCTCTCTCTCTCCCTCTCAATATACATGTATAGAATGAGACACATATTTAATATAAATTGATATATTTAATATAAATCAATAATTAATAAAGACACATTTATTAATACATAGAAATCCATGTACTTCATTAACACATAATAACTAATGTTATTCATTAATATTGTGTCATTTGTCGAAATATAACAAGTTGTCAAGCCCCTTGATAGACTTCCTCCTTGTCGCATACTCTCTACTAGAAGGTATGATGTGATATGAAGATCTCTTACTCGTCGATGGCATGATGGGTTCATGAAACTCGCCGTTTGGTTGATAACATCTTCCATGAAGAACCCGGCGATATGTTTTTGAAGGTCATGTATTTCTTCAGGTTGTAACGCACTTGTGCGTAGTTTGGAGTGTTGCGTTTGAAGAATTGAAAGAATTGTTCCTTGAACACGTATAGAAATTAAAAATAAGGTATCGCTATGTAGTTTCATACATCAAGATCGTTAAACCTGATAGTGTCTCTGTCACGGATGAATGCATGCATGAAAGTAAAAAATATAAATCCCACAGAGATTGTTGTTGGGTGACTGCCTTATACACTTCAATAGGAAATGATTCATCAGTGGAATTAATCGAACCTTTTTATTCAGTAGGAAATGCAAGACATGAATATTCCCTGCGCACTAGAAAGTCGGTTTTTACATCATACCGCTTCCCGAATGGAAAGTAGATAACACTCTTTTTGCAGTTACTTGTGTACATCCTGTACGTAAATATGAATATCAATTGAACTTAGATTCAATCAATGAGAAGATTAAATGATCAAGTTTACCTTCTTAGCATGTCGATGAGGTCTTGGTAAGTCGTCTTATCTCTCTTTTATGAGTCAAAGACAATGATCTTGCGCAAGTCTCGGTGGATGACAAGGAGAATCCAATGAAACTGCAGGAATATGTGATACCATAGCAAACTAGTACTAGAATCGAGTTGCCCATAAAAGCATAACGCCCTGGCACGCAAATACGTACTCAAAGTTGTAGGGTAAGAGTACGAATTTCTTGTGTTGGTGGTAAAGCATAGACTTCAATATGTAGTTCTCAGTGAAATCTAGACTCTCCCTTACTAGTTTCTTGTTGACAAGCCTAGGATCGATGAATCCTACTTTATTATCTAATTCTTGTCTGTATATGCAGATCTCTATTCTACAAAAGAGAGAAGTTAGACATGCAATTTCAAGGTATAAGATGATATAACGGGAATTATATGCATAAGTTACTTACAGAGTCCATGCTCTTACTATAGCTAGGTCGAGGGCATCTTCATTGTATAGTTCATACAAGTACAAGAATTCCACTCAGAAGAAGCCATCCTCGTTGAGGAAATATTAATCTCTGTATCTTACGAGAAACACCTGAAAACCTTGCTTGGACTGCTCCAAGTACCACTGATGTAATCGGTGCATTTGAGTTATAAGGCTTCTTTCTATATCTGGTTTGACCAAAGGTTTGCTCAATTCAAACGGACATGTAACATCCAACTTTTGGATATCCGCTCCCACAGTAAGTCATTCTTGAATTAGCCAGGAAGTCTGCAGTGCTTGGAGCACCCTTAATAATTGGACCTGGTTTGCTCTTGACCTGCTTCTTGCTGATGCATTCATAGTCATTTGGTGGCTTACTTGAAGCAGCCTCCTTTGTTTAACTTTGGCTATATTGATGAAAAATTGCATGCTTTCTTCAGGCACAATAGGCTTCGATGGAGGTGCTGGAGGATGGAAATGAACCGTTACACTAGCATCTACATTCTTTTTTTTTTGCTCAGGAGTAAGTGAATTGACATCCTTGGGCTCCGCTAACTTCTTAAATCGCACTGACTTCTTAGATGATGTTGTCTGCTTGGATGCTGTGGAACCTGATCGTGTTTTCTGAGATGATGGTCATCTTCTTGATGGTGCTAGCTTCTTGGGCATTGGACTTCTTAGATGTGATGGATGGGGAAGTGGACCTCTTGTAGGAGATGGCTGATGAGAGGGAAATCTATGAGGCGATGATGGCCCAGGGTGTAGTGGAGAGCAGAGGTTCTTGATAGTTGTCCCTAGAGGAAATACTATGTAGGCCTTCTCCCACATGATGAATGTATGCTCGTTCTCTTCTATAGTGTCTGCCCCTCCTCTATGGGGGTAGTCCACCTAAACATGACAGTAATTGTCAACTACCTCGTCTACTTTGACCATGACGTAGCCCTCTGGTATCGGATATTCGTGCAAAAGATCATGGGCGTCGCGGGGATAAGCCACGCTGGAAGCCACCTTGATGGTAATGTTCTTAGCACCAATGTGTAGTTTGCACGGTGTCTGTATAGTGATGTGGTCCATGGGATAAGTGATGGAGTCAATTCCTAGGAACTCCTGTGGACGCACAGCTACTCTGATGACCACTGGGGCTAGATCGCACAATGTTAGGAGATGCTGTCAGCCATTCCTATTCGTTCCCATGGCTCCCCATTCGCACATGAGGGCTTGTTGTACTGCTTGTGCTATTTTTTCATCTGTAGGTTCCCTCTCACATTGTAGCGCTTGTTAAAGTATTTCTATCATCCTAGCTTGTTCTATCTCTGCTTAGGATCTCTTTTGACTCTAGCAACTGTCGTTGGCATTTGGGAATCCATATTTTCATCCCATCAAACCAATACCTCGTGTGCGACCACGATGCTCCTTGTTTCCCAGGGCTAAGGTGAGCTCGTCTCTGTCCCTATCTGGCTTGAAAGATCCTTGTGTACACTACGCGTGGCCTTCCGCAAGCATTTTCTTGCAAGAGTTTGTATCATTTCCTAGTCTTTGGAGGTTGTAAAGTATAAGCTGATGCATGTTTGCCCGATCTTCCGAAGGTAATATGAGAAGTCAATTAGTGGAGTTTCGACGTTGATGATCCAAAGGCTCCGATCAGAATAGATCAAAAACCCTCGCAACCACTACACCACTACTTCGTGGTTATCAACCGTGCCAAGACGCGGTTAACCTCACCAAGAAGGCTTTTCCTGCAAGCGAATTGAGAACACAAGTAAGAATAGGTAGATGCAATCTGAATATTGCCAATTACTAATGAAGCACTCGAGTTTGGGGTTCAACAAACCGATAAACAGCGAAACTGTATTAAATATAATAATCTAAGCTAAACCCAAGTCTAAACTACAACGACTACTGTGTATATATAGGGGGCGTGAGGAGGTCGACCTAGGGTTGTACAACCATGGAGAGAGGTGTGCACAATCTGGACTCTGATTGCGACACGATTACAAAACCCGGCAGGGTTCAAAACAGTGACGTAGCACCTTATTCCTTTTAATCTGACTAAACTGTAAGGAATATTTGGTCGAGCTCATATCCATTGGAAAGTGCTCATCGTAAAATTTCCATAATGTCCAATATTGCCTAAAACGGACTTCGTATGAGAGAGTTATGCCCGTTTTACTGACGTGCTGTCTTGGAACTTGACTTCGACCACGACCGTGACCACGACTAGAGCTCAGCCTTGAGTCCGAGTAGACTTGGCCTTCGAGGAGTGATGTCTGAGTATGGTTATGGTGCTTCTCCCATGTTCCTGTGCAATAAAACATCACAAGAATTTACTAGTAATCCATCCAAGAAAACATGAACAGCAAGGAACGAGTTCACCTAGTGGTCTAATTGTCGCACACGTGCTCTTGTAATTGGATCTTGTATGATTTGAGGATTATTGGTGGGATTGATCGTATCGGAAGGAGCCATGAGCTCATCATCCTCCCCATCTTGAATTGGAGTCATCCTCGACTCAAACTCATCTTCTTCTTCCAAATATGGCTTCAAATCTGAAATATTAAACGTGGGACTAACCATAAAATCTGCATGTAGGTCCAATTTGTATGCATTGTCATTGATTTTCTCAATTATCTTAAATGGTCTATCAGATCTAGACATCAACTTTGATTTTCTTAGTTCTGAAAACCTTTCCTTCCTCAAATGCAACCAAACTAAATCACCCAGTTCAAATTTTATTTCCTTCCTACCTTTTCTTCCAGGAATCTTATATTTTTTAGTCATGCTCTCTATATTCTTTTTAGTTGTATCATGCAACTTAAGAATAAACTCAGCACATTTCTTAGCATCTAAATTAAATCTGTCAAAAGTAGGCAAAGGTAGTAAATCAATAGGAGCATGGGGATTAAATCCATAGACTACCTAGAATAGACTTACCTTGGTGCTGGAGTGTACCGACCTATTGTAAGAAAATTCAATATGTAGTAAACACTCTTCCCATATTCTCAAATTCTTCTTTAGAATTGCCCACAACATGGTTGATAATGTGCAATTGACGACCTCAGTTTGGGGATGACACGTAGTAGAAAATAATAGCTTTATCCCTAATTTATTTTAAAGTGATCTCCAAAAGTGACTCAAAAACTTTGTGTCACGATCTGAGATGATAGTATTAGGCACTCCATGTAGTCGAACGATTTCTCTGAAAAAGAAATCAGTTATGTTTGTAGCATCATCTCTCTTGTGACAAGGTATAAAATATGTCATTTTAGAGAATCGACCCACAACTATAAATATGCTATCCCTCCCCCTCATTGTCTTAGGCAACCTAAAACAAAATCCATGAAAATATCCTCCCAAAGTACACTAGGAACAGGAAGAGGCATGTAAAGGCCATGTGGATTTAAGCGAGACTTAGCTTTATTGCAAGTGGTGCAATGTGACACATAGCGCTCGATGTCACGTCTCATCTTTGGCCAAAAGAAATGAGCGGTCATCACATCTTCTGTCTTCTTTGCTCCAAAATGTGCCATCAATCCTCCTCCATGCGCCTCCTGCAACAACAAAAGACGAACATAGCTAGCTGGAATGCATAGCTTGTTAGCACGATAGAGCAATCTGTCATTCAGCACATATTTATTCCATGCTTTCCCTTCTGTACAATGTTCAAGTACTTCTTTAAAGTCTACATCAGTAGCATATAAGTCCTTAATAGTCTCTAAACCAAAAATCTTATGATCAAGTTGAGATAACATGGTATAACGCCTAGAAAGCGCATCAACAATCATATTGTCTTTTCCTTTCTTATGTTTTATGACACATGGAAATGACTCAATAAATTTTATCCATTTAGCATGTCATTTATTTAGTTTAGCTTGACTTCTAATATGTTTCAGCGATTCATGATCAGAATGTATAACAAATTCTTTGGGCCATAGATAATGTTGCCAAGTTTCAAGAACACGAACTAAAGCATACAATTTTTTATTATAAGTAAAAAATTCAGACTTGGCCCACTTAATTTCTCGTTGAAATAAGCAACAATTTTACCTTCTTGAATTAGCACACCTCCAATTCCAATCCCACTAGCATCACATTTTAGTTCAAAGGTCTTACCAAAATCAGGGAGTTGGAGCAATGGAGCATGGGTAAGTTTCTCTTTCAACAACTTAATTGCTTTTTCTTGTGCAGGTCCCTATTTGAAAATTACTCCTTTTTTATCAACTCATTTAATAGAGCAGCAATGGTGCTGAAATCCCGCACAAATCTTCGATAGAAACCCACAAGATCATGAAAGCTTCTTACTTGAGTAATAGTCTCAAGGGTCGGCCAGCTCTTTATGGCTTCGATTTTTGCTTCATCCACCGCTATTCCCTGTGGAGTAACAACATAGCCAAGAAAAGAAACTTGATCCGTGCAAAAGGTGCATTTTTTGAGGTTACCGAACAAACATGCATCTCTCAAAGCATTAAAAACAGCACGTAAATGATCAAAGTGTTGTTCTTGTGACCTGCTGTAAATTATAGAACCACTCAATTCATCAAGCATGTCATCTAACCTAGGGATAGAGTGACAATATCTGATAGTAATAGTATTGATGGCTCTACAATCAACACACATACGCCAACTACCATTTTTCTTAGGAACCAAAAGAACAGGAACAACATAAGGGCTAAGACTTTCTCATACATACCCACGGTCCAAATGGTCTTGGACTTGTCACTGAATTTCCTTAGTCTCTTCTGGATTGATCCTATATGCAGCATGATTTGGCAAAGTTGCTCCCGGAATCAAATCAATTTGATGCTCAATCCCTCGAATAGGTGGTAATCCCGGGGGTACCTCAGCTGGAAATACATCCATAAACTCCTGCAAAAGGTTAGCAACAGTAGGAGGCAAAGAGGTAGATATATCCTCAAGTGAAACTAAAGCATCTTTGCATATCAAAGCATAACATGGTAGCTCATTATCATAAATTTCAACAAGGTTAGATTTAGTGGCAAGCATAACACACCCTTTCAGTTTAATTCCATCGGACTTAGAAGTTGTTGCTGCTTTCTCCTTTTCACAATTTCAGCAGGGGTTAAAGGTAAAAAAGTTATTTTCTTTTCTTTATGCATAAGAGTGTACTTATTACTTCTACCATGATGTGTTGCATCAGTATCAGACTCCCATGGTCATCCTAGCAAAAGAGAGCATGCTTGCATGGGAATTACATCGAAATCAGCACAATCATGGTATGAACCATAGCTGCTTGCATTACCTTCACCTTACCGCTATTGTTGAACCACTGATTGTGGTATGGATGAGGATGTGTTCTTGTCGGTAAGAAAAGTTTCTTGATCAAATCTGAACTTATCAAATTTTTGCAGCTTCCTCCATCAATAATGACTCAAAACACAGAAGTCCTTGACTATGAGGAACATCTGAAATAGATTATGGTGTTGTAACTGTTCCTCTTGCTCCATTTGAGTATTTAACACTCGCTGCACAATGAGTATCCTATAATTCTCCATAACAGCTACACTCAATTCTTCCTCATGGTCAATATCCATCTCGAGTTCGTCCTCTTTACCTGCAAGGTTAGCTGCAAGAGCATATTCATCCTCAACATCACTAGCACTTACATATCCACCATCCTCTATTGCAATGTATGCTCGCTGACTTGGGCAATGCTTCATGACGTGGCACATTCCCTTGCATCGGTGGCATACAATCCCGGTCGATCGGCCTGTAGAGGCAACCGAAGAATAGCTATTGGCTGGACCCTACATACTTACAGATTTGCTTACCTCACGAGCGTGTGACGGTGTTGAGGGCACTGTTGAACGCGCCCTACTTGAGAAGGGGGTAGCAGACCATGAAGCTGAATGTGGGGCTGTTTTGTCTTGACCCGGTGTTGATTTTGAAGAAGTAGAGCTTCCAAAATTGTTCCTTGGCCTCTGTTGTCATCCCTGCAATTCTTTTTTTGCCAAACATGCAAGTTGGAATAGTCTAGGAACACTATCATATTCTTTGTAATCAACTATATCCTGAATTCATGCTTTAACCCTTCATAAAAATGTGCCATTGCAGCCACTAAATCCTCAATAATATCACAACGTAACATACAAATTTGTAGCTCCTGATAATATTCTCCTATAGATCTATCACCTTGGTTTAAGCACTGCAATTTCTTACGCAAATCATGTTTAAAAGAGGGTGGAACAAATCTGTTATGCATAGCAACCTTTAAAGCATTTCATGTCGTAGGCGCTAATCCATCTATGAAAACTCTATTCCACCAGATGGTTGCAAAATCTTTAAATTCACTTGTGGCTTGCCTAACTCTATGCACTTCAGGAACCAAATGAGCATTAAACTTCTATTCGACCGTCATCTCCCAATCTAAATACTTTTCAGCATCATAAGCACCCGCAAAAGATGGTATAGTAAACTTAACCTTAGCAAATGGGTCATCATTAACACGAAAGTTATGTTGCTGAAAATCATTACCTCTCATACCTTGGTGGTTGAAGTTCAATCGATTCCGTAGTCGTGCATCAAAGGTGTCACGTTCTTGCCTAAAAATTTCTTCATCTTGTTCATGAGCTGCAACATGAGGATCCAGTCGACCATTGTTCAGTGGTAGATTAACCAATCGATCAAAGTGTATATTGAGTATTGCAATGCTTTCATTGAGTCGTTGCATTGCGGTATTGGTTCCCGCAAGCTTCTTGCCAATGTTGTTACTAATAGTTCACCGATGATCATCCAACAACATTATGAGTTCTTCTCTCAAAACACACTCTTTCACATCCTATGTTTCACCTGCCATGGTTAGTAGTAGACAGAAGATAACAAAATATATTATCCCTATCGACTACTAGGTGGTGGAGGTGGAGTCACACAATCTCAAGCGTCTTACCACGCTCTTGCAAGTATTCTTACCATACATAGCAGTTGGCACAACCGGTGGCTGGTTCGTGATACCTTATCGGGTGCGAGTGAGGTAGTTGCAAGGGGAGAAACCATTCTGATCGAGAAAAGGTGTAGCTTGGACAAGCAATATTTAGTAGCAAAGAATAGGAATAATTGAAATTAGATTAGCAAAGCTGAATAAAGGTCCACAATACTTGTCACAGTTGCTGGTCCGAACAAGTTCCTAGAACTAGCTCAAGCAAGCCGAAAACTATAATAGACACCAGCACAATGGAACAAAATTCGTAATGCAAACTGATTCCTCTTTTTTTTTTTTTGAATTCTCTCTTTTTTTTGGCACTCTTTGCTTCTTCTCTTTTTTTCCGCTTCTTGCTTTCTTTCTTTTTTCGAATGTGACACAAACTCAAAACTCTTCTACTGACTTTTCTAAGTTAAAAGAGGTATATGGGTCACAAACTTTTTCCGGAGAGCAGGGGTATAAAGGTAATAAAAAGATACTCTCTCTCTCTTTGGATTCTGGCTACCTCTATTTTGGCTATGGTGGTCGGATCCGAGAAGGTGGGCGGAGTGACTAGTCAGAAAATGAGTGGATGGGCGGAGTGACTGGTCGGACCCCGAGTGGTTGGTTGGAGTGACTAGTAGGTGGTCAGAGTGACTGGTCAGGACCCCGAGTAAGTGGTCGGGACCCGAGGGGTGGTCGGAGTGACTAGTCGGGACCCCGAGTGGGACACAAACTCGGCTATAGCAGACTAGGCAAGCCAAGTAACTTGACGACTAAATTAGCAAAGAATCGACACTAGAAATTAGAACACGATGACTCAAACAGCAACAAGACATCGACGATGGACTCAAACTCAACAATGTGAAAACAGAAAACAAAATTGCGAAAGGCACAAAGTGGTTTGAAGAGCAGAAAACTAAGATATAAATCCCTTTTTCTTGTGGGGTAATTTTCTGGACTCTGGGTAAAGGAACTCGACGAAACAAAAGGGATAACTGGGATTCCTAACGAGTAACCGAGGCTTTGATACCACTTGATGCATATTTGCCCGATCTTTCGAAGGTAATATGATAAGTCGATTAGTAGAGTTTCAACGTTGATGATCCAAAGGCTCCTATCAGAACAGATCAAGAACTCTCGCAACCACTACACCACTACTCTGTGGTTATCAATCGTGCCAAGACGTGGTTGACCTCACCAAGAAGGCTTTTCCTGCAAGCAAATCGAGAACACAAGCAAGAACAGGTAGATGCAATCTGAATATTGCTAATTACCAATGAAGTACTCGAGTTTGGGGTTCAACAAACCGATAAATGGCAAAACTATATTAAACAGAATAATTTAAGCTAAACCTAAGCCTAAACTACGATGGCTATTGTGTATATATAAGGGGCATGAGGAGGCCGACCTAGGGTTGTGCAATCGTGGAGAGAGGCGTGCACAACCTGGACTCCGACTGCGACACGATTACAAAACCCGGCAGGGTTCAAAACGGTGACACAACACCTTATTTCTTTGACTATGACTAAACTATAAGAAATATTTGGTCAAGCTCATATCCATTGGAAATAGCTCGTCGTAAGCTTTCCAGAATGTCCAAGACTGCCTAAAACAGACTTCGTACGAGAGAGTTGTGCCCGTTTTACTAATGTGCTGTCCTGGAACTCGACTACGACCACAACCACGACTTCGACCACGACCATGACTTTGACCACGACCACGACCATGAATAGGGCAATTTTGAGTCCGAGTAGACTTGGCCTTCAAGGAGTGACATTTGAGTAAGGTTGTGGTGTTTCTCCCATGTTCCTATGTAATAAAATATCATAAGAATTTAGTAGTAATCCATCCAAGGAAACATAAACAGCAAGGAACGAGTTCACCTGGTGGTCTAATTGTCGTGCACGTGCTCTTGTAATTGGACCTTATATGATTTGAGGATTATTTGTGGTATTGATCGTATCCAAAGGAGCCATGGGCTCATCATAAGCTTTCATCAGATGAGCAAGAAGCACCCTTCCTAAGAAGAAAGCGTGTTGATCATTCGCTCCAGTCCTCTGCCTCAGGAGTGGCACCTCTCTCTTACAGATCATCTAGCTATTGTTGCCATGGCCATTCTTTCCTCACATACCCACGACTGCCAACTTTGTGGGGGTAGACGTTCTTCTTTGAGTTTGCTTTGTTCACCTCACTCAACCTCTGTGCTTCTTTCGCTAACTTGTACTCCGCAAAGGCTTACCAATAATCTCCCAGTTATGGTCATTTGCTGAAATCTGGTATTTTACCTTTCTGCACATAGGTTCCATTCAGGGTGCCCTTCAAATTTTTAAATCAAAGCCCCATAATCATTTGCGCCTTACGCTTAACTACGTCCATATCTGTCTTTGCAGGGAATTCGAACCTCTCTAATATTTTGGGCCACAAGATGTCATTTTTAATTGAATCACGAACTATGTGTGAATCACCTCATTCGTAAGTCCACAATCTGGAGCTGATGGACATGTGATCCTTAATAACTATCCCATAGACTGACTTGTATGGCCCTAGAACTCTCTCTGGTGCAGTTTTCTCCCATGCTGGTGAGATCTTCGTGATTACAAATCGTCCCGTAGGCATCTTCGAGGGACCTCAGGCATGATGCCGCTCCAAGAATTACTCATTGTCGTGACCCTCTACAGCATCAAGCATCTATGTATAAGCAAAATAATTATTGAGAACCTATACGACAATATGTAGAACCTATGCTACCTTCTTCAATCTTTGACAGCGGCATATCCTTTTGGCACTTGGGCCAGATCGGCGGTTAGTGGTACCATCTCTTCTTGGGAGTTCTGCATACGATGACCATGAACAGTTGAGTATTCTACATATAAAGAACTGAGGAAGGAGAGAGATAGAGGTAAAGCCAATAAGGGAGGGAGAGAGGCTATCAAAAGAGTGAGATAACCATCAAGATGTTGATAGATAGAATACATACATATACAATATTGTAATTGAGTACTGACCACATTTAACCAAAAAAAATTGTCACATCTTACGTAGCAAAATAGGGACAAATATACACAAAGGTACTGACAAGTGATACATTGACCTTACAAGTCATATCATCTTACATAGCAAAATAGTGATGATTACAACCAGAACTAGGATTATAACATCTTTTACACATGAAATCAAATTTTTTCTCCTTATTTTCAAAGGTAGCTAATTTAAGCTCAGCTTGGATGACTTGACTATTGTATGTCGCAACAGCTTAATGTTTAGACTTGTATCCTTTATAACATGCTCCTTTGAATCTATTAACTTGTACGTGGAATTCCTCCCAATTGGAGAACACTCCATTTTGTCGACCACGATGAAAAACATACCATATTATAGCAGTCCTAAATTTCAGAGAATATGTAAAAGTGATATACTACAAACCACACTAAAAAAAATATTACTGCAAAGAAAAGATTATGTGAAACAACGTTTGTCACATATGCACTTGGATTACTAGTTACTGACAGGAGTAAAGTACGTTGCATAGCTTCAAGGGAGTACTTATTCCATTAAAACCCACAACACTTTTATGCAGCCTCTCAAATTGATTGTGCAATGCTAAATATATTGGAAGGGGTGCAGTGAGTAGAATTAAAAATGCAACATTTTGCTATGGTTGTTTCTTCTCCTTGCATGGAAAAGTTAGTACACAAATTGCCAGGGGTATGGGTTCTGGTAATATGGCTGCTGGAGCATTTGATTTGGGAGAAGAAAAGGGAAAGGAAAAGAGCAACATTTTGCTATGCTAAGGATTTTGTTCTTTACAGCGCACATTTATTGATGAGTTTGTCTGCTGAGAATTGGCCATATGTTGGAGCAGAACAGCAGAATGAAAGCAAAACATCAGAGGCCAGTAGATGGCACATAGGCCTGAGCTAGGTGATTTATTGTAACATCAATGTTAGTCATTCGATCAAAATACAAGGCATATATTGATTTGGTTTAGTCTCAAAAACTAAACTTTGACTATAAGATACTTTTACAATACATTATTCGTAACTACAAAATTATTGTCATAGGAACTTCAAACATGAATCCAGTTGTACCATTTTTACCATGAAGTCTACTTCTTTTTAGGATATTTATTGGTGAAATATTACAAAGTTATAATTCAAAATGAGTGTGCATTCCAAAAGGAAAGAAAGGGAGTGTTTATCCCTAGCATCATGGCGATATTTGAAAATTGATTTCATTTTCTTATGTTTTCATTATTCAAATTACCTAAGACGTCTTTTCAAAGAGTGAATATATAGTTTGATTAAAAAATTCTAAATTTTGCATTACATGACCATCACAACAATAGCATAAAAACAATCACAGCAAATGTCACCAAAATTGGACCTTTTTTACCACTTAGAGCTAAAAGGAAATAATTTCAATATCAGTGTGCGCGTGGGTTGGTTTTTCTCCCTTGTAAAAGTAAACTCATCCATCTAGTATGCAAACAAAGAGCTAAAACAAACAATGGGATTGCAAAAAAGAATAAAAATAGACAGTGCAAAACTAAACAGGAGGATGAATCTAGTAATAGTAAAAGAAATTATAAATTTCACTGAGAAATAGAGAAGCATATCTGTAACATGTAACAATGAATCTAAGCTAAGCATCACTTCTTGTTACGCCATAATCCAGATAGAATACGGATTTGAGCAAAGAATTAGAAAATTAGTCCAGCAACTTAGGTGGTAACTACAATTTACTACTTCTAAGGCACATTAACGTAGCATGTCTACATGATGCTTTTTATTTACCCAAATGATAATCGAACACATAAGCATGCTAGTTCTTGCAGCCATATTCCCGTGTCAGTTTATTGCTCAAGCCAACTTGTTGCAATCTAACTGTTTCAAAGAGAAAAGAAAACAATTTCAATAATAGGCTCATGCAAGCAGACTCTGCTAAAATCAAATTATTTAATTGTCAGATCTTTAGTTCAGAACAACTAATAGCTACAGGTTCGTAAGGGATCATACAACTTGTTCTTTGGCTAGGTTCACTAAATAGACAATAATTTCGTCACCAGTTTACAGAAGTTGCAATCATCAATCAAAGACACTAATTTTGAGTTAGGTATCTTTCACCAAACCGTTTCATACTCCCTAGAATTTCTATGAACCATATCTACAGATTATTTTACATTTTTGATATAATTGAGTTGTGCCTAACCTCCTGCACTTCTTACATTTCTGAAAACAATAACATTATGCATGATCCAAGCGTCACATCATCTGTAGAGAGAACATGCACAAAGGAAAAAATATCTGAGTTTCACATTTGTATCTTTCAATCATCCTAAGTTGCCATTGTCACACTTTCCTAAGAAAGCATCACCTTCATCTAATCTTACCACATGGCATCATGCAAATGTATACTCTAGTGAAGTGTATAACTGAAAACTGCATTGTGAACAAATTGTAAACTGATGCTGTTTCTTATGCAAAGATTGCAACTTCCATTCCATATGACCAATGTAGGTGTTTTTACAATGAGGAGCAGAGCATCACTGAAGGAGAGAGGAAGGAGGGCTCGGGATTTACCTTTGCCTCTGGGACAGGGACGCAGTGCCGGCATGGCTTGCTGCTCGGTCTTGAAAAGGACAACATGGCGCCGGTCCCACTGGTCAAGGCTGAGGCTACATTTCCATGGGTAAGAAAAAGTTCAGATAATTTTAGGATTTTTCGGAATGATGAGGAAATGCAGAAATTGTTAAATTGTCACTTGGGAATCGCCTATGGTTGTGCATAAATCTTGGTAAAGCAATTATAGATCCAAAAATTGCAAATCCAGTTTTGTTAGTTCTCTTACACTATCCTCCACCTGTGAAAAATACTAACACCCATGAAATGGTTGTGGAACTAACTGTACTTGATTTAATGTGCTACAAATTCATTAATTCACCATTATATCTTGCCATCTCCAAAAGTGATGAAACCGACTCTGTAGCTTCCTTGTATCATGATCTGTGTATAAAAAATACATATCAACCTGAATTAGCTGCTTACCATACTCGAATTGTAGCAATTGAAGAAGCTTTATGAAGCGTGAAAGGAAGAAAAGAATGCACGCATTGAATCATTTGATTGTACACCGAGGTGTTTATATGGTAACAGGTGCGCATGTACGGGAGCTATACATGGTAACAAATTGTGTAGATAGCAAACTTCCAAACTAATGTAAGTTAATTGTGTACATAGCAAACTTCCAAACTATACAGGAGGTTCTTGCCGGGAATAGTGTGGGCACGGCATATCAGGAGAGGATATTCCAACACTTCTATGGTACTTCGAAGTGGCCATCAGAGCAAAGAAGGTTGAGGAACGGCACGACATTAGTGTGCCCCAGCTTTTACTTCTATCAATCGGATTCGGATGGTTCTGTTTAAACCCGGTGCTTATGGAGATGCTGTTGGAAACTTGCTATGCAATCACTATAAAAAATATTTTTTAGAGATGAATGGTAACCTATATAAAAAGGTGTTTAGCCACTTGTTTCTGATCGAACGCCTATAAAAATAAACGGTTTTCACACGCGCAAAACAAACCGTCTGAAAACCGATTACTAAAGTCAGTTCATATAAGGAACCGTGTGTGATAATTCTCATTTTCACAAGTGATTCCTTAAGCGGACCGTCTCTGGTAGTTGGTCCCTGAATCGACGCCAAAAAAATTGAATCTTTTTTTGGACCGACCAGGCATCCCTGTGGCTACACCGTCATAAGTCACAAGTCACATGACTTTTCACACGAAATACGCACATATACTGTTCATGCCACTTGAACCCAGGACCTATCAATTCGCACGATATATTATTACCATCTCACCACAGAAATACTAGTAATACTTAATAGCATATGCAAACCTTTTGACTCTTTTATCTGAAACTTAAAATAATTATTTGGATATCTAATGACTTCAAATTAAAAAAATCAACTACAAAGTTTTAGATCTCATCGACGGCTTTAATTTTCATATAAAGTTTGTCTTAGTCCAATTTTGTATAAAAACGTTACGAATTTTCTAAGATAAGTTATTATTCATTACTAGAGACGGTTCACATAAGGAACTAATTATGATAATCATCCTATTTCCACCTCTGTAAATTATCTTTTACATAGTCGGATTCTTATGTGAATTCTCTATAGTAATCATCTTATTTCCTGAGACGATTTATATAAAGAACTGTTTTTAAAAATAACCTTTTACACATACGATTTATAAAAAAATCATCTCTGTAAATTATATTATTACTATAGGTGGCTGTCATAAGCAGCTGCATATGGAATATGTACTATCGAATCGTCTATCTAGCCCTGACAAGGCATATTCTTTGTCCAATCCAACAACTTCGATTTTAGGGCCTTCACGTCTTCAGGTCCACCAACGCGTTTTGTGGAGTGCTATGCAGATAGCCTTCACGTCTGGACGTCTTCCGGGCAGGGCAGCCGTGCGCTGTCGTGGTCGGCACCTTCAGTTCAGAGACGCCTCGCTAGCTGGCCACGTAGACGCAGTATGTAGTTTGTGCACAATTCCCATATTCAAACACTTTTTAACTTACAATTAGAGAGATCTTCCCATTGCTGATACACATGTTTACAGCGTAACTTAGCGGATTTTCTCTTGCGGCAATGGCCACTTACATTGATGAATCCAGGTGACAGCAATGCAATATTTTTTATCGTATAAGTGGCGTAAGATAAGATAGATGTTCACTTTTATGAACCAATGTACTGAAATTTCTATACGTAAAGTCGAGAGCTAGAGAGAGTAAATGAGACGTTCAAAGGGTGAAGCTAACGCTTATTAAGTATATTGATCTCTAAGAGCTGGTTCCCAGATTCGCTCGACATGGTGAAGATTTTTACTTCGTCATCTCCATAGGGACTTCGAAGATTATTATCGCAAGCGAAGGGTTATCCAGGATGTCTACAACATGGAGTCTGGGTGACTTTTGACAATTTAGTGTTAGAAGCTCCAAGGAAGCGTAGGGGTGCACAAACTTTTTCCGAGGTAGAGCTCCTGATTCCTAAGGAGAAGCCCATCGAGGAGGATAGTCCAGCCGCATCTGGCACTTTCATTGAAGCTTCATCTCCTGAGTCCCTTCGCTCTAGGGGTTGGTCCGTTAAGGGAATGGACTCCAAAGCTCTATTTGATATTAGCATGGCTTCGTCTTTCAACTGACACACAACTGTAAATATGGGGAGATTTCTCAGGTGATCCTTCGGGATCTTTGACCAACCCCTCAGCTTCATCGTAATGTTGTAACATTGTGTGCTTGAATAATGAGTTAGCAACCTTCTCCGTGACGTGTTATGTTTGTATACTTTGTTTGAAGTGGGGCATCTGATTACGACACCCCCCCCCGCCATGTCGCCGTCAAGTATGTGCTATCCACCTCCGTGGCGTTAGCCATCATGGTTTCTTTTCCTGCTTGGTTGATCTTATGACGTGGTTCCTTGAATCCCATCAATCTGGGAATCTTGAGGTGTTCACCCTTCAGGGCCCTTAGGCTCAAACGGCTCTCAAGGTTTTGAGTCCGTATTTTGGATAGCGACCCTCCATTGGTACGAGTGAGTCCTGAGTTGCCAGCCCATCGGGGCCCTTAGGCTCGCCCGACTAGCTGAGATGTTGAGCCTATACATAAGTGACAACCCTCTGTTAACATAAGCGAGTCCTTAGATGTCAGGCCTAGGGGAGCCTGTAGACTACTACCCTCTTTTGTTACAGGCAAACCCTTAGGCATCAACCCTCCGGAGCCCTCGGGCTCGTGCAGTTTTTCGAGATGGCTAGTCCTTAGACGTTCGCCACTGGTGAGTCCTCAGACTATCACCCTTTATTGCATCAAGCAAAATTGTGTACTCTTATTTGGGGAATTCATTTTCATTCCTCTAGGGATTACAAAAGGAGGCCACCCCATTAAAAATCTTGCACTCAGAGTGGGGCTTCCCCTGTAAGGAAAAGAGTACAACTCTAAAAGTGCATACTTTTACATTTTTGCGGAAAGGTAAAGGTCGTAGCTAACCTTATCTATCAAAACAAGTAGGCGAGCGGTGGTCCTTAGACCTAATACTTGCGGAGCGAGTCCGCATTCCACGTGTGAGATAGCGCTTTACCCTCTACAGTGGACAGACGATATGAGCCTGGTCTTTGGGACTCCGTAGCAATGAACTAGCCATCCCATTTAGACTGGAGCTTCCCCACTATTTTGTGGTTCAGCTTGCATCAAAGTACAAGGTCTTCAAGCTATTAGGTTGTGTCGTCAGTGTTCTTGTTGACCCAGTGTCTCATCTCCTCATGGTATTTTGCGAGGTTCGCGGCCGCCTCCAAGTGAGAATATTCGATGAGGTCTTTCGATAGTGCTTCGTCCCCAGGGTCGGCAAACAAGACTCTTAGAGACTTAACCCGAGCCTCCCCTAGGGTCACAGCCTCGTCCCCAAATAACGAAAAGGTGTGAAACCCGTAGGTCAAGTGAGTGTCATGCGGAAGGACCACAGAACCTTTACCAATTCTTCCACCCATTTTGCATTAGGTCGCCCTACCAGCCGCTTGGCCACCACTGTTGAGATACCTTCGTTGGCCCTCTCAACTTCCCCATTAGCACAACTTAACTCACAAACACTCACAGAAATCACTGAATAGAGTGGAATCGAACTACATCTTGTTGTCGAGGGTCACTTCTCAAGAGGCCCCGAAGCGACACACAATGTTCTGCTAGAAGAAGCGCTAAATGTTCTTCGCTGTAATCCAGGCAAGCAGAGTAGCTTCGAGCCACTTGGATAAATAATCCACTGTCACCACCACGTACAGTAGGTTCCCCAGTGCTCGAGGGAAAGGATCGATGATATCGATTCTCCATTATGCCAGCGGTCGCACCAGGAGGATCTGGAGAGCATATTGTTGAATATGTGACTGCCTTCTCATCCACTGGCATCCTGGGAATGAGAGAACTAGGCCCTCTGTGTCTAAAGATGTCGTATGCAAATAGAAGCTCTTCAGAATGCCTTCGCTATGAGGGCCTTTGGGCCTGCATGAGATCAACACAACCCATGATGTATTTCCCTGAGCAGCTATGTGCCTTCGGCCTTCATCACACATCGGAGCAATGGTGCGCACACTCCCCCCTTGTAGAGTATTCTATCACTAATTTGATAGTTATGGGCTCGATAGGAGACCCTCTTTGCCACTACTATATCCTCGGATAATGCCTGTTCTTGCAGGTATGACAATAGGAGTTCCTGCCAATCTTGTTTTGCTATCACAACAATGTTGATTGATGCTTCATCATTTCTTTCTGTTGGGTTTCGAGGATCTCAAAAAACACCGTAGAGGCTAATGAGGTGCCCTAAGCTATAGCCTTCGCTAGGCATTTGCCTCTTGGTTCTCCCCCTTTGTATGGACTTTAAAAGAAACCCGCAAAGTGCTTCTGCATTCTGATCACCAACTGGAAGTACTTTGCCAGCTCTGAGTTCTTCATCTAATAGGTCTTGTCCACTTGGCACGCCACGAGATATGAATCCGTCTTCACCACTACATGCTTAGCCTCGAGGGCCTTCACCTTTTGAAGGCCCAACAGAATGGCCTCATCCCATGCGATGTTGTTTGTGGAGTCGAACTGAAGCTTGGCCACATAGAATAGTTTTGACCCTCCAGGTGATGTGAGTATAGCCGCTGCAACTGCACCTGAGAGTCCCCAGGTTCTATCAATGTGTATAGTCCATATCTGGTCGAGTTGTGGCTCCCTTAACTCTTTTGCTTTAGTGCCCAGTCGGTGATGAAGTCTGCCAATGCTTGAGACTTGATGGTTGTGCAGGCCGTGCAGGTGTGATGCGCATTTGCCTGATCTTCCAAAAGTAATATGATAAGTCGATTGGTGGAGTTTCGACGTTGACGATCCAAAGGTTCCGAATAGAACAGCTCGAGAACCCTCACAACCACTGCACCACCACTCTTTGGTTATCAACCGTGCTAAGACACAGTTGACCTTGCCAAGAAAGTTTTTCCTACAAGCGAATCGAGAATACAAGCAAGAATAGGTAGATGCAATCTGAATATTGCTAATTACTAATGAAGTATTCGAGTTGGGGTTCTACAAACCAAAAAAAAGGCAAAACTGTATAAAATAGAATAATCTAAGCAAAACCCAAGCCTAAACTACGATGGCTACTGTGTATATATAGGGGGACATGAGGAGGTCGACCTAGGGTTGTGCAGCCATGGAAAGAGGCGTACACAACCTGGACTCCAACTCCAACATGATTACAAGACTCGACAGGGTCCAAAATGGTGATGCAACACATTATTTTAATGACTCTAATTAAACTATAAGGAATATTTGATCAAGCTCATATCCATTGGAAAGGGATCATTGTAAGCTTTCTAGAATATTCAAGATTGCCTTAAACGAACTTCGTATGAGAGAGTTATGTCTTTTTTTACTGACGTGCAGTCCTGCGACTCGATCACAACCATTACCACAGCTTCGACTATGACCACGACCACGACTAGAGCTTGGCCTCGAGTCTGAGTAGACTTAGCCTTCGAGGGATGACGTCTGGGTAAAGTTGTGGTGCTTCTCCCATGTTCCTAAGCAACAAAACGACACAAAACTTAGTAGTATTTTATTCTCTACAAAGAAGATATGAACAATAAGGAACAAATTCACCATGTGTGTATCTAAGGGAGCCATGGGCTCATCATACTCCCCTTCTTTACAACAAATCATTATCAGTTTGCGTATAACATTGTCTTGTCCATAAACTTCTACACAAAGCAAAATGCGCAAGGAACTCTCATTATGCAATATCATAAGTTCTGTATCAAACAATTGTACTTCTCTTTGAAATGATTGTACCTGATCATCATTGGCCATAGTAAACATCATTGGTACAATGTATGCATGTATCACTTCTTTCTCCCCTTCTTTAAAATAAGTGATATTTTCTTGCTCCCCTTCTTAAAAAGAAGTGCCATTGCATGGCAACCTAGTATTAATTTGTATCTTCTGTACAAAGGAAGGTGAAGAAATGGTTGTGGTGCATGGTAGCATCCAACAACACTCACATTCCTGTGAACTACTCAGTGGATTGCAAATAGGACTAGAAAAACTTGGTACGACATTCATATTGCAATTGCATCCTCTGAATGTTCACTTTCAGACACAATAGCAGAAGATTTCAATTTTGAACAAGAAAGATATTTTGTGACAAACATGGTAAATCATAATTAAGTTTTAATTTCTCTTCTAAACTATTTAGATCATAAAGAACATCAAATTCAATATAACCTAAACTATTTGGGGAAGATAACAATTTCAGCTCTTCTTGCTTACTAGCAATGCATTGAACACATTTAATTTCAAAACAATTTTTCATTTATAAAACAGAGTTAACACGTTCATGCACAAGTTGTGGTTGTGATATAAGTGAAGCATTACCACACAACTCTTCTTTATCACAAGGAACAACAAACAAATCATCTTGTGACAAAGATAAAACAACAATATGGTCCACTAATGATTGCTCTGCAATAGCATGTGTAGTGGACAATTTCAACTCATCAAAGTATTCCTCACCTTGTGTGAGTGTAGCATCTTGTTTATTACCTTTGTTTTCTTCCTCGGTTGATATAGGTGCATTAGCGTTTATACCTCTTTGTAACATGCATGGAGCAGTAAGTGTCTCCTCTTTCTCCTTGCCATTCTTCTCATTTTCCTTCTCTTGTTTGTTCGCTTTTTCCTGCAAAATATTAGTCACAGGTGGAGGGGGAACAAGGATTTCCTCCTCTGAAAGATGCACTTCTTCTTTACAAATAGATGCATAAGATTGAGTAATAAATCTTTCTGTCATAAGAATTTTCATCTCTTTCCAAGTTCATGAAACCTTTTTAGATGCATACAAATTCTTCCACCAAATGGATATACAACTAGTTAAAACACAAGCGGCATTCCTAACCTTCCTCTTTTCACACATTCGGCATTGGGCAAACATTTTATCTATCTCTATTTCCTAATCAATGTACTCCTCGGCACCAAAACCATCGTAAGAAGGAGGTGAGCAAAGGATATTATGACCTGTGGGAGAAGGTGTAGCAGTGGTGGTGGGGCTCTCAATCAACTTCTTCTTTTCATCTATTGCTTTGTTGATTTTGCTATCCTGCAAAAGGTTAGTGATAGCAGGAGACAAAGAACTAGAAATATCCTCCGTTGGAACTAAGGATTTTTCGCATTTCAAATCATAGCATGGCAGCTCATTATCAATAATTTCAGCAAGGTCAGATTTAGTGTTAAACATAACACAGACTTGCTGATTTTTAGATTCTTGCTCAAGCTCTTTTCTCTCATTTTCAGCTATGTTTTGTTCACATTTCACAATTTCAGCAAGGGTTGAAAGTAGAAAAATTATTTTTTTCCTTTATGTATAAGGGTGTACTTATTATTTCTACGATGATATGTTGCTTCAGTATCAAACTCCCATGGTCATCGTAACAAAAGTGAACATGCTTGCATGGGTACTACATCGAAATCAGTACAATCATGGTATGAACCATTAGAAAAATGCACCCTAGCTATTTTCATTACCTTCATCTTACCGCTATTGTTGAATCACTAAATGTGGTATGGATGAGGATGTGTTCTTGCCAGCAAGGAAAGTTTCTTGATCAAATCTAAACATACCAAATTGTTGCAGCTTCTTCCATCAATAATGACTCGAACACAGAAATCCTTGACTATGAGGAACATCTGAAATAAATTGTGGCTTTGTAACTGTTCTGATTGCTCTATTTGAGTACTTAACACTTGCTGCATAATGAGTGTCCTATAATTTTATGCAGCAGTTGCACTCAATTCTTCCTCATTGTCAATATCTATCTCATGTTCGTCCTCATCACTTGCATGGTTAGCTGCAAATGCATATTCATCCTCAACATCACTAGCACTTACATACCCACCATCTTTTGTTGCAATGTACGCTCGCTGACTTGGGCAATCTTTCATAACATGGCCCATTCCCTTGCATCAGTGGCATACAATCCCAGTCGATCAGCATGTAGAAGCAACTGAAGAAGAACTCTTTGCTGGACCCTGCACACTTATGGATTTGCTTACCTCGAGAGCGTGTGACGGTATCGAAGGTACTGCTGATCGCGCCCTACTCGAGAAGGGGGCAGAAGACCGTGTAGCTGAACATGGGGCTGTTTTGACTTGTCCCAGCGTCGATTTTGATGTAATCGAGCTTCCAAAATTGTTCCTTGTTCTCTGTTGTCGTCCCTGTAATTCAATTTCTACTAGACATGTAAGTTGGAACAATCTAGAAATACTATTGTATTCTTTGTAATCAACTATATCCTGTATTTCACACCTTAACCCTCCATAAAAGCGGGCAATTGTCGCCTCTTCATCCTCAATAATATCACCACGCAATATACTAATTTGAAGGTCCTGATAATATTCTTCTATGGATCTATCACCTTGGTTTAAGCGCTGCAATTTCTTATGCAAATCATATTTAAAAAAGGGTGGAACAAAGCTGTTACGCATAGTAACCTTTAAAGCATTCCATGTAGTAGGCGCTAATCCGTCGATGCATAATCTATTCCACCAGATAATTGCAAATTCTTTAAATTCACTAGTGGCTTGCCTAACTCTATGCACTTCAAGAACTAAATGAGGATTAAACTTTTGTTCAACCGTCATCTCCAAATCTAAATACCTTTCAGCATCATAAGCACCCACAAAAGATGGTATGGTAAACTTAACCTCAGCAAATGGATCATCATTAACACATAGGTTATGTTGCTGAAAATTATTACCTCTCATATCTTGACGGTTGAAGTTTAATTGATCCCGTTGTCAGGCATCAAAGGCGTCTTGTTCTTGCCTCAAAATTTCATCATATGCGACAAACTCCTCTTGCTCATGGCATGCGCCATGGATCCACACGCCCATGGTTTGGTGGTTGATTAACCACTCGGTTAAAGCATGTATTGAGCATAGCAATACAATCATTAAGTCGTTGCAATGTAGTGTTTGTCTCTGCAAGCTTCTTATCAAAGTCGTCAGTAATAGCTTGTCGATGATCATACAACACCATTGTGAGTTCTTCCCTCAAAACACACTCCTGTGCATCCGATGCTTCTCCTGCCATGGTTAGTAGAAAATAAGAGACAACAAAAACTTATTATCCCTATCGACTACTAGGTGGTGGAGATTGAAGTGGAATCACACACTCTCAAGGGTCTTACCACACTCTTGCAAGTGTTCTTACCAATCACAGCAGTTGGCACAACCGGTGACTGGTTCGTGATACATTATCGGGTGCGAGTGAAGTAGTTGCAAGGGGAGAAACCTTTATGATCGAGAGGTGTAGCTTGGATAGACAATATTTAGTAGCAAGGAATAGCAATAATTGAAATCAGATTAACAAAGTTGAATAAAAGTCTATAGTACTCGTCATAGTTGATGGCCCAAACACGTTCCTAGAACTAGCTCAAGCAAGTCGAAAACTATAACAGACACAAGCACAATGGAATAAAATTTGCAATGCAAACTGATTCTCTTTCTTTTTAATTCTCTCTCTATTTTTTTGCACTCTTTGCTTCTTCTTTATTGCACTCTTTGCTTCTTATTTGCTTTTCTTTTCTCTCTTTTTTTTGAAGTGACACAAACTCAAAACTCTTCTACTACCTTTTCTAAGATCAGTGAGGTACGTGGGTCACAAACTCTCTCTCTTTAAACTTTGGCTACCTCTATTTCGGCTATGGTGGTCAGATCCACGAAGGTGGGCAATTCCGACTAGGTGGTCAGATCCGAGAAGGTGGGTGAATTCGACTAGGTGGCCACGGCGACTAGGTAGTCGGACCCGAGTGGGTGGTTGGAGTACCTGGTCGGGGTCCTAAGTGGGTGGTCGGAGTAACTGGTCAGGACCCCGAGTAGGTGGTCGGAGTGCCTGGTCAGACCCCGAGTGGGTGGTTGGAATGACTTGTCGAGACCCCGAGTGGGTTGTCGGAGTGACTGGTCAGACCTCGAGCAGGGACACAAACTCGGCTATAGCAGACTAGGACAAGCCGAGTAACTCAACAACTAAATTAGCAAAGACTCGACGCTAGAAACTAGAAGACGATGACTCGACCAGTAACAAAGACACCAACGATAGACTCAAACTCAACAACACAAAAATTGAAAACAAAAGTGTGAAAGGAACAAAGTTGTTTGGACAGCGGAAGAACTAAAACATAAATCTTTTTGCCAGGCAATTTTCTAGACTCTAGGTAATGGAACTCGGTGAAACAAAAAGGGGATAACTAAGATTACCTAAGGGCAACCGAGGCTCTGATACCACTTGATGCGTGTTTTCCAAATCTTCCGAAGGTAATATGATAAGTCAATTGGTGGAGTTTCAACATTGATGATCCAAAGGTTTCGAACAGAATAGATCGAGAACCCTTGCAACCACTACACCACTACTCTGTGATTATCAACTATGCCAAGATGCAGTTAACCTAACCGAGAAGGTTTTTCCTGCAAGCGAATCTAGAACACAAGCAAGAACAGGTAGATGCAATTTGAATATTGCTAATTACCATTGAAGTATTCGAGTTGGGGTTCTACAAACAGAGCAAGTGGCGAAACTGTACAAAACAGAATAATCTAAGCAAAACTCAAGCCTAAACCATGACGACTAATGTGTATATTTAGGGGGATGTGAGGAGGTTGACCTAGAGTTGTGCAGCCATGGAAAGAGGCGTACACAACCTGGACTCCGACTCCGACACGATTACAAGACCCAACAAGGTCCAAAATGGTGATTCAGCACCTTATTTTAATGACTCTGATTAACCTATAAGGAATATTTGATCAACCTCATATCCATTGGAAAGGGCTCGTTATAAGCTTTTGAATATCCAAGATTGTTTAAAACAAACTTTGTATGAGAGAGTTATGTCTGTTTTACTGACGTGATATCCTGCGAGTCAACCACGACCACGGCTTTGACCACGACCACGACCACGGCTAGAGCTTGGCCTCGAGTCTAAGTAGACATAGCCTTCGAGGGGTGATGTCCAGGTAAGGTTGTGGTGCTTCTCCCATGTTACTAAGCAACAAAATAACACAAAACTTAGTAGTATTTTATTCTCTACAAAGAAAATATGAATAATAAGGAACGAATTCACCATGTGTGTATCCGAGGGAGCCATAGGCTCATCAAGGTGGCACACAATGGGGAAAGCTTGGTGGCCCACTTATTGATGCGCCCAGTGGCTCTATGGTTCGAGAAAACCTCTTTCAAGGGGGTACGATGTCGGGGCTGTGATCGGGTGAGCTGTGAAGTAATGCTTTAGCTTCCGAGAGGCCATAACCACAGTGTAGGCCATCTTCTCAAGTTCAGAGTACCTTTCCTTCATGCTGTTCAACATCTCAAGGATAAAATAGACCAATATTTGCCAAAGGCTCCCTTCGCTTTTCTTCTCCTAGAGCAAGACAATGCTAATTGCTGAAGGTGATGCAACCACGCATAACAACAGTTCACTCCTAGGCTCTAGGCTTCACCTTAATAGGTCACTCATCAAAGCTTTGAAGGTTGCCTGCTGCTTGTTCGTCCACTTGAATGGGTCTGACCCTCGGAGGACTCTAAGAAATGGCATGCTCTTCTCCTTAGATTGCGCAATGAAGTGGTTTAGCAAGGTCACCCTTCCAATTAGGAATTGGGTGTCCTTGATGGACCTCGGCAGCTTCATATCAATGATGTCTTGTATCTTCTCCGGGTTTGCCTCAATGCCACTCCAAGACACCAAACACTACAGCAACTGCCCTGAGTGAACGCCAAAACCGCACTTCTCTAGATTCAACCGCAGACCTGCCCTCTGAAGATTGGTGAACATTTTCTCTATGTCGGATCCATGGTCTCCTTCACATTGGCTAGAGACCACAACATCATCAACATACATGACCATGTTATAGTCCAACTAGGTGTGAAGGACCTTGCTCACAAGCCTTGCAAAGGTGGCCACAACATTGTGCAGACTGAATGGCATTCGGACATAGTAATAGCTTCCCGAAGCTGTGATGAAACTCGTCTTTGCCTCATCCTCTTCGGCCATCCAGACTTAGTGGTCTCTAGAATACATGCTGAGGAAGGTCATTTACTTTGATCCTGTAGTGGCATCAACCAATTGGTCTATCCTTGCTAGTGGGAACTCATCCTTCGAGAATGCCTTGATCAATGAATTCCATGCACATGTGCCACTTGTCGTTGCTCTTCCTCACCAGCACGGTGTTTGCTGATGACTCTGGGTGTATAACCTTGCGAATCACCCCGGCCTCAAGAAGTTTCTTAACCTCCTCCCTCACTGCCTCTAGGCAATCAGGAGACATCTTTTGAAGCTTCTACTTCTGTGATTTTACCTCCGGGATCACATTCAGGTGATGCTCTATCAGCTCTCTTGGCACTTCTAGAAGATCTTGAGGTGATGAGGCAAAAATATCCTCATTGGCTCAAAGGGTGGCTAGCAACTTTATCTCTCACTTGGGTGGTAGCTTAGCACCTATATGCACGCACTTGTCTTCATCCTCAGGGCATAGCAGGATCCACTTAACATTACCTTCGGGCATGGCCTTTGGTAGCATGCTATTCAGTTCCTCCACATCTGCTTCGGACAGTATGTGCACCTTTCGCTGAACCATAAAATGGCCATGCTCTATCCTGTGAATACTAACTTGGTCCCCCTAGACGAAGATGATACCCTCCAGGCCAAGCATCTTCATGCACAGATAACCATGGTGTACTACTGCATCAAACTTGGACAGGGTTCCTCGCCCAAAGATGGCATTGTACTAGTAAGGTACATCCACCACATCAAACAGAACATCCTATGTCCGCACTCCCCCCCCCCCCGTACCGAAGGATACTAGGAGTGAGATTCTTCCAAGGGCTTCAATGGGCCTTCCTCTAAAGCCTTGTAGCGGGGTTCCAGCTGGTTATAGGCGGCTCCTAGGAATTCCTATCTGATCGAAGGCTTATGCAAATAGGAGATCAGTAAAACTCCCTCCGTCGATCAGTATCATGCGCAGATCCAATTCAAACACATTCACGAAAATGACAAAGGCATCTATCTGGGATAATCGTGAGCTCAGAGATCTTCCTGAGAGAAGGTGATTGGCTAGTGAGACCATTGAGGCTTGACCGTCAGAGAACTAGTTACCACATGATTGACCTTACACACATACTCTCTTCGCTATCTCTTGGACTCTAAATCGTAACTAGATCCCCCAAAGATGGCCATTATCACACTCCGAGATCCTTCCACATTATGGACAAACCTCGCTCTTTCAGAAGGGGCTTCGATAGCCATCCTGAGTGGGGGCGATGGCAACTCTGGTGTTTGCAAGTGATGCGGGGAAGGGACTCTAGTCCAAGTTGTGGGATAGTAGGGTGGATGACAGATCATAGAAGCTGACCCAAAGCCGGAGCCACTTTGCACCTCCATGTGGTGCACCAATCGAGAATCATAAGAGGATCCTGAACCAGGGGTCCAAAAGATTTCCTAATCAACCCTTCCTTCAAAGCCACCACAAGAGGACACAACTTAGTCACACAACTAGCATCTTCACCGTTCAATGCATAATATAATGGACAGGACAGCTTGGAACAATAGCCTCAACCCCTCGTCGAACCTCCACCTTTCTGCTTGCTTTTATCCTCGCTCTCCTCGATGTTGAGCACACCCCGCTTGTAATCCCTTGGCCAATGAAAATGATGGTGGTAGGACTTGTGCTTGTTTGAGGACCAGTGAGTCTCCCTCAAATGCTCTTCCTTCTCCTCCTTGTGAGGTGCTTTTTCCTCATCCATCCTATAGCTTCGGGTCTCCTAGGCTGGCCTTTCAATGTTGAAACTACATCTAGGCCCCTATGTGGGTTATGGATAATTGATGACAAAAAATTAAGGGACTAATAAGTTTATTAATGTTATGAACATGTTTTAGTCCTATCAAAGAAGTTAAATGATGTTGGTGTCACTCAAAAGAAAAAGAGAAGCGGCATGTAATCACTCAATAGATTTAAATTGATTTTATTTTTGAATTTGAGTATAGGTACCTATACTATCAAGAGCGATGCGTATAGATAGATTTGAAGATATTTCAGTGCTCAAAGTACCCTTTTAGATCAAAGAAGAGAGATACAAATCACCCCACGAACATCGGGAATTTATAAGTCTTAATCTATAACTGGAGTCTCTGGGTTGACTCGGATACTCGGTACCCAGAGTCTCTGAGTCCAGCTCCAGTAGGAGGTGTTCGATTAGGGCCCTTGTGTTTTACCCAGAGTCTCTGGGTTGACCTGGATACTCCGGGATCTGTTAGTCATCTGGACCCTCCGTATTGGGTTTCGGATAGGGCCCTCGATTACATACTATAGTGTCAACCCAGATACTCTGGGTCAGTAAAAAAACATTGTAACGGCTAGTTTTTTTGGGGGTAGGTTATAAATATCTCTCCCCCTCTCCATTAAAGTGCTACTATTGTTGAACCAACTCGAGATAAACACATTCATAGCAATTCAATAGCCCTCCTAACTCCTCTAGTGTATCAAATCTTGCAAGGTTTTGAGAGTTGGGTTGGGAAAGTGAGATTGAGTACTAGTGAGCGTAAATCCATCTTTTGAACACTTGAGTTCAGCATTAAGCCATCGATTCGTGTTTGTTACTCTTGGAACTTGGAGCTCCTAGACGACTAGACGTTTTCTGGCGAGCACTTAAAGGATGAGACAAACCTTGAGATACTATGGCTATAACATGACCAAAGTCTCACTTTGTGTGACAATGAGAGTGCTATCAAAATAGCCAATAATCCCGTGCAACACTCAAGAACTAAGCATATAGACATCCGACACCATTTCTTGAGAGACCACTCAACCAAAGGGGATATCAATATTCACCATGTGAGAATCGAAAAAGAACTAGCCGATATCCTCACCAAGCTATTAGACGAGCAAAGGTTTTGCAAGTTGAGAAGTGAGCTAAATATCCTAGATTCTTGCAACGTGGCCTAATATGTTGCACATAATTGTTTGTTCTAGTCTTATAGTTTTGGTAGCTAGAAGTTCGTGAAAATCTCTTTTTAGTGTTACTTTCAAAAATTTGATTCTTTGATCTTTCAATCATATTTTGCTACTTGTGATCATTGTTATGTATTGTTGTTTGTTGGCTGATCACAAGTGTCAAAAATGTCTTACATGTCTAACTGTCCTTCTCTCAAAAATCCACATTGAATCTCAGCTCAAAATCAAGTTATGCCATGTTCCAAAACCTGGAAGGTCCGGCCTAGCCTGGAGTATATGTATTCTAGAAGTCCTCAGGACCTGGGTGTCTCTATCGGGTTGATAGAACCCGAAGTCTCCGGGTTCACCCGGATACTTCAGATTCTATCACTCAACCCGGAGGTTCCGAGTTACCCTCTGGTTACGCGCTGAACTGCCAACCCGGAGTTTCTAGGTTGAACTCGAATACTCAGAGTCAGTAAAAAAACACTGTAATGGTAGGTTTTTTAGGGGGGAGGGTATAAATACCCCTCCCCCTCTCCATTTAAGTGCTTAGTGCTGCTATTGTTGAAATAACTCGAGACACACTACGGGAAAAAAGCTCAAAAGTGATGGGTCATAATCATCATGGATCACTGTCCCACACCCGTCACCCTGAACGCGTCACTGATGACCAGTCATAAGTGACGAGTAAGGACCCGTCACTAATGAGGTCATTGGTGACGGGTCAAAACTTAACCCGTTACTTATGAAGATCTTAAGTGACGGATCATAACTGTGACCTGTCACTTATTACATGTCATAAGTGACGGGACATGGTTATGACCCATCACTTATGACTTGATGAAGTTTTTTCACGTTTTTGAAAACGAAAAAAGTCCCAAAAAAATATTTTTTACCTGACCCAAGCCAGCATGAGCCCATCGCATATGCCCCACAAGCCACGCCCCTTTTCAAAGTATTTTCAATACTTGCGTTCCATGGCAATCGAAACCACCACCTCTCTCGCGCATGAACCCCCTCACCAACTCAGCTATCACGTTGTTGTGATATGGAGCAAATATTTTATCCTTTTAAGCTTCGTTGCCGAAGGTTATAGGTGACGGGTCATAACCGTGACCCGTCACTTAGTCATAGGTGATGGGTCACGGTTATGACCCGTCACCTATGTCTATGTTACCAATTTGAATTATAGGTTGCTCTAGAGCTTAACCTCAAAGGGAATAAAAACACTTTTAATGGTTCGATTCAAAGTTTTAAAAATAGAGAGTGGGATTAAAGTTCAATTGAGATGTTCACTTCGACTAAAAACAGCTACATAATTGAAATAAGCAATATAACTAATGTTTCAAATAAGTGACCCAGAGCACCCTCAGTAAAACAGAAAATGGGCATAACTTTTGCATACAGACTTTGAATTCGACGTTTTTTTGACTCTATGGACATCTACAGAAAAAGTTACACCCATTTCTCCCCCACTTTGTCAGGTTCGGTGAATTTTTCGAGGCCACAAATGGTTTGGAATATTAAGTTCTCACCCACAAAAGTTTCTGCACCCTTTTTCGGAATGCGTGTTTATGTCCATAGGCGTCACCCCTTACATCAAACTTGAGCAGATATATACATATTTACTATATAAGCAAATTATTGATTGTGCATTATTTCTTTTACTACACATTTTATAGTATGCAAATAAATGCAGCTAGTTATTATTTTAAATTAATAACTAGTTATTATTTTAATTAATAGTAGCTAGATTTATAATTGATATAAATTATGAAGGTTAATTATTTTTTGCTCACAACTACATAAAAATTGATGAGTTGATGGGCTAATACATATAATGTTTCATCAAACTAATTGACTAATACATCTAGTGATTGAGTAATTGAAATTCCTTCTCCTGCTCTGTTGCAATTGGCCATTAGTGACGGGTCAAGTTGACTCTCTAAGATGACCCATAACTGATAAGTTAGTCATTGGTGACAGATCACAACTTGACCTGTCACTTATGACTTGCCCAGGATGACCCATCACTAATGACGAGTCATAAGTGACAGGTCACAACTTGGCCCATCATTTATGTATGGCCTAAGATGACCCGTCACTGATGACGAGTCATCATTGATGGGTCACAACTACGACCCGTCATTTTTAACATAAGTGACATGTCATATTACGACCCGATACTAATTTCGTGTCTCATTTGTCTATTTTTCATGTAGTGACAAACGCGTTCATAAACGTGTCTCCTAACTCCTCTAGTGCATCAAATCTTGCAAGCTTTTGAGAGTTAGGTTGGGAAAGTAAGATTGAGTACTAGTGGGCATAAATCCATCTTTTGAGCACTTGAGTTTGTCATCAAGTTGTCGATTCGCGTTCGCTACTTTTGGAGCTTAGAGTTCCTAGATGGCTAGGCATCACCCGGAGAGCACCTAAGCTTGTGGAGTGCCCTGAGAAGTTTGTGAAGGTCATCCTCGCCTCAGCAAGGGAAGAGAAAGTTTCAAGTAAGTCCAAGCTTGATCTTCATGGTCGCTTGGTGAGGATAAGGGTTGAAAGAGATCCAGCTCTTGTGAGCACCTCAACGGAGATGTAGGATCATTTGATCCGAACTTGGGAAACAAATTCTTGTCTCATTTGCTTTCTTGCATTCTTCTCATTCTAGTTGAACTTTTGGGGGTAGACCAAACCTATACACTATCCTTAGGCCTGCAAACCCTGAAATAGGGTATGCTGGATAGTGGGTGCATGAACGGCGTTTCAATTGGTAACAGAGGTAGTTCTAGCTGGTTGCTAGATTTGATCTACCTTCCTCTACAAACGGGATCTTCATCCCTTTATATAGTAGAGAGGAGGAGAACGTACATGTGAGTCCAATAGAAAACCCTGCTCATCCTAATATCTAACCCAAGGCATCATTATAGAGGACCGGGTGTGTCCACTTGCTCGGAGGGTTCAGTATATCCCATCGCTGTGCGCCGCTGTGCTGGTCTGCAAAGTTCCACTCTACAACATTTAATGCTACGAGATGAGACAATACCCTTCTGTGCCATCCCCGACCACTTGCTTGATTGGCCTGCTGGCAATATCTCATCCGTCGTGCGGCGTCGTGTCGACCTGCAAAAGTCTCACTCTGTAGAATTTAATGCTACGAGATGGGATAATGCCCCTCTACGCTGTCCATGACTTCGTCCACTAGAGTTGGCGTCTGGGGAAGGAAAACACTTGAGTGGATGTCAATAAATACGATTGGACAGGTTATGTCAGATTTAGCCCTGTGACCAGTGAGACTGGTCACGGGTTTATGCGATGGCGCAGGGAGACTGGTCACGAATGCCTTGTACTGGTCGCCGGAACCATACCCTGGTAGCGCGATATACCTATTTTTTTTAAAAAAAAATCTAGCCGTTATGTCCCTCGCAGGATCTGTTTGCCAGGGTACCCCGTTACTCAATACACAGATAGTCATCATCCTATCCATCCCATTTTCAATTGGAACTGAAAAAGTTATTGTCGGATGAAACACAAAGTTTTCTTTTAGCTTCTCTTGAAGGACAGGCTAAATACAAGGGAGCTTTTGCGCAGGAAAAAAAAATGCATCTTCCTTCTTATACTTGTGATCTTTACATTCTTCGGCTGGAGGAAAGCAGATGCCACCTTTTCCTGCATTGCAATTTTGCTTGTAATTGCTGGGCATTGCTAAACCTCCGAATTAACGTTCTTCATGGACCTACTCATACAATAATGCTCTTCAGGAAAAAATTAAAAGTTCCTTTTGCTATGGAGATTATCATTCTCATGAGCTAGAGCATTTGGAAGAATTAGAAATGATTGGATCTTCAATGATGTTCACCTATCAATTCAGGCTATATGGAGTCTTTTCAAGAAGAAATTTAATTTAGTTATCCATCGTGCTAGAGCTTGTTATGCTGACTTAATATTCCAATGGCTTGTATCTTTAGAATAACATGTTTAGGTCTCTTTTTAATTTTTATTTTTGGCTTGTAATTCTTCTCTTGTACCTTTCTGTTTTAAATTAATATATAATTAGTAGGAGATGATTCTACTGTTTCGAAAGAAAAAAAAAGCTTTCTAGTCTGGACGTCTTTAGGGCAGGGCAGCTGTGCTCCGTCGTGGTCGCCACCTTCAGTTCAGAGATGCCTCGCTAGCTGCCCACGCAGACGCAGTATGTAGTTTGTGCGCAATTCCCATATTCAAACACTTTTTAACTACAATTAGAGAGATCTTCCCATTGCTGGTACACATGTTTACAGCGTAACTTAGCGGATTTTCGCTTGCCGCAATGGCCACTTACATTGATGAATCCAGGTGACAGCAATGCAGTATTTTTTTTATCGATTAAGTATATTGATCTCTAAGAGCTGGTTCCCAGATTTTATTAGTTTCAAATTATGCTGGTCACCCCTTCTCAAGGGAAAAAACGTATTTTGATTACGTAAGTCTCATCGCTTCAATATTGTTTTTTGTGAGGCTTGGAGTCGATTTTACTGCGTTGGTTTGCATGGTCGAACCCAGAAAAGCAAATTCCACAAGGTGCGATTCTGTCTTCGCAAGGCAGGTCCGCAGATATGCTACTCAGTTCATACGTATATGTCAGAAAGAGCTCACTGGAAATATGACGCAATCTTCAATTTATATGCAAAAAAGATAATATACTCATACAAAATTGCAGGGATACAATAAAATTTAAATATACATACTGAAGTTTGAATTGATCGTGAGAAAAAAAAGAAATAAAAGGAGATGCAACAGAACAAATAAAGCAGAACTCTGTATACTGTTGAGTAGAAACAAATTCTTTAACTAAACCAAGTCGTTATCCATCTTGAATTTTGGCCGTACAGAAACCCCCTCGCTCTAAGTCCATCGGTCATCCTTCATCTTCGCTTCAAGATCCTTCACAACATTAGTAAGAGATCTCGTGTCCCAAGCTTTAGCCAGTTTACCATGATCATCAGCCTGCAAAAGGAGCAATCAAATTATTTTGTTGAAAGGAGTAATCAGATCAGACTGGCATGTTCATTTAATTTTATTACAACTATTTCGATAGCAAACAAGAGGGCAGCTCAAATTAATAGCATATGCTGTACTAGACAGATCAAAAGCCTAACCTTTTCCATCAGTAGAGCACGCTCCTTCAGCTCGTCTGCTGTAAGTCCTTTCTTGTGAATTGCCTTAAGGACCTTCAGCAAATGCGGCTGAAGAAACTCCAAACAGTGCTCCTCAAGATTACGCTCTGGGAATGAGGAATCACAGCCGAAAGGGCACTTCATTGGCCTCATGGGGCAGACGGTGACACAGTGCCTATCCATATCACGCCTCAAGAGGCCCTTCTCGCAATTCTGCTCGCAGAGAAGGACTTTGAACGGGCAAGCTGAATCATGATCCTGCATGCAACGGACAGAAACTGTCGCCCGGCATCCATCGTTTCGGCAAGTTACAGGCCTGAAGCTGCATTGTTCCTTATGATCCACAAGCCGCTCTTCGTTTTCATATTTATCAGGGCAGTGGAACTTGGTCTTCAGATCCACATTCTTGAGGAGGACCTCGGCGATAGCTTCCCTCCTCTCCAGTGGCCAAAAGCGGGTCATCTCCATTTCCTGCACAAAGTCATCGATCTTATCCTCACGGCTGTCACTCAATAGCCACCCAGAGACATGGCCAATGATGTTCCTTTTCGTGCTGCTGAAATCATCCATAAAGATGGAAATGATCTCATAAGGGTCCTCCGGCATCTCATTCTCAGGGTCCTGATTCACCTCCGATTCGATTAGAGCATCGGCAATGAATGTCTTGCTCCTCTGCGTGACGTAGTCCACCATCTCCTTTCTCAGGTCAACGGCGACAACGGATGGGTTCCTGAACAGATCGCCTGTTGTACTGTCGACGCATACCGCAGCCAGGCCAGGGAGCAGGATCTGTGCCAGCTTGTGCATTGCCTCCAAATCGCAGTAGGGGCATTGGAGGAGCGGGCCTTCACCTCTTTCTGGTCCAGGATCCGCAACCGGGAGCTCCATTGCACCTTGTGATCACAAACCTGCAAATAAAAGGTGACAAGCAACTTAGCATTCTGAATACCCAATCGGAAGAAACCTATAATCTCCACAATCTTGAAAATGAAGATGTGAGAAGAACCTTCTGACAGCAAAACATAGGGTCTGTTTGTAGAGTTCTTTCTGATCCAAATTTTCTAGGAGAATGATTCTTTGGAGAAAATGATAAATTTTGATTCTCACTATAGATGAAGTGATTCTATTAAGAAAGTGAATTTAAGGAAATTATTTTTTTCAGCTTCCAAATATATAGTTTATTTAAAAAATCACTCCCACAAAATTACTCTAGGAGATGAAAACAAACTGCGTTTAGCAAAGAAATCAAACTCAATATTAGTTGAATTTGAGAGCTCGCAGAAAAGAAATCCAACACATTTTAACAAGCTGACTGGATTCCATCCCAGAAAGTATTAACTGGATTTGGGTGGTGTTTGTTCGGTTCAAACCAAATCAAACCGCAGCGCATGTGACGGTACTATAGATCATTACCCTTACCCATCTTGTTTGTCTGGTTGTACTAAGGAATGGTTTCTAAAGCAATTGCAATGTTTGGTCGGGGATCGGACAGTAAAAGTAGATCAATATTTCCAGCAGAGCAGAACTCGACGCGGAAGTGCGGCAGTAGCACATGAGGAGCATTGACGGTGAAGCAGATCGCGGGGTCACCTGCCCGTCCGCACCGGCGCCTAGGGTCAAGCTGACCGCGATTGACCGGGTCGCGCATGGAGAAGGGGGCCGGAGGTTGCGAACCGCCGCCCAACGGATCGCGGTTGGGTCGGACGCAGGGGAAGAAAAGCATGCGTCCAGGAGCGGATTTGAGAGGAAAGAAAAGACTCCGCGGAACAGAAAAACGAGCAATTACCCATCCAAGTCGGGGCTTCCTTACCTAAGGCAAGAAGAAATCAACCCCCAGGTCCAGACCGGATCCGCGTCGGCGGCGTCCAGGGAGCGCGGGATAAGGACGCCTACGGGAGGAGGTGGAAGAAAAGGCGCAGCCGCGGTGGTCGGGATCGTGGCCTTCTTCTTCCGCGCGGAGGGAAGTGGGGAGCCTATACAAGTTTGGGAAGCAAGGAATTTGCACGGTGAGCGGTCAACCGAGCATGCCGGATTGCCTGAAATTGGAGTCCAACTGCAAACATCGATTCCCAATTCTAGTTGAGTTGCACATATGACTTTCACACGAAGCAAATAAATAGTACTCCCTCGGCTCTAAAATAAATGATGTTTAGACATCACAGTCCTCAAAATATAATTTGACTATTATTTTTTCATATATTAATAAAGTATAACAAAAATATATTATTATAAAAATATTTTTCGAGATAAAACCATCCCATTTTCCAGTATCTAAACTTAATATATAAAAAATAATTTATAATCAAAATTTAAAACAGTTGATTGCACGTAATCTAAAACCATATTTATTTTAATTAGAGGGACTAGTTGGGACTTGGACCAACAACAACTTAGATGACTTGAATACATATATACAAGGATGGGATACATCACAATATACGGAAGTGTATATTTGTTCTTTTTCTAAAAAAGGGCAGGTATATTCACTACGATTAATTTCCAAGAGAAATCGGGTTTACAACGTGCACGGGCGAGGTCCAGCGTGACAGGCATAGTCACGACACTGCGCCGGGCACCACTGGGGGCTAATAATAAAATATTCATTAAGAAAGGGCTAAAAAAATTGTAGGCTTACAACGTAGGGCCTTTTCAGTTGTTCGCACAGAGGTACCCTGCAGATCATGAAGATTAAGAGCGAGTTTGATCAGAGCACAAAGTTGGATGAAATAGAATCATTCATATTTTTTAAGATGGAATAATCTAATATTGTGTTTAATTAGGATAGATAGTATGAGCTAGTTTTTTATTTAGTTGGTGAAATTAGAGTGAATAAAATGAATTAATTTTCTATTTAATTAGTAGTATTGGAACAGATATGATGATCCATTATATTTATATATATTTCATAAGTATTTAAATGAATATCATATCCATTATATTTATATACATTCCATAAGTATTTGAATGAATTTGTACATGTTTAAATTTGTTTGAATTCAATTTTTAACTTATTTTTTACCAAATAAACTAGTGTTAATTTTTTTTATAAATTGATACATGACATAAAAAATATTAATAAATTTTACCAGATTTTTGAGAATTTATTTAAAGCATTAAAAATTATTATAAGATATAAAAGTAGGTTTCTTTGAAATTTTTTAATTAAATATTAGCTCATGTTTTTATATCAAACCAATTAAAACAGGTTGCTAATGAACTATAGTTTGGTCACGCTCATGTTTAAAACCACTTATACTCCAAATAAAATAGAGAGCTAAATAAAAATCACACAAACGTGTCTAACACGAGCACAAAAGCCAACTTGGATGGCTCAGTCCGACCGTTTTGCTCAGTGAATATTCTATTTTTCTCAAATCGCTCCATTCCGTATCCCGCAACCAAACACATTTTCGTGGATGGCCATCTCCGGGATGATTCATCATCGATCCAAACGGACCCTAAATTCGTGTAGTGAAACGATAATCAGGCACAAGCTCACAGGCCCTAGTTCTAATCACTACACAAAAAGCAATTACACTGACTACCTATCAGCCCAGCGATAACCAATCATAACTCGTAACAGAAATTAAAACTGTGGTCTACTAGTAAATAATCTTGCCATGGTCTCTTCCGGGTGGATGCGACATAATTTCCAGTGTCCTGGAAGTTAATATTCAGCTTGCCGTTCTCCAAATGCATTAGAAATCAAAATCATCATAGGCTACACGCCTACACCTCCATCGTTGTCGTAGCCATCGTAGTTGTGATCGGCATAGTCATAACCATGATCAAATGCTTCACCATCACCATTGTCCTTTGCATATTCCCCCACATCCATGTCTTCTTTCTTATTTGCATTGCCGCCTTCGTCTTTAGTCTGCTTGTAGGATAAATTAACATTGTGTCATATAAAATGCAACAGATTAGGCCGTTCATTTATTTAAAAAAATTCAGCTCATTACAATCTGACGCAAGCAAGAATGGTTTATGAAAGTAAATAGCATAGAATAGTACAGAGCAAATAATTCATACAACTCACAACAGCACGTAATTTAATCCTTGATTCAATAATGATTTATAATCTTATCATAAACAAAGGAGACATACATTGTACAATCCGCCAACAGCATCCACGTTGATCTTTGACCCAAGTCTCTGCGATAAGAGACGCTGTATATGAAATTTCAGTTAGTTTACACACTAAGTTGAGAATGTAATTACAACGACCATTGGAAAAATATATTTTTGATGTATGGGGCAGAACAAAAGTTAGTACCTTTCGTTTCAACATGTTATATGTTGCTTCTGCTGGTGTTTCCGCAGGTGTCAAGCTCTTGGCATCTTCATTATGTTTTCGTTTCAACATTTGAAACATCCACGGTTAACCATGAACTGAACCTAAAATTGTAAACAAATGTGTACTGTACACAAGAAGCTTGATTGCACAGAAACGCTTCATACTTTCTTCTTTCCCTCTTCCACACCCACACCTCTAGCTGCCAGTTCAGCTGCCAAAGCTTCCTTTGCTGCTTGTTCCTGCAAAAGCAATCAGCAGACGGTTGCATCCTCTGGTCAGGATGAGAAACATCGCCACACTGGTAGAGTTTCCATAAGTTCATAACTACCTCAAGGTACGCTTGTTCATTTCCTCCCAGATAACCTTTTTATAGTGTTTCTTCCTCATTGTGAAGGTACTAATCAACCTACAAAATTAATAGGTAGCATTAGAGCAAATCGAAAAGGATTATCTGGTCATCTCTCCACCCCTAACAAGGAGTGCCATATAAAGCTTGAAAAGCCTGATAAAAAAAAAATTCAATGATACAGTACCTCCACATCATCGATATCAGAAAGACTTTCTGGATAAGCATCACCTTTACAATTTTTACCTAAGGATGCAAGATGACATTCAGCAACCATCAACTTAACAAGGATCCAGAATGCGAAAATTGAACTGAAATTATTGTTGAGTATGGTGGTGCAGGAAGTAACGAACCTCCCTCTTCGGGATCTTTGGACAATACAGACTCATTTGTAATTTCCCCAGACGTAATCGTCAAAGATTTATCTCCACTTATACCCTGATAAAAGAAGGTACGTAAATTTCTAGAGAACAAAAAGAAAAAAATTAAGCACACAAAATGAATTCTAACAGAAAAAGTTAATGAACAAATGATATATATGGGATGCACCACATCCCTACATTAAGCAATAAAAAGATTTTGCCGGTTCAACTGTTCCATTTAACGATTACAGGCTTGCAGCAGCTAGGCATTCTGATACATTTACACAACAGAACCATTGTTCGGGGTCCAAAGAATCCAAAGTCACCTTCTGGTGTCAAATAGTATTGTTACCCACCCAGCGATCCTATCAAAGAACAAAAGGCTATCTTTTTAGTTGTACAGAGGAAGACGACTGCATGGCTTGAAGAAAATAGACCAATTCTTCTTCCTTAACTCCAATGAAGTATACGATCACACTTAAGGACCGCAAGTCTCCTACAAAAACTTTCCTCCAAGCCTGACACGAAAACATCCTGAACAAGGATGCTGACGACGTACTATACTAACCAATTCAGACTCTTTCTATCCCACTCCCAACTAGACAGAACATGTTGTTCCTAATCTCATGCTTGGCTGTCCTCTTAGGTCTTGCACCAGCACTGCTCCCTCTGTTCTCCACCTCTTCATATTCCTTAGCCCTCCTTTGGTACTGATGTGTGCACTGCTGAAATTTTGAACAAAGCATGAACACTATGTGGAACATTAAATTTAGAAATATCATCAAATTTCAAACTGGACAATATTGCTATAATACTGGGTCCCAGCCTATACTTCAGATGCAGTAGATAATGCAGTATGAGAAGTTCCACGAAGTGTTACAGTTTGGTACACAACACATCCACAAACAGTTTTCTTGGGGCACCAGAAGCTAGGAGATATCTGAGATCAATTAGGAGCCTCACTCTGATCCATCAAGCTACAATCTAGATATACCATCTATACACAAATATAATGCAGATGAAACTGGATACAATTTATCCATGTAATTAGCAGAAAATAAAAACTGTAAGTTCAACAAGTTTGGGGTGGTATGATTTTGGAGAATCTTAGATTTGCACGAAAAAGGTCAAATACAGCCTTTTAGTCCCAAGCAAGTTGGGGTAGCTAGAGATGGAAAGCCATAGCCTAAGTTATGGTTCGAGCACGTGGATTGCTGATTTCCATATTATTCGTGGATTGCACGAATGGTGTCAAATAAATGACAAAAAAACAATATTAAACTATAACACTGCCTTATTTACTTGAAGAGTTAAGAGTTAACAGAGAATGAATCTCACAAGCATCAATTCAAGAATATTGTGTGCAGGTAAGGTACAACACTGTTCATGCGGGCCACAAGATTAGTTCAAAACTAGATATAATAATAGTAAGTTTCCTTGTCAGTTGGGTCTATTTCCTTATACATGTTTCCTTGTAATAGAGATAAGCATCCTTGAGTTTAGATGTTGTTTCATAGGTACCAAGCTAAGTTGTCCCCATAAAAAGGAGAGGAATGTATACATAATGAATCAAAAGTAATTAATTTGTCTTTCACGCATCAAAAGTTGTCATCCAAGCATCTCCCACTTCAAGCCATGCCATCATGGCAGTTACTCCATTGTGAATATAACAATGATTATTGAAAAATATTACCTTTATAGGAGTCATGATGGTATTTTCAACATCAGAATTCAGTGCGTCACAAATGGATTCTCCCTGCACTGCCTACTTAATTGCAGCAGCTTCTTCAGCCCTTTTAGCGGCTTCGAGTCTTTGTCTTTCAGCTCGTTGGAAAGCTGGAGGGTCAGCACCACCCTCTAGTCCACCCGAGAGTTTGTAAACTTGACAATCAGACAATGTGTCTACAGTGAATCAAATATGAAAGTCAATGTATTATGAGAATGGTAAATGTGATTTACTTTGTTGTAGCATTTCTCACAAAGTCCATGAGCAAAATGCTCAGCACCTTTATTCTTGTGCTTGCAAAGGATTTCTCTAGACTTGGGTGAACTTTTTGAAACATGACTCTTGACTTAATTCATCAGCCTTTGCCAAAAATTCTTCAATCTAGCAATGGGGCATAAAGATATAAATGAGGACTGCATAAAGAAACATGGTACTGGTAACATAAATGTTCAGACCCAAAAGAAACATGAAATGCATAAAGAAACATGATATGGAAATGCATTCAATCACCTAAACAACTAATTATATAAACCCTCTCCGCCCACACCAAAAAGAAAAAAAGGAAACAAATTTAGACACCATTTCATGTACAGTCCGCAAACTTAGACAATCTATATTGCAGTAGGTAACTGTTATGTGCAGGAATTACTGTTTATGCACGTGCAAAGTAACAATGTCACTGTAGCACGAACCAAGATTGGTTAACAAGATTAGTTAGATTGGTTGTTAGGGATTAGATTAGTTAGAGATAAGATTTGATAGTTTGTTAGGGCCGGTTTCTATATAAAGGAGGGCATAGCATTCATTGTAATCAAGCAATAGAAATCAATCTAGTTTCTAGTCCGCTTCTCATATGTCTTCCCTATAGTCTAATATCTCCTCCCTAGCCACCGACATCGCCCGGCTATCCTCCTAGCAGTATTTATCCCTCTAGTATCAAAGATGCCAGGTTCTGATATTGTGAGGGGGGGGGGGCGCTAGTTCGTAGGCTGTGGCCAAGATGGTGGTCAACATAGAGAAGCAGCTCGACAAGGTGGTTCAGCAGGTGACCGCTATGTCTTCACGGTTCTCAGTGGTGGATAAGCGTTCGCTAGACGCTGCAAGTCAACTGGCCGCACTGCAAAGCAGCACGTCATCCAGTGTAGCAGCTCCTTCACCGGCGGCAACCATCCCAACAGTTATTGTGTTGCCTCAACCTGCTGCGGTGGTGGCAAAGGCGCTCGTGGCACGACAATGTCATTGCTATTGTTGCACATTTGTCCAGCACGGGCAACGTTGCGTCTTCAAGCGGTGTTGGCGTGGTAGCTCTGAAGATCGATGTCCTACGACGATGGTGCTACTACATGGAGAAGCAGACGCATCTGCTCTTCTTGTGGTGGGCATGGTGTCGCACTGGATGGTAACATCCATTAAGGCCTACAAGCAGGTTCGGGTAGTGTGCTCCTACATGAATCTTGCCACCGTGGTGATGTCCCGATCTACAATGGAGCTACCAGTGGATGCCATGGCGATGCCCAATGTGGCTGCAACAATACCCCACCCTGTTATGACAAGTCCAAAGGTTGCAGCAGCAACTACAACATGGGTGCAGTTTGTTGCTGCAACAAATGGGATGCTCGCCTTGGAGGATCACGCGCAGGCATCATCGAAGGGACCGGGGTTTCGTGGGGCCTCCTTGGACTTCAGCCATGGCATCCACCCTAGCTCGAGGACAAGTTGTGCCGAAGGAGGGGTGGAGTTGTCACATGTAGGTCATAGGTTGGTTACTATTCACACGAAGTGTACCCGACCCCTATAGCATGTGAGGCTCACCTTTATCTTTTAGTTAGTTATTTGGAAATAGTAGATAGAATTTATAGATAAGATTAGATCAAATTTGTTAGGGGTCCTTTAGAAGATAACATTAGATTTGTTATCAATTAGAGATAGGATTTGACTTGGTTGTTAGAGCGGTGACCTGCTTATATAAAGAGGCAGCCGACACATGCTTTGAATCAAGCAAAAAAAAATTAATCTAAATCTCCCCAATCTATAGTCTAATACCTTCCCTAGCAGCCAACGCCGCTCGGCTATCCTCCCTGTAGATGTTTATCCTAACATTAACATTTAGAAGCTCACATGTAAATAACGTCTTCTTAACATAGGTTGTAATTACATTATTCAATGCCTGCTTAGGTTGGTATTGTTAGAACTGTGCAACTCAATTGTATTCCATAGCCCAAAAGGGTAGATATACAAGTATGGATATATGCAAAGAAACCCCTATACAAAGGGGAAAATACAAAAGATACATATACATCTAACCACCCCTGACCCCCTCAAACTCATGGTGGGTCAAATACACTAAGTTTGGAGAGAAAATAACCATGTTGAGCCCGTGTTTGTGCCTTCGTAAAGAAATCAGCTAACTGGAGCTCAGAATGCACCTACTGAAGAGCCACAACCTAATCCTGCACCTATGATCTCATGTAGGAAGCATCAACACCGATATGCTTGGTAAACTCATGCTTCATTGGATCTCGAGCAATAATGATCGCACTAGTGCTGTTAGACAAAAGAGGAGTGGGTGCTGTAACTGACACACCAAAATCCGCAAGGAGCCGCCAAAGCCAAGTGACCTCAGCTATCAACGTTGCCATAGCCCGCAACTCAGCCTCAGCACTTGACCAGGAAACTGCCATTTTCTTCTTCGACTTCCAAGCAATTAGAGAGGATCCAATGAAAACACAATAGGCACAGAGAGAGCAACGATCAGAGTGATCACTAGCTCAGGTCGCATCAATATACGCCTGGAGCTAGAGAGAACTGGAGCAAGAGAAGAAAAGACAACGAGAAATAGTATCACAAAGATATTACAGAACACGAAGTAGGTATGTAATGGAGCTGAGAGGGAGCAGATACAAACTGGCTGAGGATGTGAACAGAGTGAGAAATGTCCAGATGAGTGATCCCAAGGTAGACAAGACTCCCAAACAGATGACAATAACGAGTTGGGTCGGTGAGAGGCTTACCATCAGTGGAGCGGAGATGAACACTAAGCTCCATGGGTGTATCAACAGTGCGATGATCGGTGAGAGCAGCTCGAGCAAGAAGATCATGAATATACTTCTCCTAGGAGAGATAGATGCTATTAAGTGTGGCAAAGACCTCAATCCTAAGGAAGTACCGAAGAGGACCCAAGTCAAACATCAAGAACTTGTCGCTGAGGCGCTTCTTCACAAAGTCAATCAACTAAGAATCATCACCGGTGATGATCATGTCATCAACATAGAGAAAAAGCATGCGACCACGAGAGGAAGTGTGAACAAAGAGAGCAGGGTCATGGTCAATGGGCTGAAAGCCAGCGTCAATGACACCGAAAGAAAAATGATCAAACTAGGCCCAAAGAGCTTGCTTGAGGTCATACAGAAAGTGACAAACTAGGCCCAAGGAGTCTGCTCAAAGACTCCAACTTCTATAGGAGGCCCTCCTGCGACCCCCACAACAGATCTGGCTATCCCTGGCGGCAAGGACTAGATCAATTCGGTGATCGATTTGGCTAAGGAAGCCATCCTCTTGGCTGAGAACTCTCATCTTATTGCAGTCATGAATAGCTCTAACCAGGGGAAGTCTCACATTGATATGTCCTGTGATGATTCAGATCAGGAAAGATGTACTCTACAAAACAAGACAGTTTTGAAAGACAACTGAGCGATTAGTCGTCGTAGAACCTTGTCGATCAGGGACCACCCCATGAATGACCTGCATGAAGTCATCGAGTAGTGGAGACGCTTGATGTGGGTTTGCCCAATCTTTCGAAGGTAATATGATAAGTTGATTTGGTGGAGTTTCGACGTTGATGATCCAAAGGCTCTGACCATAACAGATCGAGAACCCTCACAACCGCTGCACCATTACTCTCTGGTTATCAATCGTGCCAAGACGTTGTTGGCCTCACCAAGAAGACTTTTTCTACAAGCGAATCAAGAACACATGCAAGAACAGGTAGATGCAATATGAATATTGCTGATTACCAATAAAGTGCTCGAGTTTGGGGTTCTACAAACCGATAAACAGTGAAATTGTCTAAAATAAAATAATCTAAGCAAACCCAAGCCTAAACTGTGATGGATACTATGTATATATAGAGGGAGGGGCATGAGGAAGTCCACATAGGGTTGTGTAGCTATGGAGAGAGGCATACACAACCTGAACTCCAACCTCGGCATGATTACATGACCCGACAAGGTTCAAAACGGTGATGCAACACCTTATTGAAGGTGATATGCCCTAGAGGCAATCATAGAGATGACTGTATCACACGTCTATGTTCATTTACTACCGAATAATATGTTATTTAAAGAATGACTATTGTTTACATTGATTGACAAGTATGTGACTTGTTCATGAAACTCTTTATTTATTTTATGATGTTATTCTTAGTCGATCCCTGGTGATATATCATTGCGATGATATATAAGACCAGCACATGTATTAATTGATGATCACGTTTCATGGATCATAGATATAGAGATACCAGTCAATAATGTGAACATTTATGTTGGAGAACATGATGTTAGATAGACCCACCTTGAGATACTATTGGGATTGTTATTTATGATGTACCATCAGTTTTTATCTCAAATGGTGTACCTGCAGGATCCTTAGATCTGATATCATCATTGATTCCCAGAATGTGTAGTGGCATAGTTTGATGCTGCCAAACGCTATTCCGTAACTAGGTAGTCATAAAGGTAGTTTTTGGGTTTGTCATGAAACATGTCGTGGGATATGAGCGATCAAGATGGAATTTACCCCTTCTTGATAATAGGAGAGATATTTCTGGGTCCCTCGAGGTAGTTAGATTGAGAAAGTGCATGGCCATGCCAATATGATTAAAGAGTTAATCCACTACTTGATCGAGTGAATGGTCGAGCTATCACAAGAGTGGCACGTATCTCTTCTTGAGCTTGACTGGTATCGTGACGTGAAGGGATCGGTGCATGTGTATATCAAGGTTCAGTCGATATGATCTTTTGTGTATACTCGGGAGTCAACATGTCCTGCTAGGGACTGCTATTGATTTTGATTTGGAAAGGGTTTCTAAGTCGTAGCCGTTTGTACATGAACCTAACGGGTCACACACTTAATGGGTTGGAATAAAACATGTGAATTGGATTCGTATATGGGTTTTGATTGGATTGTGATCCATGAGAAGTTAGAGTCCTAAAGGGCTTTCAATGTGGGAGCCCGTTGGCGAGCTCTATATAAGAAAAGGCGTGGGTAGGGCATGCTAAGGTGAGCCACTCTGAAACCCTAGCCGCAGCCTTCTACACGATCTCCCAGAATTCTAGCCACGCGTGCGGTGCTAGCACGTTGGCACTCGGCTTTCTGCCCAGTACGTGTGGATATCGTAGAGACGCTGCTTCTATTGCAGTGCCGATCTTCTCAGTAAGTTGATCGTGATGTGTTCGGGACTGGTTGCCGGTCGTGACGAATTGGTCGACATATCTGCTCGTCTGATCGTAGAGCACAATGTGACCACTCGAATCTAGTCGAACAGAACGACACGACCACTCAAAACTAGTCGAGGACGCGACAAACCTGATCATGAGCTGGTCGAGGAACTGGTTGAGGAGCACGACCACCTACTCAGAGTTGGTCGAGGAGCATGACCACCTGCGCATGGCTGGTCGCGGATCTGATCGAGAAGCTGCCCACGGAGTTTGACGTGTACGAAGTTGGATTGGTCTACTCCAACACTTCTTCTGCTGCACTGCGTCTCGAGAGGTAACGATCTATGATCTCCTACTAGCATGGTTTCCTGGATGAATACGGTAGTAAAATTTTGTTTTAGGCTAGCATAGCCTACCGGTCCTTCAACTCTGACTAAAATATAAGAAATATTTGGTTGAGCTTAGATCCATTGGAAAGGGCTAGTCATAAGCTTTCTAGCAAGACCAAGATCATTTCAGTTGGACTCTGTATGCAAGAGTTATGCTCATTTTACTGACATGTTTTTCTGAGATTCTGAGCCAAATTTGGAGTTCGACTTGAGCTTGGCTTGTTGTTCCAATTGTCGAATATCTAACTATAGGGTATATGCTCATAAGGAGTATACCATACACAGACAGGGTATGTCTAAAACATATTGGGCAGCTCCAGATATCACAGAACTGAATCAGTAGTATCTGATACACCTGGAATCAAGAAAGTACATACTAGGAAGGTCTAGATTGGTTACTCAACTCAGAACATTTAGTATCCAAAACAGATCAATCTACTTGGACGTCATGGATGAAACTCCCTATTGACAACAGCTGGATAGGAGTCGGTACATCACCCCTATATAAGGTGGAAAGGCTGGGAGGGAGAAAAAAAGAAGAGGACGCAAGCATCAAGACCCTAGTAGAGGAGATACTCAACAACTTTAGCCCTAGATTAGATTAGATCCAATTTACTCCTTGTAATAGTTTTAGCCACATCGCTTGTACTCGAGATCATCAACATACAGCAGCAACACCCCCACAGGACATAGGGTATTACTCCAATCAGAGGCCCGAACTTGTATACATCGTGTGTCTCATTTCATGATCAATCCATACACTCGAAGGTGCCAAGTCAATTTACGAACACATTGTTGGGAACTAATCTTCAATAGTTGGTGTGCCAGGTAGGGGCCTTCTTCTGTTGTATAGATTAATCATGCCTCGGGCTCACTTTTGCGTCGTATTCTCTGACACCGGCTTCTACGACCACTTTGAGTCGATGGTGGATATCTTCGAGTCCTCTCCTGTTGACTCTGAGATCATCTTCGGAACTATGGTTTTCTGTTGGGACGATCAAGGTGGACTGATCCACACTGGTACCTCTAGTCCAAACCATTGGATGTGTACTGCGAGGTGTGACATCTCGAGTGGGATCCCACAGAGTCTAATGTTCTCCATTGCATGGACATCGATAGCAACGAGGGTGGCGACAGTGACTCCAACACTAGCTAGAGCTGCCGAACAGATCGACTCGTGTTTATGGCCAAAGGAGACGACCCCCCACAGGATAAGCCAATGGCTATGGATCCAAAGGCCATGGTCAACAACGGCACAGGAATTCCCAAAGATCTAGTGACAGTCGTCACTGCCGACGGTACCAGCATCGAGTTACCACCCGAAACATTCGTAGCTGGAGCCTTACGTGCACCCGACACGACCCTCCACTGGCGGACCATAGGAGGGCAGATGCCTATTGGCCTTTCACGACAACTTCAAGTGAGTGCACTTCCACCCGTGATAGCCCATGGCTCAAGGGACAAGCTCCCTCCGAACAGTCACCATGAGGCTTCATCGGCTCGACCGCAACTGACCCTCGGTAGCAACATATTCAATACTCCGGACGCTAACGTACAAGGAGCTCATTTGATTCTCAGATCCCTTTCAGAGTTGGATCCGACGAATCAACTAACTCCTATGGTCAATCAAGTCAAGACCCTACTCGATGCAGCTCAGATCCAAGTTGCTCGAGCAAACAATCCCAGCAATTCCAGGACCCCAAGTTGGTACGGGCCCGGCTCAAGGAGCCATGGGCTGGAACGCTCTCGAGTAGAGGAATCACATATGGGAAGCTCAGGTGGTCAAGCCCTAACATGACACTGTGGCCAAAACTATAGGTACCCTATCCATAGGCGTAGAAATCAGGAAGAGCTGAGGAACCCTATTCCTCACAATCGACATGATCTACGTATGATGATGGAAAATCGCCATGAGGAACGCTGTAAAGACGACCACCGCTACTATGACTGCAAATCAATAGGACGAGAAGGTCGACATGACTCCCCTACTTGAATAGACAGGTGTGACAGTCCCCAACAACCTCCTCCTAAAGAGTTCGACGAGGGCTGCGAGGCTTTTGTATATGAACTTCGATCAATTCGGTGGCCCGAGAAGTTCAAAGCGGACCCGATCCAGAAGTATGACGGGAAGATCAATCCCAATGATTGGTTGCAGATCTATGCCACTATCATTCGAGCATTCGGTGGTGACAACCGAGTAATGGCCAACTACTTGTTAACCGCCCTTGATGGACCCACAAGGTCCTGGTTGCTAAACTTGTCGCCAAACTCGATTCGTTCATGGGCAAAACTTAGTTCATAGCCAATTTCCAAGGCACATTCGAGCGCCCGGTAACAGAGAACGATGTCCACCAACTGCACCAAGGTGACGACAAATCCCTTTGAGATTTCATTCATTGGTCCAGTGACAAGCGTAATACAATCCTGGACATCTCCAATGAGTCGGCAATCATTGCCTTCAAACTAGGTGTTCAGGACATGGATCTACATGGAAACATGGCTACTCGAAAGATCCGTACGGCCAAAGAGCTTTTCGAGTTGGCCGACAAGTGCGCAAAACAAGTGGAAGTGCAGGTGCACGCTAAAAACCTTCAATATGGCAAGGACAAACCCAAGTCCTTGAAGAGTGGAGGAACGAAGAACAAACCCGGTGACAAGCGCTTGGGTCCCGATACGACTATAGCTGCGGTTGACAGAAGAAAATTGCGCAACACTAGGGACAACCAAGGCCTCAGTTGAGGTGGTGAAAAGTGGGTTCCCATCCATCGGAGCAACCAACATGACTTCAACGAGTGCTATGTGTTCAAGAAGAAACTTGATAAAAAGATCAAGCCAAATGCTGAGCGTGGCAATAAGCAAGATAAGCCAAACATTGAGGGTGATGAGCCCTAGTTCCACAAGGCTGACCACAGCTTGGTGCACATATTCGGAGGATCAGCCACGTATGAATCCAAAAGGCAGTACAAGGCGGTTGAACGAGAAGTCAACCTGGTCCTAACTGGGCCCACTTGGTATTTCAAGTGGTCGGAACAGCCGATCAACTTTGATAAAACTGACCATCCGACCACGGTACCACATCCTAGTCGATACCCAGTCGTGGTTCAGCCGACCATACTCAACATCAAAGTTTCCAGAACTTTGGTCGATGGTGGTAGTTCACTCAACCTCATCTTCTCCAAAACCTTAAACAAGATGGGAATTTAGAGATCAGAGCTTAAGACAGGAGTCAAGCCTTTCCACGGCATAACTACCAACCCATCGACCATGCCTATCGGCCAGATTGAGCTGCCAGTCACATTTGGCACGCCTCACAACTTCCGTACAAAAAAGCTGACATTCGATGTCACGGACTTCGAGACATCGTACAATGTGATCCTAGGTCGTCCATTGCTGGGCAAATTCATGGCAGTGGTTCACTATGCCTACCAAACACTCAAGGTCCCAGCACCCAATGGGGTCATTATGGTCAAAGGAGATCAGCACGCAGCAGTCAAATGCGACAAGCAAAGTTTGGATATGGTTGAACACTTCAGTCGAGCGGCCACCACTCCTAAGGACGCAAACTCTAAGCGTCAAAAACATCAAGGTGTCGTTGAGGCCAAAGATTCCAGGTTCGTAAGTCTTGTTGGCACTTCTAAATCCGACGATGCCGCTAACGATAAGACCAACGATGGCACTAGCAACAGAATACTGATGGTTGCGTCAAGGAAGTGCCCCTCAACCCGTCTGAACCATCCAAGACGATTAAGGTTAGGGCTAATCTTGACCCCAAATAGGAACTCGAGCTCATCACTTTCCTCTAGGCAAACCAAGACGTGTTTGTATGGTAACCGTCCGATATGCCTGGGGTCCCCAGGGAGATGATCGAGCATCGACTAGCTATTAAACCCGATGCCAAACCTGTGGTGTAGAAGCAGGAAAGATTTGCGAAAGATAGGAAGCAGGCCATCCAGGAGAAGATCAATAAGCTCGTAAAGGCAGGCTTCATTCGAGAAGTGCGTCATCCTACATGGCTCGCAAATCTCATCCTCGTCAAGAAAGCCAATGGAAGATGGAGAATGTGCATCGACTTCAACGACCTCAACAAGGCTTGTCCTAAGGATCCTTTTCCTTTCCCGCACATCGACCAAATCGTCGACTCTACGGTAGGTTGGACGTTGCTATTTTTTCTAGATGCCTATTTAGGGTATCACAAAATTAGCATGGGATTAGAAGATGAGGTGATGAGGGCATCACTCTTTCGGATACACACACACCGAGTATTCCTCCAACAATAGGTCCTTGACACGAGCTCGTGCACGTCAACTAAATCATGAGGTGAGCTCGTTCCTTAGTGTTCCTTTATATTTTGATGAGGATGGGATACTACTAAATAATTGTGATGTATTGTTACTTAGGAACACAGGAGAAGAACAGCAAGGGCGCCCAAGCCAAGGTGGAGGTCCAATCCAGTTCCAGTCCGTTTCGGAGTCCAGGACCAGTCTGCACTAAAATCGTCTCCCAGGACGCATACGGACTTCGTTTTCGATGTTCTACACATGGTTGGAAAGCTAAGGAGATAAGCTTTCCAACGGGACTGGTCCCATGTCCAAATTCTTTATGAGTCAACGGGAATCGTCGAAACAAGTGGACGTCCAGAATCTGTCAGGGTGCTGCGTCACCATCTTTTGGGCCGTTGGGCCGTGTATCGTGTTGGTGTCCATTAGGGATGCGTCCAGGGGTCCTTGGCCGACCCTAGTCTTTTATATACAGTAGCCACCACCCTAATTAGGGTTGGGTTTTGCTTAGATATTGATCTACACATAGTTGTGAGATTTTCGCTTTTGTTCCGGACCGACTAGGCCGCCGCAAGTGTTTGTGGAACCCCGACTTCGAGTGCTTGAATTCAATTCGCAATATTTCAGATTGCATCTTCTACGTTCTTGCTTGTGTTCTCGGTACGCTTGCAGGGATTTAGCCTTCTTGTCGAGGTCAACCGCGCGACACGGTTGATAACCATCAGAGCTGTGTTGTAGTGATTGCAAGGGAGACGATCTGTTCGGGTCGAAGCCTTTGGATCATCAACGTCGAGTTCTCCACCCACCGACTTATCACTACCTATCGGAAGATCAGGCCAACATTGCTCATTAACTGGTATCAGATTTTCAGGTTGCCTGTTAGGTAATTTCGTTTTCCCCTTTAGATTAGTCTGTTTTCATTACCTAGACTCCAGAAAAAGCCAAAAAAAATTCCGTCAATTTCCGCTGCCCTAGAACCCTTTGTGCCTTTGCAATTTTTGTTTTCAGTTGCGCGTTGTTGAGTTTGTGTCCGTGGTCGAGTCTTGTTGCTGGTTTTAGAGTCGTGTTCTTGGTCTTTAGTCAACGCTCCGTGCTACTTTGATCACGCCGCTATCCCATCGCCACCATCCCCACCAACAAGTCGAGCCACCACGTTACTCGATTTGCCATCGCGAGCCGCCTTGTGTTACTTTCTGCCACGCCAACCCTAGATAGGTCGCAAGCCGCCTTCTATCAATTGCCCTACCACCACTGCCATCCTTGTTCATCTCGTGATCCTATTGCTTGCAATACCTTAAAGAGGTCAATTTCTGCAAGTGTTGCTTGAAAAAAAACCCTAACTCGGCAGGGGTTCAGTAAAACAGCCATAACTTTCTCATACGGACTCGGAATCAGGCAAAAAAATTTTTCACGGACATCTACAGAAAAAGTTACATCTGTTGCTCCCTCGCTCCGTCAGGTTCCGCCAAATTTTTTTTCCCAAATTCGGCTCGGAAGATTGAGTATTCGAGCCGTGAAGTTTTTGCACGCTTTTCAGAGAACGTGCTTGATTTTCTGTAGGCCACATCTTGCATCCGTTTGAGCTGAAAATTTCTGTGGTTGTTGCTTGTGTGCTCCTAGTTCATAAAAAAATATCATAAAAATACAAAAAAAATTCGTGATTCCTACTAGTGCTAAAAGACAAAAAAAGAGGAGCACATAGAGAACACCCAGATAATTGTGCTGTTTGCTGTGTCTTTCTCTGATCATCCTTTTTAGCTTTGTTTCAGCTGTTGTGCTAGGACTAGGGACACGTGATAGACCAGCAACTGTGATTCATACTTTGGACACTTATTTAGCTTTGCTCTTCTACTTACAATTATTGCTAATCCTTGCTACCATATTGTGCCTTCCAAGCTCCACTTCCTTTGATCCGAACAGGTTCACTCTTACAATCATCCCACGCTTCCACGGTTGTTCCTCCTTGCTGCGTTGGTAAGAACATTTGTAAGAGCGTGGTAAGACGCTTGAGTGTGTGTGATTCCACCTTCCACAACCTAGTAGTTGATAGGGATAATATTTGTTGTCCTTTGTTTTCTACTAACCATGTCAGGTGATGGCTCTCCGTCGGATTTTAAGGATTGTGTGTCCAAGGAAGAACTCAACAAAGCCTTGCAGGATCATACTAGGCTATTGACAGACATTAGAACAAGCATTGCTAACCTCGTCACGCGAGTCAACGACCTTGAGTTGCGACAGCCACCACAGGATGATGACCATTCACATGATGATGATGATGATACTAATAATGGTGACCAAGAAGATGGTGAGGTTTTTGTTGGGCAAGATGCGCGTGCTGAGCAACGTCCTCATGCTGAACAATTACGTCGTGCCCAACAACAACGTCGTCAAGGTAATGGAGGTAATAATGTTAATCGCAACAGTCGCGATGATCCTTATTCTAAGATTAAGTTTTCAATGCCTCCTTTTGATGGTGCATATGATGTTGATGCTTATTTGAATTGGGAAATGACGGTTGATCAAAAGTATAGTTCATATATGGTTCCTGAAATGCATAGAGTTAGACTAGCCACTTGTGAGTTCACGAATTATGCTATTATTTGGTGGAATGGTCTAGTTTGTAGTGGCTTAGAACCTGAATCATGGCCTAGACTAAAGCGTGCCATGCGCAATAGATTTATTCCTCCTGATTATACACGTGAATTGAAAAAGAAATTACAGCGCTTAAATCAAGGTTCTAAATCTGTGCATGATTACTATCAAGAGCTTCAAATTGCTATGCTTCGTTGTAGTATACAAGAGGATGATGAGGATACCATGATTCGTTTTTACTCCGGGTTGAGACGTGAAATTCAGGACCTTGTTGATTATAAAGATTACAATACTACCAATAGGTTGTTCCATTTTGCTATCTTGGCAGAAAAAGAACTGCAGGGTCGACAACAGGTGCAGAAATTGCGAAACAATTTTGGGAGTACATCTACTTCACGAGTACCACCGGGACAAGCAACAACATTCCCTTCTACATCTACACGATCTGCTGCCCCCTCCTCCAACACTCGGGCGCGTTCAGCAGGAGCACCACAACCATCACGTGAGGTGAGTAAATCTACTGTTTCGCAGGATCCAATGCCACGCTCTTCTTCAGGTGCAGCTACCACGGGTCGTACAACGGGTATTGTGTGCCGTCGCTGCCAAGGTATTGGCCACGTCATGAAGGATTGCCCAAGCCAGCAAGCATACTCCGCAACAGCAAATGGTGGATATGTTAGTCATAGTGATGTCGAGGAAGAATATGCATTTGAAGCTAATCTTGCAGCCGATCATGATATGGATAGTGAGGGGGAGGAGATTAGTGGTACCGCTGCCACGGAGAGTTATGCAGCACGCACCTTCATTGTGAAGCAAGTTTTGAGTTCTCAAATGGGGCAAGCGGAGCAGCTACAACGCTATAATCTATTCCAGACATTCCTCATTGTCAAAGATGCACGTGTTCGTACCATAATTGATGGCGGGAGTTGCAACAACCTCTTGAGCTCCGATCTTGTGAAGAATCTTTCCTTGCCAACACGTGCACATCCTCATCCATACTACATTCAGTGGTTCAATAATAGCGGTAAGGTTAAGGTAACACAATCTACGAGAGTACATTTTTCTATTGGTTCCTACCATGATTATGCTGATTTTGATGTAGTGCCTATGCAAGCATGTTCACTTTTGTTAGGCCGTCCTTGGGAATTTGATACCGATGCTACACACCATGATAGAAGTAATAAATACTCTCTCATGCACAAGGTAAAGAAAATCTCTTTGCTTCCTTTGACACCTGCTGAAATTGTGCAATGTGATAAAGCTTTAGCTGAAAAAGAAAAGAAAGAAAGTGTTTTGGAATCTGAAAATTAGCAAGTAGCTCAATCTGTTTTTCCACCTAAGAAAGAGAAGAACACACTTAGGTCCGAAGGCATTAAGTTAAAGGGTGGCGTTATGCTTGCTACTAAAACTGACCTTGCTGAAATTCAAGATAATGATACTTTGTGCTATGCTTTAGTATGCAAAGAGGTTTTATTTTCATTTGATGATATACCTAGCTCTTTGCCTCCTGCTGTCACTAACCTTTTGCAGGAGTATAAGGATGTCTTTCCAGCTGAGATACCCCCGGGGCTGCCACCATTGAGAGGGATAGAGCACCAAATAGATTTGATCCCGGGAGCGATATTACCAAACCGCGCTGCATATAGGACCAATCCGGAGGAGACTAAGGAAATTCAGCGACAAGTCCAAGACCTTTTGGACCGTGGGTACGTACGAGAGAGCCTTAGTCTTTGTGTTGTTCCTGTTCTTTTGGTTCCTAAGAAAGATGGTTCATGGCGCATGTGTGTTGATTGTAGAGCCATTAATAATATCACAATAAGGTATTGTCACCCTATTCCTAGGCTAGATGACATGCTTGATGAGTTGAGTGGTTCTATTATTTTCACGAAGATTGACTTGCGTAGTGGTTACCACCAAATAAGAATGAAATTGGGAGATGAATGGAAAACTGCTTTCAAAACTAAGTTATGTCTATATGAGTGGTTAGTGATGCCTTTTGGTTTAACTAATGCACCTAGCACTTTCATGAGATTGATGAATGAGGTTTTACGTGCTTTCATAGGAAGATTTGTGGTGGTGTACTTTGATGATATTTTGATCTATAGCAAGTCACAGGAAGAACACATTGATCATCTACATGCTGTTTTTACTGCTTTGAGAGAGGCACATTTGTTTGCTAACCTTGACAAGTGCACCTTTTGCACGAATAGAGTTATTTTTCTTGGCTATGTTGTTACTCCACAGGGAATTGAAGTGGATGAAGCTAAAATTGAAGCCATCAAGAGCTGGCCGACCCCTGGGACTATCACACAGGTGAGAAACTTTCATGGCCTTGCAGGGTTCTATCGGCATTTTGTGAGAGATTTCAGCACCATTGCTGCCCCACTCAATGAGTTGACAAAGAAGGGCGTTCCATTCCAATGGGGGCCAGCACAAGAACAAGCTTTTAATACGCTGAAAGATAAGCTTACGCATGCACCTCTACTCCAACTTCCGGACTTTGGTAAGACTTTTGAGTTAGAATGTGATGCTAGCGGCATTAGAATTGGAGGAGTGCTACTACAAGGAGGTAAACCCGTTGCTTATTTTAGTGAGAAATTGAATGGGCCATCTCTTAATTATTCGACTTATGATAAGGAGTTGTATGCTTTAGTGCGAGTCTTAGAAACATGGCAACATTATCTTTGGCCTAAGGAGTTTATTATTCATTCTAATCATGAAGCTTTGAAACATATTAGAAGCCAAGCCAAACTGAACAAACGTCATGCTAAATGGGTTGAATTTATAGAGTCTTTTCCTTATATCATTAAACACAAGAAAGGTAAAGACAATGTCATTGCAGATGCGTTATCTAGACGTTATACCATGTTGTCCCAACTCGATCATAAGATTTTTGGTTTATAAACAATTAAAGGATTATATGCTTCTGATTTGGACTTTAAAGATGCTTTTGAACATTGTAACGAAGGAAGAACTTGGAATAAATATGTGCTGATTGATGGATTACTATACCGTGCTAACAGGCTATGCATCCCAGCTAGCTCTATTCGCCTATTGTTCTTGCAGGAAGCGCATGGAGGTGGTTTGATGGGACATTTTGGAGTGAAGAAGACCGAGGATGTATTGGCTGCTCACTTCTTCTGGCCTAAGATGAGGCGCGACGTCGAACGCTACGTGGCACGCTGCACTACTTGCAATAAAGCTAAGTCTCGCTTGAACCCATATGGACTTTATATGCCTCTTCCTGTTCCTAGTGTGCCTTGGGAGGATATTTCTATGGATTTTGTTTTAGGATTGCCTAGGACCAAGAGGCGGAGGGATAGTATATTTGTCGTTGTGGATCATTTTTCAAAAATGGCACATTTTATACCTTGTCACAAGAGCGATGATGCTACAAACATAGCTGATTTGTTTTTCAGGGACATCATTCGCTTGCATGGAGTGCCTAACACCATTGTTTCAGATCGTGATGCAAAATTTTTGAGCCACTTTTGGAGGACACTTTGGAATAAACTTGGGACAAAGCTGCTGTTTCGACGACATGTCACCCTCAACCAACGGACAAACAGAGGTTGTGAACCGCACATTATCCACCATGTTACGGGCTGTTTTGAAGAAAAATTTGAGGATGTGGGAAGAGTGTCTACCCCATATTGAGTTCTCTTACAACAGATCAGTTCACTCCACCACCAAGGTAAGTCTGTTTCAGGTAGTGTATGGTTTTAACCCCCGTGCCCCTATTGATTTACTTCCTTTACCAACATCTGAGAAATTGAATTTTGATGCTAAGACACGTGCTGATTTGATTTTGAAAATGCATGAGTTGACTAAGCAAAATATTGAAAAGATGAATGAGAAGTATAGAACTTATGGTAGCCAAGGTCGGAAACATATTACTTTTGAAATTGGTGATCTTGTGTGGTTACATTTGCGCAAAGATAGGTTTCCTGATTTGAGAAAGTCTAAATTGCTGCCTCGAGCTGATGGTCCTTTTAAAATTGTGGAAAAGATCAATGATAATGCATATAAGCTTGAGTTGCCTGCAGATTATGGGGTTAGTCCCACATTTAACATTTCAGATTTAAAGCCTTACTTGGGAGAAGAAGATGACATTGCGTCGAGGATGACTCCAATTCAAGAGGGGGAGGATGATGAGGACATCACTCTTTCGGATACACACACACCGAGTATTCCTCCAACAATAGGTCCGTTGACACGAGCTCGTGCACGTCAACTAAATCATGAGGTGAGCTCGTTCCTTAGTGTTCCTTTATATTTTGATGAGGATGGGATACTACTGAATAATTGTGATGTATTGTTACTTAGGAACACGGGAGAAGAACAGCAAGGGCGCCCAAGCCAAGGTGGAGGTCCAATCCAGTTCGAGTCCGTTTCGGAGTCCAGGACCAGTCTGCACTAAAATCATCGCCCAGGACGCATACGGACTCCGTTTTCAACGTTGTACACATGGTTGGAAAGCTAAGGAGATAAGCTTTCCAACGGGACTGGTACCATATCCAAATTCTTTCGGAGTCAACAGGAATCGTCGAAACAAGTGGACATCCAGAATCTGTCAGGGTGCTGCGCCACCATCTTTTGGGCCGTTGGGCTGTGTATCGTGTTGGAGTCCATTAGGGATGCATCCAGGGGTCCTTGGCCGACTCTAGTCTTTTATATATAGTAGCCGCTACCCTAATTAGGGTTGGGTTTTGCTTAGATATTGATCTACACGCAGTTGTGAGATTTTCGCTCTTGTTCCGGACCGACTAGGCCGCCGCAAGTGTTTGTGGAACCCCGACTTCGAGTGCTTGAATTCAATTCGCAATATTTCAGATTGCATCTTCTACGTTCTTGCTTGTGTTCTCGGTACGCTTGCAGGGATTTAGCCTTCTTGTCGAGGTCAACCGCGCGACACGGTTGATAACCATCGGAGCTGTGGTGTAGTGATTGCAAGGGAGACGATCTGTTCGGGTCGAAGCCTTTGGATCATCAACGTTGAGTTCTCCACCCACCGACTTATCACTACCTATCGGAAGATCAGGCCAACATTGCTCATCATGAGGAGAAAACGACTTTTACTACTCCTTTCGGTGTATTTTGCTATGTAAAGATGCCTTTCGGTTTAAAAAACGCTGGTGCTACGTATCAAAGGTATATTCAAAACTGTCTACAACCCCAAATTGAGCACAATGTAGAAGCATACGTCGATGATGTTGTTGTCAAATCAAAAACTGGAAACACATTGGTTGACGATCTTAAGGAAATGCTCGACAACCTCATGAAGTATTGCATGATGCTCAACCCTGAAAAATGCACATTCGGTGTGCCGTCCTGCAAGCTTCTCGACTTCCTGGTGTCAAGTCATGGCATCGAGTCCAACTCGCACAAAATTGAGGCTCTCGACCAGATGCGGTCACCTCGAACACTGAAGGAGGTTCATAAACTATAGATTGCATTACTGCTCTTAGTCGATTCATTTTCAGGATGGGAGAGCGAGGGATACCTTTCTTCAAGCTGTTGAAGACACAAGACCGATTCGAGTGGATAGAAGAAGTGGAGAACGCCTTCCAGGACTTAAGACGGTACTTATCGTCTCCATTATCCTTATACCGCCTAACAAAAAAGAGGAGCTCTTTTTGTATATTGCAGCTACCCCACAAGTTGTAAGCAAGGTACTGACGATCGAACGGGAATGTCCTGAGAAAAAGGCCAAGGTCCAGAAACCTGTTTACTACGTGAGCGAGGTTCTACACAATGCTAAGCTATGATACCAACAAGTACAGAAGCTGATATATGCAGTCTTGATGTTTTCCCAAAAATTACGACACTACTTTTAAGCGTACAGTATCACCGTCATGACGACTTACCTGCTGAAGGATGTAATAGGAAATCGGGTAGAGCTAAATGAGTTCGACGTAAGCTACGCACCACGCACAAGCGTGAAATCCAGCACCACGCACAAGCGTGAAATACAGAGTGTTAGCAAGATTTCATCGCCGAATAGACAAGCGTTGAAGATACAATGCCAAACATCGTTGAAGATCACTGGATGCTCTTCTTTGATGGATCGCTCACGCTCTAGGGCTCGGGGGCTCGCATTGTACTCAAATATCCAACAGGCGACAAACTCAGGTACGTTGTTCAATTAGACTTTAAAGCTTCTAACAATGTTGCAGAATATGAAGGACTGATAAACAGACTCCGCATAGCTACATCGCTTAGAATTAGACAACATTTTGTGAAAGGAGACTCACCGCTAGTCGTGAACCATGTTTAAAAGGAGTACCAGTGCTCGGACGACAACATGGCGGCTTACTTACTCGAGGTACGAAAGCTTGAGCAGAAGTTTGAAGGGCTAGAAGTAATGCACATCAGAAGGAGTGATAACTCTGGTGTGGATGAACTTGCTAGACTCTCTTCTTCTCGAACACTGGTACTCATAGGGGTCTTTGTTGAGAAACTCCTTAAACCATCTGTCCCGACAATTCAGCGAACGGATGCTGCCCAACTCGACCAGCAGTCTGACCAGGTCAGCAAGGCAAAACCTGCAGACACAGATGTTGCACTACTCAAATGCAACCCAACTTGGATGACTTTGTACCAAGCCTATCTCGAGGGTCGAGACATCCCTATGATGATGCGTCTGCAGAGAAAATTGCTCGTAAATCCAAGCTCTACGTTTTGGTAAATGGCAAGCTCTACCGAAAGGGGAGTAACAGAATGTTGATGAAGTGCATCACTCAAGAAGGGGGCAATAAATATTGCTCGATATCCATGGAGACATATATGGTAATCATGCGTCTTCTCGCACCTTGGTCATAAAAGTTTTCCGCTAGGGATTCTATTGGCCGACTGCCCTCCAGGATGCTTTTGAGCTAGTTAAAAAGTGCGAGAGCTGCCAATTTTTTCGAAAGGCAGACTACTCAACTAGCCCAAACTGTGCAAATAATTCCTCTTTCTTGACCTTTCTCCGTTTGGGGCTTGGATATCCTGGAACCGGTCCCAAGGGCCCAAGGTGATTACAAGTTCATACTTGTAGCTATTGACTCGTTCACCAAGTGGATAGAGGCCGAACCCGTAGGAAAAATAACTCAGAAGTGACCAAGAAGTTCATGAGGAGCATAATTACTCGATTCAGCATTCTGCATCGGATAATTACGGATAATGGTAACCAATTAAGAAGAGGGACCTTTATTGCATTCTGCGAAGAATTCGGTATCAAAACCTATTTCACCTCAGTAGCTCACCCGCAGAGTAATGGTCAAGTTGAGTGTGCTCATGGTATAGTCTTACAGGGCATCAAAACTTGGGTCTTCAATAGGCTAAAAGCCTACTCGAAACGCTGGGTAAAAGAATTTCTCTCGGTACTATGGGCCATTTGTACTTCGACTGATAGGGCCACCGGTGAAACTCCATTCTTATTGGTTTATGGAGCGGAAGCGGTGCTCTCAACAGAGATGCAGTTCGGATCACCTCGAGTGGAAAGTTATTCCGAAGAAGTACAGGAGCAATTAAGAGCGGACGACATAAATTTACTCGAGGAGTACTAAGATCGAGCATCTATTCGAGCAGCTAAGTATCAGCAGGTACTGTGTAAATATAAAAGCTAGAGAATCCAGCCTAGGAAACTCGCTGTTGGGGACCTTACAAAAGGTGCAGAAATAGGCCCAGCACCACAAGTTATCGCCTAAGTGGGATGGACCTTACATAGTAGTCGAAGTCACTCGACCTGGATCAGTACAGCTATCTACTCCAAATGGCGAGATACTTGTGCACTCGTGGAACATCGACCAACTCCAAAAGTTTCATTTATAGAAAAGGTAGGTTACAAGTAAGTCGGTTACATTCGATTCAGTTAGCTACTCGATTATATATTTTTTTTCTTTTCCCTCTAATCTGTGTGGCTAGTGCAAATTGACAGAAACGATCCGCTTAGCTCTTGCAAATAATGAAGATCCACAACCTCCAAGAGTTTGGAAGCATATGGACCCTTATTCACCCTTGAATGAGTTGAGGAACATTTTATACTCCTCCCTCGAGTGGTAGCTAATCACTCCAGGAACCGGCCATCGACCAGCATAAGGACCAGGAAAAGTGGCCGAGGTGAGGACCCTGCTGGCCAGTGCCGTGATGCCGAGTGGTCTTCTTCGTGGTGCGAAGACGATAGGCGGTTGTCGACGGATTAGACAATCATGCCTCCTTAGCCGGCGATGACTCAGGGGCTCCACCACCGAAGACCTCGATGGCGGCTTGGTCGATGATTCGATTGAGATCACCACCATCCTCATTCCTTTTTGGTGCAAAGCACTGCACCGTCTAGCTTGAAGCTTAGGTCTTGATGTAACAGTGAACGCACTGAATGAGGGGACTGCAACGATCTATGGTGGGCACTTCTTTCGTCTCCTTAGGCCTGCCACTCGAGTCCTCATCATTGGAGGAAGCGATGATGACCTCAGGAGGGACCATGGTGAGAGGCCTAGGGGAGAGGACTTCTAGGATTGGCTTAAGAGGCAGAGATGGAGTGGAGACCATGGCTTCAAGCTCTACGTGTCCTAGGAGCCAATGGACAAAGGAAACAAAGGAGGCGACGTGAAGGACAAATGGCTTCGAGTCCCCTCTATTTATAGCCAGGGGAACGGGTCATACTGTGTAAACGTAGTCGTCAAGATCTAAAATGATGGCGTCGCCTCGGGCGCATAGCCGTTCGGCGGAAGTCAAGACTTCATGATGGCGTTATGGCTTGTCTCATCTCTACAAAGAGTGATGGGCGGTCATTACGATGTGTCAAATCAAGGTACATAGTCGAGAGCTATAACACTACACATCATCAATGGTACAGGTGCTGACAGATGTGTAATCATATGGTCTTGAGAATGATGAAAACACATACCTATCAGTTATTGCATCTACTTATGATCCTATTTCATCGACAAGGGAATAGCAGACAAAAGCATAATAGACTAGCAAAATGTAGTATTTTTATAGGCATTCTCAGATCATAAAATATGTTCTTAAAGTATCAGAGTCAAATGGATCATTAGTACGTGGGACTCCCCTCGCTATCATCATTAGGCAGGCTGAGCCTTAAGGACTCAACAAAGGCTGGGACCACCAGCTTAACGCTTTGGACAAGCTTTGTAGCCTCCTCGCTAGTACAGTTTAACCTGACTATCACCAACGAGGTATTGAGCTTGGGATTGTAACTCTTGAGGATACCGAGCAATGTAGAGGCGCTTGCAGAGGCTGATTGGGTCATGCGGTCGAGTGTCTGCTCCTTTAGCTCTTGAAGAGCAAGAACCGCAACATCTCATTGAGCAATAGCAGCATCTCGTTGAGCAATAGCAGCATCCCGTTCAGTCTTCATGTCCTTCCTTTTGGCTTGCGTGGTCTTCACTTGGTTCCTGAGTTTCTCCTAATATTTGGCGTCATCATCGATTTTCTTCACCGCATCAAAAAGAAGTTTTTCCTTGCTATTACAAGAGGACTCGAGGCCTGAAGAAGGAAAACCGAAAAAGAACTTTTGTTAGTCGCCCAATAATCGAATCACGCACTTGCGATCGGGGACAGACATACATTCGATTTTCTCTCTCTTAGCTTCGGCTTCTTTCGGTGGTTGGCTTTGGCGGCAGCTGCCTGAGCACCTGTGACTTGGAAAAGAACTTTTATCGCTGGCCATGGATCATTGGTTGGGATCGATATTGAGGTTTCATTTCCCTTGAGCTACATGTCTTCTTTGGGCATGCTCGAGGTAGGATCTTTAATCTGAGGAGTTGGAGCCGAGGCTGAGTCAACCGGGGAAGTCAGTCCCGGATGCCTGGTTAACATGCCTGCAATCTAGGATTTCACTTCTGTTGATAGTTTGTAATAAACAGAACAAAGGAGGAGGAAAAGAAAAAACTGCCAGTGAGATTAGGATCTAGGTCAAACCTCTTTGAAATTGGGAAGTGCGAAGTGATGCTTGACTGTGGCCTTTTGGTGGTCACCTTCTTCGTTCTTGGACCGGCAGGCGGAGCCAGTGGAGGAGGTAGATGTGGGCCAAGAAAATCCAAGGCATCTGTAGCTAGCAAAGAAGCAGATGATAAAAAATTTATTATCTTAAGTTTATCAAGTGAAAGTATAACCAATTAAAGAGTGATGATTTGATTGAAATTACCTCTTTGGTCGATTTATCGGGCACGATGATCTCTCGAGTTGGTGATTGTGAGGACACGCCAAATGTCCCCTAAAAAAGCCACCCACGCAGGTTCGTTGTTAGTAGAATGACCGAATGCAAATCGATAACTCGAGAAGAGTTACCTTTTCGGTAGAGTCGTTGAGTGTGGCAGTTGCTCGAGGAGGTGATTGAGGGGGTACGTTTGCCGTCCCCTAACAAAAGGCCACCCATCCAAACTAAACACATTTAAGTATCCACTTGATAATTTGAAAGGAAAATTAATAAGAAGGTAATGGGAATTTCAATTTTAGTACCTGTGGACTCCTTTGCTTGTGCTTGAGAGGGTTTGGGTCATACAACTGGTGAGAAGAGGAGGATAATCTTTTCGATCGAAGAGACCCCTCGGCCTCCTCATTGACTGATCTTTTCCCCTTGTTGACAGTGTTAGCAGAAGAAGTGCCGTCAAGATCAAAGACCTCGCTTGAAAGGATGTGCTCTTGGTGGAAGACTGGAGCCTGCAGTCACACAGACAGGTCATCCTGCTTTTCCATTAAGAAAATCCTTACATCTGTTTGAAGATTCGTAAGAGAATGAGGTAGAATGCCACATTCTGGTGCTTCGGTAGAGAAGAGCTTGTTTAACTGGGCAGTGACATCTTGTGCAAGCAGGGTTGAAAAAAAGAAGAAAGGTTATTCGACAAAGCTCGAAGGTCATGAGAAAACAAAAGGCAAAGTCCTAACTAAGCCTTACATCCAGCCGTGTCCCTGGAGGCATCCTCATCTCCATTGTATTCCCAAGCCAAGCGCGTTCGCGCCTTCAAGGGGCTCAATCTCTTGCTAATGAAATCTTTGGCCACATGCCACTCGGTTAAGCCAAACTGGCTCAGCATGCCAATTCTGTTGGCGTAATAGGTGGTGTGGTCGGACTCGTAGTATTCTTGTGTCCAAGATAGACTTTGGACAGGGAAAGGCCCCTATAAACTAAAGGAGAACAAATTGGGTCGAGATTGGAGATATAAAACCAAAGTTCTTTCCAATCCAAGATATAGGAATTCTTCATTCCATTCCTCAATTGGAAACCACACCCCCAACACATTTATTCTCCGTAATCCTCTTCAATTTATAAAAGTACTAGAAAAGATTTAAACTTGGCTCAATGCCAAGGAAAGCCTCACACAGATGGACAAAAACACTAAGCATGGTGACAGAGTTGGGGTTTAGGAGGTAAAGTTCAATTTGATACTGATCAAGTACATTGAGAAGAAATTTGGAAGTAGGGATGTTGAATCCGCAATGGAAGAATGATTCAAAAACTACAAACTCATGCTCGATTTTGCAGGAAGGGAATCTCTCACCAGATGTACCTCCATTCAACCAGACTACATGGCAGGACTACTCCTTCTACTTCAAGTTCCACCAGCCATGACTCTTGCATCATCGCGGGTGTCTAGGCCTCGATCATGAACCGCACTTCGTTGTACTGATCGGTTGAGGCAGTGACAGCTTCTGTGTCTGACCGCTTATCCGGCGAAGAGGGAGCCGAGATCTTCGAAGAAGAACTAGGATCCATAGATCTGAATTTCTTTTGGCAGTGGTGCGTGCTGGGGCGGAGAAAGTTGAGGGGCTTGTGCAAGAAGATCGGTGACAATGGCAAGGAATGGCCTCTACAAGTCCAGTTCATACGAGTAAATAATAAAAAATTTACCATCTCTTAAACCACTCCCATCTTTACAATGCTTCAAGCGACGCGAAAAGAGGTATGATGACGACGTGCGAATCTCTGAACGCCCTTTCTGCCCGTATTAAATGCACCTATACCCGTCATTTCAAATTTCGAAAGGTTATTTAACTCTACTCAGAGTCAAGTGTTGATCAGTTGAGTTCTTTAATCTTTGGGTCAAGGAAGACAACTCCCTATCGACTACGGCTGGATAGGAGTTAGTACATCACCCCTATATAAGGTGGAAAGGCTGGGGGAGAAAAAAAGGAGGGGATGCAAGCATCAAGACCCTAGTAGAGGAGATACTTGGCAACTTTAGCCCTAGGTTAGATTAGATCCAATCTACTCCTTGTAATAGTTTTAGCCACATCGCTTGTACTTAAGATCATCAACATACAAGAGCAACACCCCCACAGGATGTAGGGTATTACTCCAATCAAATGCTCGAACTTATATACATCGTGTGTCTCGTTTTGTGATAAATCCCTGCACTCGAAGGTACCCAGTCAATTTATGGACACATTGTTAGGAACTAATCTTTGACACCAGTAGACTTGGCACTCGAGTGATAATGTCCATGTGAGCTTGTGATGCTTCTCCCATATTCCTAAGCAATAAATACTACAAGAATTTAGTAGTAATCCATCCAAGAAAGCATGAACAGCGATGAACGAGTTCACCTGGTGGTTTAATTGTCACGCACATGTTCTTGTAAATGACCCTTGTGCGATTTGAGGATTATTAGCATTGTTCTTTGTATCCTAAGGAGCCATGTCCTCATCAACGCTTGAAGACCCTTGATGAACAGTCGACCACTCCTTAGCTGTCTAATCGGAGGATGTCTTGGCACCGTTCGAGTAGAAGTTGTGCCTGATCTCTAACCCCTGCAGATAGAACACTCATGACTACCCTGACCGAGCAAGGCTCCATCAATGGATGCCAGGATTTCTCTCTAGATGTATGAAGGGTGAATTGGTTAGTTCGGTTCGGGCTCGGGTCGATCGAGAAGTACAACAAGAACACCAATTCCATTGAATTCCTCTAGATCTACACTATGACAATAAGAAGTTGGTGGGGAAAAAATGGTTATGGCAAACTACCTCCCCACAACCCTTGAAGGGTCAACCAGAACATGGCGGTCCAATCTACCATCAGGGATGATCTACTCGTGGGAGTAGCTCTACAACTTGTTCTGAGGCAAATTCCAAGGTACTTACAATCGCCCCAGTATGAAAAAAGTCCTTTTCATGTCATACAGATTGAGAAGGAAACCTTGCGAATTCATCTGCTACTTTAGCAACACCTGAAACACCATCTCGAAGATAAACGATTATGACATCATCCAAGCATTTACCCAGGGGGTCAAAAGTCGATGATGCATTAAGGACATGGCTAGGAAGGAGCCTGAGACGGTCCAGGAGCTCATGAGGATCATTGATAAGGCAGCTAACACTAGAGAAGTGCTCTTGTTCATCATGGAAAGGAATCATGGAATCAAGCGCCCTCAGCCCAGACTAGATGACGATGCAGCAAAGAGCAAGCACAAGAAGAACTCCATACGAGGTAAGGGCAAGAAAACTCAAACTAATGAGGTTGTGGCAGATCTTCTTGGCAAGTATCTGGGCTCGTCCTGGTGGCAAGCCTTGGTGTGACTTCCACAAGACTGACGGCCATGTCCTCCATCAATGCCACATTTGACAAAAGTTGGTGAAGGATGAGATCGACAAGGCCAAAGGGAAGAAGACCCAGGTCATGACCTAGAGTAGGGACTGTAGCTCTAGCAAAAGCGAGGACAACTCAGACCCAATATCCTTCTAGTCGGAGCAGAGAACCACTGACCACATGTTCGGCAGTCTACGTCCTATGAGTCCAAACAGCAGTACAAGACAGTAGCCCAAGAAGTCTTAGCTGCCATCCCCAAGGGACGCTAGGCCATCAAGTGATCGAATGTCAAAATCTCTTTCGGCAAAGAAGACTACCCAGAGAACTTCATACATCCAGGTTGCTTGCCGATAATGGTCACACCTACGATCAACGGTTGCAAGGTCTCTTGAGTGCTTATTGATGGAGGAAGTTCTTTGAACATCATTTTCTCAGGTGCACATGATGTGATGAAGATCTTCTGATTTGCTATAAAACCAGTTACCCAAGCCTTCTACGACATAGTACCCAGATCTTCAGCTATGCCCATTGGCCAGATATCATTCCTAATCACTTTCAGGAAATATGGCAACTTCGAGACAAAGAAGATTCGGTTCAACGTGGTCAATTTCGAGATGGTGTACAATACCATCTTAGGACAACCAACCCTAGCTAAGTTCATGGCTATCGCACACTATGCCTACAAGTGCATGAAGATCTCTAGACCAAAGGGAGTCATTAGCATCTGGGGTTGCCCCCAAGGTACGTCTTTATCGCGATAAGCAGAGTCTCGACATGTCATCTCAACACCAACCCGACATCGAAGCCAACAACTCAAGGATCAAGGTGAACGAGAATCTTTCATTGTGACCATAACCAAAGTCCTTGATAAGCAAATGCGAAAACCCAGTTATCTAGTTTGGAGCCAATGTAACAGTGATGCGCTATCCCCAAAATAGAAGGTTCATTACGTATCGGCTAAATCTAGTTTGTATCATCTAGGTTTCAGGTGATAAGTCTGCATAATTCATGGAATGCTAGTTAGCTTTATAAGTCTCATATGTAAGTTCTAAGAGTTCCTTCATAGTCATAAAGATCATATTGCCCAGAAAGTTGCCGAAATACCGTTTCAGCCTTTAATGTCTTCTCATGCATCCTAATGCCTAACAATGGGGTAAGTCACCATCCAGGTATCTCTGCCCATGTGCGCTCTCGAGGTTGTGACAAAACCGTTCCACGACTAAAGGGAAATATGAGCTTCTTCTATTTTATGATGGTATTAATTCTTTGGGCTACCTGTACGGGAACTCTTCCTGGGTAGGCACACAGGGGCTTGATAGATACTTAGTGCTGGAAAGCAAAAATTATGTATTTTGTATGCTTTGAAAGCAAATTCTAAAGAGAAGTGATGAAGTGCTAAGTTGCTACTTTGGGGTTGCAAAAAGGTTCCTTATCGTGTTCATGACTGCCCAAAGGCTATGACACCTTCCACTCAAGTCAGATCTAACGCTAACCATAATAAACACCTCGATTAGTAGTTGGTGCCTCCTGAACTAATTGGAGGGGAAAGCAAGTAAGGATACCATGAGATGTTACTGAACGCATCCACCCGGTGCCAGGTACCCATGATACTCCTATTCCAAGCACAATATATTAATTCCTAACAAACTACCCAGTTCTTATTACAGGTTGTAGAGAACAAAAGTCTTAAGGCGATGGCAAAATCATGATCACATGCACATATCCCTTGGCCAATCCGAGCATCTCCTCCACCTTTTGAAAAGCCTCCTCATCTGTCTCCCCAAGGAATTCCACCTGAAGGACGTCATTGTCGATGTCCTAGTAGTGCACCTTTAGAACGGCCACCACATGAACAATTGCCTCCTCTATGCCTCGCTGGGCTTTGGCTCAAGACGTGGTCAACCACCAGGAATGTATCTAGGGCCATGGCAAGCTAGTGTCGGACGGGGGACATCCATGCCCCTTCTTGGGCTAGGGCATCATGAGTCTCAGATAGCTCTACATGAATGAGGCTTCAAGTTCAGAACTAGAAGACAAAAGCATGGCATGTCCAAGATATCAGGGTTTTACCTTTGGACTTCCTCTCCATTTCAGAGTGCATCCCCGCTTCAGAGGTCTCCTGGGAGAGTAGGGACCCCATCTCGCCTAGTCGGTGGTCCTTCTTGGCAAGCTCTTCCTCGAGTCTTAGCCGAGCTCTAGCTTCCCAAGTTGCTTTACGGAGAGTTTGTTGCATCTAGACGCCTAGGTAAGTGATAAGTGTTTCGGTGATTAATGACAACCGTATCATTGTGACTAACAAGTTTGTTTTAAAAGGTATCAAAAGTTTAGTTCATAATGATCATTGGATATTCTTAGTCACTAAGTTGATTCTATGGATGATCAAAGGATATGAACATCAAGATTAAGGATCTTCTAGTTCTAAGTGTCATAAGGAGATGAAGGACACTTAGAGTAGTATAGGTCTCTTTTCTTAGTCTTTTGATCATACTATAAAGAGGGGCTAAGAGTAGGAGCTTGACCTAGTTGAGTCTAGACTTGGTTAGATGCACACTTATCAAGTTCTAGCACTAGATAGCTCAGAGAAGCCCATGGTTGAGATGTCTAGAAGTTAGAGCTTAAGAAAGTTTGAATTGGACGAGCTCAAAAAATTTGTTCTCACCGGATGGTTCAACGCTCAATGAATTAAACTTACCAGAGCATTCTTGGATCAGGTCAGAGAGATGATAAGCACACCGGATCGTCCAACAATCGAAAAGTTACTCTCAACAAAGTATTTTTGACTACAAAAAATCACAAGTCTTCCACAGGATGGTCTGGTGTTACAGTAAGGAGAACGATAGAGTATTTCAGTTATTAATCACCGTATGGTCTGGTGTTCACCTAGTAATTTTAGTGGTGCAATTTTTCCAGAGAAGATTTCAACTTCTGTTTGGCGTGGTTGCACACACCAGATGGTCCAGCACGTGAAAAGGAGGCTTCACCAGAGCATTTCAGAGCAGTAATGACTAGTGATAGCTGGCAGTGGCAAATGTCTGGAAAAGTATACACCGGATGTCTGGTGTATATGATATGGTGCACATTGGATCATCCAGCGTTCACAGAAAATGTGAGTGGTTGGGCAATGGCTAGATTCGAGTCTCTAGCCTATAAATACATCCTCATTTCATCTCACTAATGACTCTTGCTTAACCAGAGGAGCCTATACACTATTTGTGTCATCAAGAAGCAAGAGAGTGCTCCAGAGTGGTTTGCAAAGCTCTTAATTAAAGATTAAGGACATCATTAGTACATAGAGAGTAGCAAGTGTGCATCTAGCTATAGTCTAGGTTTGATCTTGGTCAAGTGATGCTATTGGTTTATTACTCTTGGTGGTTGGCCACACCTAGCTGGTCTTTCGTGATTAGAGGTATCTTAGTGAGCTCTTGGAGTTCTTGTGGGAGTCCCAAGAAGAGCGATGTGCTTGGTTTGATACCCACCAATTTGGAGATAGAGAAGTGGCAATCATGAGGGAGCACTTGAGTCTTGGTGGCTGAAGGGGGAGCGATATCCTTAGTGGATGCTCCAATGAGGACTTGGGGGAGTGCCAACTCGTTGATACCTCAGGATAAAATTGATATCTTCTTATCCATCTCTTTACATTTTCTCATTTACTTCGAGCATTTACATTCTTGCAAGCTTTTAAATTCTGCATTTACTTTGTGTTCTAGCTTGCTTGATTACTTGATTGTTCGAGTAGTTACATTTTTTTCATCTAGGCTAAGGTAGCTACTTGTTTTAGAATTCGGTTGACTTAGTTTTTTATTCGAGCCTAATTCACTGCCCCCTATTGGGCCATTCGATCCTTTTAGTGTCTACAACCGTGACATGAATAGCTACAATGCGTCAGGTTAGTACCTATGATTCTATCAATTAGGAAACTATTTTGCAGGGAAGCACTCACCATGAAGAAGGATCCAAAGAAGTCCTCTGGGTCGTGGCCACCTGGGACTTGGGATCCCCTGACAACATCCCTCCAGGGCATGTCGTTAGGCAACCCATGGATCCGGTTAGCATCTGCCCCAGGCGACGGAACCTCCACCTCCCTACTTTCGTCGGCAGGTGCCTGGGGCTCAGTGGACTCATTCCCATGTCCCTTAGAGGACTTGATCGCCTGGATCCAAACTTGTTCGGGCTTGGGGGCTAGTGTTGGTGCTCCAAGCGTCTTGTGAGAAGGAAGCTACAAATCACTCTCCCGAGATCACAAAGAAAGACATCCACGATAACAATCATACCTGGGTCACTTTCTACCCTAGAAGGGCTTCAACGAGAGAAGAAGGGGGCGTGTCTCTTGGATGGCTTCGGAGGGGTGGCCACCTCAATCCCTGCTCCTATAGTAGGCAAGGTAATAACAGTTGATGCTCTCGTGCCAGTGACCGCCTTTCTGCGAGCCTGCTTTGGCACTTGTCCACTTAACATGTTAACCAACTACTGTGGTTACAAGGGCTTGGTGTAGAATCTGAACTTACTGGAGTTGGAGCCGAAGTCAAGGTCGGAGTGTCAGGGGCTGCAGTCATGGTCAAAATTACAGGGTTGGATGCCGGAGATGGCGATAACAAAGGGTTGTCGATCAGTAAATGGCCACTCGCCAAGAACTCATCCTCACTCGACATGTCACCGCTGACGAAGGATGAGGCCGGCAACTTGACCTCACCATCTTCGCTTCCTCATGGGCTCACAACTCCTATGATCTTGACCTTGTCCGAATCTCCACCCCAGACACCCGTGTTCTTGGCCTCTGGGTCAAGCCACCCGTGTCCTGGTTACTTCAAGATTCATGCTATTCATTACCCTAGATCAGGCCTACTCAGAAAAAGGAAATAAAAAGAGAAAGTATCATGAGGCTTACCAACAAGACCAGGGCCCAAACATTAGTCTCCATCTCCACGATGGGGATCGAGATGTTCTCGTGATTAGGCTCAGGGGTTGTGTTGAAGAGAAACTTGGCCTTCTGCTCCACTTCGTCTTGTGAGAGATCTGTAGACAAGAAACGACTTGTAAAATATATGCCCATAATCCCCCTAATAGCTACATGGGATAGGTCAATACCTTTCTCACCTTCTTGAGTTGGGTCCTCCGCAGTCGTGTATTCCCAAGCGCCAAAAATCCTCGATCTCAAGGGACACAAGGCAGCGTCTGATGAAGTCTCTGGTGATGTCCCATGCCATCAACCCCATGCTCCTTCAGATCCAGTATCTCGACAATGAGGGCCTGAGTGACGGTGGTGGACCTTGGAGCCTCTGTCCATAATGGCCTCACAAATGGTGCAAGACATCTATACAGGATTTCAAGTAGGCCAGGTTGGCAGTATAACCATCTACTATGCCACCCCGATTAGGAGCTCTTAGTAGAGAAGCCAATGTACTCTACTGACTTCCCTTCTCGGAGGCGGAATCTGGCATCGCTGATGACCCTGCCTAAAAATCCCTTCAAGGGATAGATTTACTAGAAGAGATCAACTAAAGGACGCATGCCCAAGTAGGCCTCACACAAGTGTGCAAAGACATTGAGCATTATGGTGGAGTTAGGGTTAAGGTGGATGAACTCGATGCTATAAAAGCTAAGGAGTTGGAGGAAGAAGGCGGAAGGGGGGAAATAGAAGCCACAATGGAAGAAATCAAGAAATACGACATTCTAGATTGTGTTTGGATAGGGGATCGTCTTACCCATTACTGGTGCGCAAACGATAAAGGCATGTGAGAGAATAGCCTCGTTGCACTTCGCCCTGGCCAGAACTTCCTCTGAACCGTCAAATTCTAGCCACGACGAGATCGCGGCTTTGGCGGCATCGGCAGTAGAGTTCTGTGGCATGTCAATCTCTTGCGATCCATGTTGCTGGAGGAGGTAGATGGCAAGCCTAGGGTTTCTGGTGGCAGTTGTAGGCGTGATGCTAGAAAGAAGATGGCTCAAGGAAAATAATAACAGAGGAAGTAAACTTTGTGTGGGCTCCTTTAGTCTCATTTTATACAGAGGCGGAGGCACTTTGGGCGGCTCTTCGACTATCATGGTAACAGTTCCGAGTACAACACGGGTCACATTCTCCTGCTTTAACGTCTCATCACATTTAATGCTCGGGATACCTTTCGACGTATGCGGAGGTAGGTGGAGCAGTAACCCAAAGAAACTGTGGACTACTTTGTTGTGCACACACAATTTTCCAAATGTCATCATGATCCTTTGGCAGGCAAAGATTCTGTTCACCACTACCCAAAATCTATGCTTCAATGGTTCAAATTTCAAACTCGGCCAGCAACAAGTCTATTCTCCCCATCCTTTCAAAAGATTGGGATGACATTTTTCTAGATGACATGGAATTCCTACTCAGATGGAATGCCTTCTTGCCGCGATGCCATTGATGTGCTTTCCCCACTTCTTTTGTTTAGATGTCATCGGTGTGCTGATTGGGTAGGGAGAAAGAGGGGGACATTTGTGTTAGATTAACACCGTTCGGTCGAGTCCAGTAGTAGTCCCATGGTACGTGGGATGGCTGACCAGCCTTTCCAATGTCAAATATGCAAGTATATTTTTTTAATGGCAAATCCACAATAACGAGTTAAACTAGTGTCAAAATGTAAATTGCCTGTTGGGGTCGTTGTGAAGGACCCCCGACGGTCTCTTGGCTTAATCAGCTCAGCCTTCCAAAGGCTCGGCCCCTCGAAGCTTCCGCCTTCTGAAGCCCCGGCTTTCCGGAGCCCTACCTCCCAAAGGCTCGGCCTCTCGAAGCCTCCGCTTTCCGAAGCCCTAGCCTTCCAGAGCCCTGCCTCCTAAAGGCTCAGTCTCTGGAAGCCTCCGCCTTTGAGGCTCCGGCCTTCCGGAGCCCTGCCTCCCAAAGGCTAGGTCTTCGAGACCTTGGCCTCCTAAAGCCCCAGCCTTTCGCAGTCCCGCCTCCCAGAGGCTCAGCCTCCCAAAGGCTCGGCCTCCCTTGGCATCGGCCTCCTGCTGCCTGGGCTGGTTTCCCGAAGGTTACTGGGTGAGTCATCAGGCCTCAGGAAAGATATGCCAAAATGGAAGCACCGGTCGTACTTTGCCTACGAGGAGATGACCTGTATTAAATACTTAGGCTAATGGACACTGCTTTGACACCCCGGCATGATGGTGTCTGCCCTGACACCCCTGATAGTGCGGCGTCGGGCCGCAGTTGGCGACCGGCTCGCCCCCTTCAGGGGACATTCACCATGATAATGACCACAATGGATATTTATTTCCCCGGTAGGGTAGAAGGTAGTTATCCAGGATAAAACCCAGTAATTCGGTCAGACCCCGGATATTTGTACAATATGGTAATTTGTACGCCAAGCTACACGTGACTCTATAAATAGGAGGCTATGGTCCTCTGAGGAAAACATAGCAAAAAAAGATATAAAGGTGAAAGCACACCAAGTCACGCTGTGATACTCTTTCCAAAGTAATACATTTTTCTACCATCAATATATTCGTGGTGTTCTTTCCTTTCAAACTTCGTCTCCAAACTTGAGTCTCCTCCTTAGAAGAAACTCTCGTCGTACTTGCTGGAGCAAGACGAACTCTTGCTCCAACATTGCCTTAAAAAGAGAAAGAACAAGATCTGTACAGTCCAGCTCAATATAAGCTTGTGATTTAGGGCTCCTTTGGATTATAGTATTTTTCATAGAAATTTTAGAGATTCCAATCCTTACGAAATTTTGGTAAGGTCTTTTGGAATGAAGTAATGGGGTTGTAGAATTTTTATGAAAATCCTATGGAATGTGTTTTTCTATAGGAATTTTGCAGAATTTCTAACATAAGATCCAAATTTTTTTATATCTTTCTCCTTCAACTGATTCATGTGTTTTTTCTGTGTTCTATCCAACGGTCATTTTTGCAGTTTTTATGTGTTTTTGTATTTCATAAAATTTAGGGTGCTATGGTATTCCGATTTAATATTTTTCGTATTCATATTTTGTGGGTATCCTATATTCCTAGGAGGCCCTTAGAGGGCCAACGAATGGTTTTCCAAAAGGGAGGAAAGTGCAGTTTCTCTTAAGAAAAATAAAGAAGACGGTGCAGTTTTTTCCAGAACACAAGAAACACGCATCATCATCATGCAGGCACAAACGACTGGGTTTCACCCCAAAAAAATCGCTTTCCATTCCATAAACAACTTATGCACGGTACTTGCACAGCTGCATCGGACATATCTGGTAGGAACTGCTTATTCGATGCGGCCAGTACGTTCCTGTGTGACGATGGAGGTGGTGTTACACACGTATCGCGGCATGAGTTCGATGTGCCTGGCGCATCTCGCCCTCACACGAACAATGGCCGATCACCAACACCGAACGCCGAGATAACAACGCCCCCCTCGATCGGGGCTGCAGGAGAGCGATGGGTCCTCATGCATTTTGTGGCTTGGCTTGGATCATATGCGTGCTCTGTTCCCTTTATCCTACTCCATCTCGAAGTAACATTTCCTCCTCTGGGAAATCCCACAGTATCACTCCATCTTGATCTTAATTCTTGTATTTTCTGAAAAAAAAATTAATTCTTATATAAAACAAGGGCATGAACACTTTTAATTCCAATCCTTTCTGTTGCAGGGTTGGACCGGTGCATACGTACGCACGGTAATAATATAGGGGTGCTCTCTCTCAGATCGAGTAAACATCATTGGTTAGTCCATCATGCTTAATATGCGAAGACTTTATACTACCCTCAAGTCACAGGTACTTTGTACTAGGCTCCGATCAAACTTTGATGACTTTCACTTTTAATTTTTCAAAATATTTAGTTTAGAAATATGAAAATCATAACAGTACCGGAAATTTTACTAAATATATTTTTCTGCCAAAGGGCCCGTGGGCACGTTGTACAGTAGAAATTTTACATGCATGCAAGCGATTCAATTCTTGTGAAAATCAGTAGACATCTCCGCGTTTAAAATGAGGGCCAGAGGTGCACATAGCACATTATATTGCTGTTTTAGTTGTACAAGTCAAGGTTTTGTGTATACTACTCGTCCACAGCACCATTACATGCTTAGCTACCTAAACAAGAAGGATTAGTACCAACACTTTGGCCGATCTTGGTCATCAACCCCCTCTCCTTTCACTCTCCAAAATCACGGCTCCTGTCTTGCTCACTGGCCACTGCCCCTCCTTCCCTCCAACGTCCACGTCCGAGCTCACACACTTCACTTCCAAAGAAGCCAACGAGCCATGGCCACCACCTCCTCCGGCACGCTCTGCAAGCACCACAGCGCGGCGGCCGTCTCATCCCGCCGCTGCCTCCGGGTCTGCGCCGTCGTCTCCGTGGCCGCGCTACTCCTCCTGGGCGTGGCCGCCGCCGTGCTGGCCATCACTACGCTCCGCCCGCGCGCCACGGCCGCCACACTTGAGGGGCTCCGCCTCGCCTCGCTCTCCCTCTCCCCGGGGCCGGGCACCCCCTCACTCAACGCTACCATCGACGCCGACCTCGCCATCCGTAACCCCTATCCCGTGGCCGCCTTCGCTCACGACGCCGGGCGCGTCGAGGTCTACTACCGCGGCGCGCTCGCCGCGGACGCCGACCTCCCTCCCGGGCGCGTCGGCGCGGGCGGCACCGAGCAGGTGACCGTCCGCCTCACCGTGGTCGCGGACCAGCTTGCCGCGCACGCGCCGCAGCTGTACGGCGACGTGGTCGGCACCAAGGACGTGCCGCTCATCGTGCGGATGGCCGTGCCGGGCACGGTGACGGTGCTCGGCGTTTTGAGGCGCCGCGTGGTTGTCGTCATTGTGTGCGACCTCGCAGTGAGCGTGCAAGCACCGGGCACGCAGACGTCGTCGTGCCGGTACCGGACCAAGCTCTAGCCATGTGCCAGACAGTGTCGCCGTGTGGCAAACGGGGCAGCATTGCTGCAAACTCGCAATGGTGGTGCATATATCATATATGCTAGGGACTGATCACTTGCTTGACCGGTAAGTAGATTGATTGATGTGTTTTATTGTGATAAGTTGGCAAGTTGTTAGAATCAAGTTCAAGGTTGGTAAATGTTGACAATTATGCGAAGCTTGGGACTTCGACTGGATGGCGAATTGGTAGGATCTTTATGTTCGTAAAGGAACTTCTTTTGTTTCTTCTTTCTTCTTCGGAGTTATGATTGGGTTAATTTTTGTGTATATATGTTGAAAACCTGAATTTGCTTGTGATTTGAAATGGGGCACGAGATGCATGGTTGTAGCTTGTTTGCTACTAGTTGAGAAAACAAGTTGTTTTCGTGCAATGTTTTAAACTTAATTATTGTAGCATGGCTTAGTTTGACTTAGCCTTCTTGGTGCAATTTTTTTTAAAAAAAAATCATGGTGCAGTCTTTTGTGAGTGAACTAGTGAAGAAGGTGCAACCTTTTAATTATGTTGTAAACTATGCTTTGTTTGACAAGTTGATTCAAGATACTAATTGCAAAACTTTTCATTTTCGTTTTGTGGACATACAGTATTTTCTCATAATGCTACTGAATTTCATGACACTTGGGTCCTATTTTATATTAGAAAAAGAAATAATTTAATTGTGCAAGAATTCGGATATATGAACTGTACTAAATTTCACAAAACTAGGTATTAAAGATTCAGAATAATGTGTGCAAATAAGTTCATGTCCCTGAAGTTGATGAACATGTAAAGCATGAGGAATACATAGCTGTAGTATGAACTGATCACAGAATAAACATGCAATAATCTGTTAGCGACATCAAGGGCCCAAATGAATTGAGCTGCAAACAGAATTGCCTAATGGATCAATATCAAAATGCACCAAGTAACACATACGAATAGTAAATAATCATAAATTGGTTTGGGATATGTATCTGTGTAGGATCGATTACGCACAAAATATGCAATCAGAAGGGATCAATGATTGTAGAAGCTAAATTTAAATTTTAATTCATCATAATAAAAAAACTCCACTTTAATCTCATATGAACTTTGGGACAGACTGTTGTTACATCACTAAAAACGATGTAAAGAAAAATTCTTCAATCTGATTGCCCCAAAATTTTAACAGTAAAAACTAAACAACGTTATGAAAACTCATCAACCAAAATTACCAACTCGTCAACTTACAAAATTTTATCAACTTATCAAGATTTATCTTCATTGCATGAATGAGTTTACAAGATGCATATCCACAATATCCCTAAAGAATCTTAATGAAAAACTAATCCTAGTTGAGTTCCTCACTTTTTGCTAAAAATAGAACTCTCTCGGCTCCTATTCACCAATGACAACTCATTCCTCACTATATATTGTCGGAGAGCTTAGGAATCCGACTCAACTACGTCGGCCTTCAATGCATCACTTGGCTGGACCTTGTCCGTAACTTGTGCGTGCCACTAGCCCCCGAAGACACCACCAGGTAGAGCCACCTCAGAACAAGGTTGTAGCCACTCCACGGATGACGGCCAGCCAAAATAGGATCATGAACACAGGACCAGCTGATTGCCTGTGCACAGTACACCATAATTTTTCATTCATCCCTCTTTATTCTATAGAATGCATGCATGCATGCCTATAGAACCATCCTTTCACATCGCACATCACGCTCTTGCCTGAACGTCCCATATGACATCATAACCGTTTTGACTTCGGTTTCTTCCTAAACCTCATCCAGGTCCTTGTCACCGACCACATTCGCCATCAGGATACACTTGCACATTAATAAAATGAACCATCAATTCTGAACACAAGTTCTCCAAATTTGACTCATGCCGATCCACACACCATCACACACATGAGTGTATTACATATATCAAAATCATAATTGTCATTGTATCACCATAAGAATATCTAAGTAACATGTTAGCAACACATGCACATTATCTATGCCATAATACTAAATCACTTTGCTTTTATCAATTTCACAATAATACCAATTTTTCAACACACATGATCCCGCAATCTCCCCTTGATGAAAACTAGTGCAATGTCTGTGCATTGCAAGGATCCTAAATTTGATATCTTTATATTGCAATGGTTCTTAAATCTTGCATACAATATTATTTTACTTCCCACATGAAGAAAATCTTAGTTTTGGATGTTTAGCAAAAAAAAAAACTAAACAAGACCTCTTTAGATGCACAAGCTATGCATCCAAGAACATTAGTTAGAATACCATCCAAGAATGTCACTACGTGAAAAAAAGACAATTAGTGATCAGTGATAGCCTTTATAGGTGATAGGTTCTGCACCCATCACTCCGAACGTGTTAGTGATGACTAATCATAAGTGACGAGTTATGACCTATCACTTATGAAGGTCACCAGTGACGGATCATAACCATGATCCGTCACTTATGTGGGTCATAATTTTGATTTATCACTAATGACTGATAAATATTTATCATGTTTTTTGACATGAAAAAAGTCAAAAAAATTCACCCGAGCCATCCCAACATAGGGACTATCACCACTCGCCATGGGTCACTTGTTATTTTTCACAATATTTTTATACTCTGCGTTTTGTGGGAATCAAACTAGTGATCTCCCCTCACACGCATAGCCCTCTTACCACAACACTCTCGCATGCATTTTGATGAAACCAAATAATTTATCTTTTTCATGTTTTTTGCTGAAGCTCATTAGTGACAAATCACGGTTATGACCCATCATTAATGATGGTATATTAGTAACAGGTTATCTTGACCCTTCACCGATGACTGTTTTTGCCAATAAGTGGTCTAGAGTGTCTTCGCTAAAATAGGCATAACTTTTGCATACGGACTCCGATTTTGATGTTATTTTGACCCTACGGACATCTACATAAATGTTTCATCCATTTCTCCCCCACTTTGTCAGGTTTGAAAAAAATTCGAGGGCAAATTTAGCCTGAAAGATTGAGTTTTTGCTTTGAAGTTTTTGCACCGTTTTCATAACGCAGGTTTACATCAAACTTGAGCAGAAATATACAATAGTTCTTATTATAGTATTGCTGAGGTGAGAAAAAATAAGAGAAAAATAAAAAAAATAAAAAGTTGTGAATATCATATATTCAACTGTCTTTTTTCATCTCTTTTATTCCATCTGTTTTTGACCCCTCTTTTCATAGTTGTTCCTGCTTTCCTTTTTAGATATTGGCCTTAGTTTTTTATGGCTTCTTTCTATAGGTATGTACATGAGTATGCTTTTCTGTTAGACACTAAACAAAATATATTTTGATGAAACAACTATTCTCATGAAATTATTATAAGTCATAGGTGATGGGTAAAGAATATCACTTTGTCATCTGTTTTCAGTACTAGCGTCAATTTTCAAACCCATCATAAGAGACGGGTCATAACATGACCCATCACGTATGACTGGTACAGGAAGACCCGTCACTAATGATTAACATAATATGGTTCATCACTGATGAGTCATTATTAGTGACGGGTCATAAGTTAACCCGTCACTAATGATTAGTCTAGGATGACTCGTCACTATTATCAGTGACGAGTCATTGTACGATCCGTCACTAATTTTATGTCTTATTTGTCTATTTTTTATGTAGTGCATTAGGATCAAATAAATACTTCCAGTGCTCACACTGTTGGTCCTAGAGCCTCCTTGCTTTGATCCAAATCATTTTCTTATATATATTCCATTACAAGCTGAACACGAACAACAAAATTCCTTTTATTTTGTTCCAAATCCTTCTTTCTATTTAAGTATCAAGAACCATAGCAAGAACATTTCAATCGCCAAGAAAAAAAGCCATTATGCATTTATCAAAGTTTGTAGCCAATAATTAAATATTCACATCGAATTGTGCGGTCAAGTTCGTTTGATGCAAGTTTTCTAGAACGATGGCCACGGAAAGAATGGAGTTTGCCTCATGCAACTCTATTTGATCTGCAGGACCAACAGTTGGTGCGCCTCAACTGGCTTCCACATCTCTTGATCATCACCATCATTGTTGACCCTGTTCTTCTACGTGCAAGCATCCTATGAGGCACTGCACTTGTTACTTGGGCATGCTGAAACATCAGGAAGAATGAGAAAGTATAACATTCAGACATCCGCTACTGTCGTTAGGTGTAAATTAAAAAAAAACCAAAGTTCTAATTCACTGCATATGCATCTTGTCATCAAGTTTTGTTGGTACCAAGGCATCATGAGCGCAACAAAAACTGAACGGAGAGAGAGAGAAAGAGAGTCTTATGACTGGTGCAAAACTACTAAATATTTTTATTTTAACCTTTTATAAGCACCTGTTTTTGAAGAAAATTTTGTTCTTTTGTATAAGATCTAAAGAAGACATCCCTCGGAAGAGCTTACCGCCCGTATTAACCAGATGCCATCTGCCACTGCTGTCAACCCTGAAATAATAAGTACCAAAGTATAAAACCAATATTATTAAGAAAATATCAACACTTAGATTTACTTAATTAACTTTTTCATATCAATTAATTGCTCACAAACCCATGTGATGAATCATGAACAGCTGCATCAGCATTCATCACGGATTTCCCAAGTATATATCTTCCTTCAAACTGCATAGTATGACATGTGGATCTTGTATTGCCAGTAGAATTAGAATTGTTTCCAGGCTAATTTTTTTGCTCGGTCCTTGTGTCTATAATTGTCTTTGCTTTTGGGTTCAGTAATTGTTAGCTTGCTTTGTTTGCTCATGTGTTGCTGAATCGATAGTATGAGGCCACTCAAAGTACCCAAGATATCCTGGATGATGGTGGTGTGAGAGATGAAAGTGATATAGATGCATTACATGATTCTATTGCTGTCACTTTGCTACCATGAACATTGAAATTACACTTGACTACTATTTTTGTTGGACTTCGTGGTAATTAACGTTGTTGTTGTCATACTTTAATTTTATATGAAATTATTCATATTACAATGTTCTCATGTTTATGCAAAAGGTTAATAAAAATTATGTCATATATATGATTATTCAGATACCAGACGAGTTCATATGATTTAGGGCATAACAATCATTATACACTCAGGATAGACAATCTCCCTTAAAAATTTAGGTTACTAAATGGCTAGCTTTTTCCAGCCTGTAGATTCTATAGGTATCAGCTTCTAAAAAATAAGATCTAGGTCTAATCCATCTCAAATTGCTTGTGGGAGTAAATAAAAAATAATATCTAAAAGTACAAGAAAACAGATAAAGCACACAAACTGAAGACTGCTTACTGTCTTACGAATACCAACAAATGGAACGACACATGTATGCTCTAACAATGACCATTCAAACAATATGTATCAATGCTTTTACAATCTCAATTCAAAACTTGGTGATCACAAATAGCCCAAAAACCTTAATGAAAATAGATTGAATATCATAAAACTACATCTCTTTTAGTTTATCTATCACAAAACTATATTTTCCCCTCCAATTTCACAAAACCACACTTACTTTGAATCACTATATCACAAAACTATACTTCTTTTGATTTAACTATCACAAAACTACATTTTTTCCTCTTATATTTTACAAAACTGCACTTGCTTTGCATCACTTTATCATAAAACTACACTTCTGTTACTACAAATAGATCTGACAAGATAGACCCATGCCTCATACTTACAGGCTTTAGCCCTCACCATTTGCTGATGTGGTCGACTATGCCATGTCACAATTACTTGCCAAGTTAATAGATCCTATGTGATCTTTGGACTCCTTCTCTTAAAACCTACCGATTTGACATGAGTTGAACTCCTAGGCACGAAAAATTAACGCTGGTGGGGATTGGCGTGGCACTATTTAGCCACTCAAGTGGTTGGCATGACACTATTTAGTCACCCAAATAGCGCTGGTGTGGGTTGACATGACACCATTTAGCCATCCAGATAGCACTGGTTGGGATTGGTATGACACCATTTGGGCGGCTAAATAGTGCCACCCCAACCCTCACCAGCACCAATTTTTCACGTCCAGAAATTCAACTCGTGCCAGATCAGTAGTTTCCAAGAGAAGAATACAAAGGTCATATAGGATCTGCTAACTTGATAAGTAATTATGATATGGCATAGTCGGCCACATCAGCAAACTATAAGGACTAAAGCCTGTAAGTATGACATGTTGGTCCATCTTGTCAGATCTGTTCACAGTAACAAAAATATAGTTTTATGATAAAGTGATGTAAAGTAAGTGTGGTTTTGTGACATAGGAGGGAAAATATAGTTTTGTGATAGTTAAACTAAAAGAAGTGTAATTTTGTAATAAAGTGATGCAAAGTAAGCGTAGTTTTATGAAATAAGAGAGTGAAAGTGTAGTTTTATAATAGTTAAACAAATAAAAATATAGTTTTACGATATTCACTCATGAAAATAGCACATAAAACTAACCACATGATGATTAGAGAGGTACGTAACCCCGACAAATGGAGCTTCTAAGGCAAGCAATAATATTTTTTCCGAGTGTGCTTTGGAAAGTATTGGTACAATTAAACAAAGGAGGTGGTCAGTCATCTAATCAACCTTGCACAAAAGTTGGTGACTGTTGAAAGAAATTATCAGGGCTGGCAGAATCCACTAAAAGATAAAGTTCAAAATATATGATTATAGTAGTCAATTTAGAAAATATGAGTTAACACCATTATACATCATGAACTTGATGTACAGTGAATACTGAATGATGGGTAAAATTCTGGTGTGCTATGTACAGTGATAGCTTTTCTCAACACGATTAGGCAAATGTTAAGTGGATACTGAATGATGGGTCTTCCGGAGAGGTTTGCAAATGTGTTAAGTGTCATTCTGCTGAATCACGGGGAACCAATGCTGCAGCCTATCTAGAATTGTGCTAGTAACTGCACTATATAATTCAGTGATACTTAACACATTTTTAGGAGAAGCAAATCATTACTACTACATTACATAAGCGCAAAAGGAAAAAAAAGATAGAACAAAACAAAACAGAGGGAGGTACGGGTGCTCGGTGCTCACTCTCAACTGAACCAAATCGGATGGCCAATGTCTCCTCCTTGAGCTTGTCGTCGGTGTAGTCAAGGGCATGCCAGATGCAGGACTTGTCGCTAATGGCGTGTTCCTGCATCTTGCTGGTGGCAACCACCGCACAAGAAGAGAGGGAGCATTCATTGAGGGCAAATCGCATTACGGAGCCGTGACACGTCCAAGCACCTGTAGGCATTGCTTGCCTAAACCAAAGGTCACCAAAAACATATCAAGCCTAGGTTTCCCTGAGGGTATAGCATTGCCCTAGTAGGCAGTGGAGCTCACACACCTGTAGGCACATCATGCCTAGATCACCTGAGAGGCAAATTATGCCGAGGTGTTCTGGAAGGCATTGCATAGCCTCAATTGTGTGGATGCCGAATATCAAGGGATGTCCTTGATAATGAGGATGCAGTGCACTCGGTGAGCTGCCTCGAGATGCATGACATGCTTATACACCACGAGCGCAGCATGCCTAGTTCACATGAAAGACAGATTATGCCTAGTTTTTCTGGAAGGTATTGCATAGCTTCGGTCATATAAATGCCACACATCGAGGCACAACCTCGGCGGCGGAGTTGCGGTGCACCCGAGGAGTATCCTCGGGAGCACGACATGCCTACACACCGCGTGCGCAGCATGCCTAGGTCACTTGGAAGGCAAGACTACATGGTTTCCTGGAAGATATTGTGTAGCTTCGATAGTGTGTAGGGCATTCGGCATTAATACATGCCAAAAGGGGTGCAAAACCTCCGTAAACGAAAAGTCTTCCAAAACCCCACCAAAACGGGATGTCTTCCAAAAGCCTCTGTAATCTTAAAGTCTTCCAAAACCCCCACAAAAGGGGATGTCTTCCAAAAATCTCCGCAAGACAAAGAGTCTTCCAAAATCCCCACATAACAGGGATGTCTTCCAGAAACCTCCGCAAAAACGGAAATATCTTGAAAAATCCGCAAAATGGAGAGTCTTCCAAAAACCCCACAAAACGGGTTTGTCTTTCAAAAGCCTCCGCTAAAATGAAAATGTCTTGAAAACCTCCGCAAAACAGAGAGTCTTCCAAAACCCCAACAAAACGGGGATGTCTTCCAAAAGCTTCCGCAAGACAAAGAGTCTTCCAAAACCCCTGCAAACAGGGATGTCTTCCAAAAGCCTCTGCAAAAATGGAAATGCCTTAAAAACCTCCACAAAATGGAGTCTTCCAAAACCTCCCTAAAGGGAGATGTCTTGGAAAACTTCCGTAAAACAGAAACGTCTCCCAAAACCTCTGTAAAATGGGGATGTCTTCCAAAACCTCCACCAAAATGGAAATCTTGAAAAAACAGCCATGAGGCAAAAATATCTTGAAAACCTCGGCGCAAGGGGATGTTTTAAAAAACTTTGTCTGCAGAGATGTTCTAAAAACCTATCTTATAAATCCTCTGGCATCTCGAACTGATGCCGCCATGCCAGATGGGTGTGAAACCCACTAGTATCTGAAAGGCACAGCCCATAGGCCAGAGGGCATTAAGTGAAAGTTCGCTCTGTGTGCCATGAAAAATAGTATGTAATCCCCAACTATTCATTGCAGAGGCAGCGGCTTCGCCCGCAACACACCGCAACCAGGCTCCAGATAGACTGCCTCCAGAGTCAGCCAATGGCTAAAAGGTCGAGGGGGTCACGAACCTCCCTTCCGGCCAAGCATCAGCCTCGTCTCCAAATGCTGTCACTAGCTCCAGATGGAGTGCCTCCAAAGCTGGGCAACGGCTAAGGGTCGAGGCTGAGGGGGTCACAGAGCACCTCTCCTGGCTTAGCCTTTGGCTTCGCCTTTGACATGCCATCACTAGGCTCCAGACAGATTGCCCCTAGAGCCGGGCAGTGGCTAAGGGCCGAGGGGGTCGCAGAGTGCCTCCCTCGGCCTAGCCTTTGGCTTCACCTTTGAACACCGTCACCAGGCTCCGAACAGAGTGCCTTTGGATCCGGGTAGTGGCTAAGGGTTGAGGGGGGTCGCAGAGTGCCTCTCCCAGCCTAGTCTTCTGCATCGCCTCCGACACGCCGTCGCCAACCTCCAGACAAAGTACCTCCAGAGCCAGGCAACGGCTAAAGGTCAAGGCAGTCCCGGACCTCCCTTCCGGCCTAGCGTCGGCCTCACCCTTGGCACACCACCGCCAGGCTCTGGATGAGATACCTTCAGAACCGGGCAGCGACTAAGGACCCGAAAGATCGTGGACCACCTCCGGAGCTTGTCCCAAAAGTTCCAGATGGACTGCTTTGAATCAAAAATCAGGAACAAATTTGGAGGAAGTCCCTACCAACATCGAACAGGAGGAGCATGTTGTGCTGAAATACCACAGGATATTAGGCCACCCCATAGAGGACTGTACCTAGCGATGGCTCGGAATGACGAGGTCACCATTACTTTACCCAGCTCTCCTTAGTTACCCTACATGTCCACTGCTACAAGATTCCCGAGGCCACCTCTCCCTAAGAAGGACAAAGTCAGTACGCTCAGCCACAATGACAAGGTTCGGACCCTCTGTATTGCACTGACACCTACCTCGGTTGAATTCAGGCTAAGACCTATGCGAAGTCTCAGTACTTTGATTGCCAAAACTAACCATTGCCTATGAAAGGGCTGGAGAGACGCAATTCGTAGACATGAAGGCACATAGACATGCGGTCACCTATTCGAAGGATCCCCATGCACTTCAACCCAAGAAGGAATACAATCATCTCCAAAGGTTCAAGTTATATTATTAACAACTTGTGCATTTGGAGGGCGCGTACAAAGAAGCAACAGTACAAAGGTTGCTACAGAGGAGACAGACCCTAAAAGAGCAAACCAGGGGGAGAAAGAGTGCAAGGTGGCAAAAGACAATTATGGCCTGAGGCGAAACCATAGTCGATCGTGAGACAGGAATGTCCTGCGACTTCACCAAGAACTACCCCGAAGGGTGCCTTCGCCTCCTACGGGTCTCGGTAGGGGCCGTGCATAAAGCGGCGTATGTGCCTCATCTGTGGCATACCGTTGTGGAGCTGATGCAATAGTCAGCTCCCGGGCTATCGGAAGATGGGGAAGATGTCGAAGAAACCACCACTGTGGCCTCCTTTCCCTTCTTCCTGGCCTCCTCCTTCACCGCCAGGGCTATTGACTTCTCCACCGATGCCTGCACCACCTCGTCACTCTCCCTTCCCAGGAGATCCCAGTCGATCTCCTCTTCATCATCAGAAATATCGATGATCTCAATAGGCGCAACCTCTTGGACTAGGGGTTGAGCTCGAGCGGCAGGTGGCTATCCTCCCCACAGGGGTGGAAGCAGGACAGCCACTAGAGCCATCACCGGCAACTGAGATGTCCCCGCCCTAGTCAAACCAGTCGAGATCATCGATGTCTCCAAAGAAGATGAGGAGGAAGACGATGCCACATTCAGTTCAAGGTTAAGTGCTCGCTTATGAGGTAGTAACGAATACAGCCGGATGACCCTAGCTTTTATAGCCAGGCCAAACTGCCATGTACGCTCAGGAGATTAAGCGGAACTGACATGGCATCTTTTCATGGTATTCCCCATTACTCCCTAGGGGGTCATGGCCATATCCTGGTAAGTTTGCCTACACGTGGCAACATCCTACGGCAATGCCTCGTTGTCTCGCACACACGTCCCATCATATTATTGGCTTGGACTCCTTTTGGTGCATGCCAAGGGTGCCGGTGCAAGATCCCAAATGAACTCGCACATTATCTAGTCAAACGCGACAGTGACACATCCTATCCTCCCATTCTTAAAAACAAAAACATGGGGAGCCCCCTCTCCCACACGTAGTCTTGACTCTGAAAAATTCACGTGGCGAGAGGACTCGTCATCAAGAAGTCTGAAGGATCTAAATCAGCCTCGGCACAGACTCTAGAGTGTGTCATCTCCACTGATGCTCCTGTGGCCTCTGGTCTCAATACCGTATGTACCAACTCCATTAGGCTCCGGAGCGTGTCTCCACTGCCAATACATCTTCGGTCTTCAGCCTCGACGATGGCCACACCTCCAACCTCAGCATAGTGTGGAGGTTGGCACCCGGATGGGCTTTGGCTTCAACAAACAACTATACCTCTGATATGATCTTGACAAGCCACTGAGGACATTGGAGACTCCCTCCCTCAATGTCTCCTCGAAACATTCCTATACCTTCGGATTATGCTATCAGCCTTGAGCTTCACCATCGACGCCCACAACTCTTGCTGAGAAACTCCTCGAATGCAAGGGATCGTGTTCGGGCATCTGTGTTACTATGCCAGGTTGGACTTGGCTTTCCTCTACATCCTCTCACCCCTTCGAATGTCAGGGCAAGTGGATGAGGGGGTATTGTTGGGGGAAATAGACCAGCCTACAGACAATGGTTAAGGATCTCTATCAAAGGTCCCTCTGGAGCCTTCGATCTCTGGACTCTCAGTAGGAGATGAAAGGATCGAATAGCCCAAGAGGGGGGGGGTGAATTGGGATATTGATTAAAACTTCTACCGCTTTAGCAAATAAAACTAAAAGGAAATGTGACTAAGGGATTTAACTAGAACTAGATAGCTAATCAAGCAAGAATTAACTAAGAAAGATAATCACTAAGAAGAACTTGCAATAATAACAAAACTCAAAATAAGATGCAAGAAAGTAAGGAGTTGGAGAAGACAACACCGATTTTTTTTCCGAGGTTTCGAGAAGTTGGCACTTCCCCCTAGTCCTCGTTGGAGCATCCACCAAGGATGTCGCTCCCCCTTGAGTCACCAAGGCTCAAGTGCTCTCTCTTGATTACCCCTTCTCCATCTCGGGATTGGCGGGTATCAAACCAAGTACATCCTCCTTCTCCCGGGGCTCCCACAATTCCTCCAAGAGCTCACCGAGAAATCCTTCGATCACCAAGACCGTCTAGGTGTTGCCAACCACCAAGAGTAACAAGCCTCAAGATTCGCTTGATAAAGACAAAGCCTAGACAACAACTAGATGCACACTTGCTACTCTTCAAGCACTCAAAGAAGTCCTTAATCCTCAACTAAGAACTTGGAATGGACACAAGTGCTCTCTCTCTTGCTTTTAAATGACACACCAAGTGTATGAGCTGCTACAGAGTCGCAAGAGCCCCTGTTGAAACCATCTGAGTGGGTATTTATAGCCTAGAGATAAAAATTAGCCGTTGGCTAACCACTCCCATTTTTCTGTAATCACCGGATAAACCGTTGGCTATATCCTTAAGATCACCGGATAATCCGGTGGGTTCAAACCCAGAGTCAGCTGTCACTAGCCGTTGCACGGCAACATTTATCCGGTGACAAACTCCGGTGAACAACAGTCATCACCGGATAATCCGGTGAGTACAACTTACCCGACCCTTTAGATTTCAGAACCTTCTGCAAGAAATACTCCGGTGATATTTTTTGCTCTCACCGGATAATCCGGTGAGTTCAATTTGTCTGAGTTTCTTCGCAACATTTCTCCGGTGTTCTGCCAGCTAAGTCACCGGATAGTCCGGTGACTGTAATTTTCCACTGTGGCCCCAAGCAATGCTCTCTGCAAGAAATAGTCCGGTGTTCATATTATGGGGCATCGGATAATCCGGTGACTACAAAGTTGCTTTTCTCCCAAAATTTTCTCTGCTGGAAAAGCTCCGGTGGTCACCGGACTTCCATCACCGGACATTCCGGTGTGACACTTCTGAAATTTTTCATATAATTCGGATGCCTCAATTAGTGTTTATCCGGTGAGTATTAGACATCCATCAGAGGATAATCCGGTGAATAAATTTTTTGTGAGCTCGTCCAATTCAAATCTCTTTGAGCTCTAATTCCTTGACATCTTCACCATGGACTTGTATGCTCTACCTAGTGCTAGAATTTAACAAGTGTGCATCATCTATGTCTAGACTCACTAAGTCAAGCTACTACTTTTAGCCCCCCTTTATAGTACGGTCAAAAGACTAAAAGAAAAGAAGACCTATACTACTCTAAGTATCCTCCATCTCCTTTGTGACACTTAGAACTAGAAGATCCTTAGTCTTAAAGCATATGTCCTTTGATTGTCCATATAAGCACTTTAGGGACCAAGATTACCCAAATGTCATTGTATACTGAATTTTTGATTCCCTTCAAAACAAATTGTTAGTCACAGTAATATGGTTGTCATTAATCACCGAAACACTTACCACTTACCTAGGGGCCTAGATGCTACAATCTCCCCCTTTTTGGTGATTGATGACAACACAAATAACAATAGAGATATGAATTTGAAGAGCAACCTATCATACTAGAGATAAGAATGTATAAAGCAATAAAAGCGAGATAAAGCCTAGCGCTACAAAATTACCATGCTAGAATAAGTAAGAATTATGCGAGCATGAAAATAAACACAATGTGATGACAGGCGAAACACATCCATATACAGAGCCAAATAGCCTGTCATAACATTAAAATCAATCCATAAGATCCAACATTTCAAAACTAGCTACCCAAAAATCTAACCTCCCCCTGAATCAAAATCTCACTAGACCCACCAGCTACTCTCTCTACCAACTCCCCCTATTACTACTCTCTCTACCAACTCCCCCTATTACTAGACTCTCCCCCTTTGGCATCTAAGCACCAAAAAGAGAAAAACTAGGACATGACTAAGCATCCGGAGCTGGAGAAGATGGAGGACCCGATGCTGTCGAAGAAGGTGCCACGACGAACTGAGAACCGTCGGCCTCGGAGTCGGAGCTGGACGGACTGTGACCTGCAGCTGCTGTCGCCTCAACGATCTGATCCTGCACTGACTGAAGAGTAGCATCTGGAGCGTCAAGTGTTGGCTCAGCGACTGAAGAAGGCACAACTGACAGCTGAGGGACATGGGGAGACATGACAGGCTGCTGATGCTCGGGGACTGTCGGCTGTGGAGTGTCCTCGAAGCTCAGAGGACCAGTGGGTACAGGAGAAGTCAACGATGGTAACACTGGCCTCTGAGACATCCCAGCAGGCAGAGAGTACACTCCGGAGGCCAAGAGAGCTGACAGAGGGAAATCAGACCCTGGAGTACGCAAGAGTGCACTGACACTGCCTGGGAGAGGACTCGGGGAAGGAGCTGGAGCAGGTGCTGGAGCTGGCAACTGAAGGCCCTGTGCCTGGAAAAGAACGGAGAACAATCTGGCGTTGTTCTCACGGTCTGCCTGAAGTGCTGCAAACATGGCCTGCTGCTGCTGCTGTAGTGACTGCATCAGTGCAAACTGCTGCTCCTCTCGGCGGCGAGCATCCTCTGCCTGAGCTGCCTGCTGCTGCTGCATCTGCCGAAGGATAAGAGTGATCTCCGAAGGCACTGCAGCAGAGGGCTCGGTGGTAGCTGTCTCAGTATCTGAGGAAGGAACTGAAGTCTGAGGCGCACCCTGAGTAGAACCACCGGCCTCAGCATCGTGACGTCTCGGGAGTGGTGGAATGAACTCGATGTCCTCCGAGTCACTGTCGTCGTCATCCAAGTCTATGAAGGCATGAGGTAGCTCTGCCTCGGCCTCTGCAAGGGCCTGGTCCTCAGCTGCAACTCTGTTTCGCTCCTCTGCTGGGATTTGCCGCTGAGCCTGCGCCATAGCACGCTGTCCGCGACGTCTGTCCGTCGGAGCACTAGGAATATAGTCCGGGAATCGCTTTGGGGATCGCTGGTAGACGTCAAGATGCTCTGGATAATGAATCGAGCGAGCCAACAAATATGAGATGAAATGCGCGAATGGCTGCTGTCTGCCCAGACCCTCTGCTATGTTATCCTCAATCTCACACAAGATGAGATCTAAAATGTCGAACTGCTGATGAGTGAGGATAGATAAGAGCAACCACTGCTGGATACTGGTGATAGCCTCTGCGTTCCCGATCCTAGGCAACAGGCTGCGTCTGAGTGAAAAGTGAACTACCCTCGCCTCCGGAGTCAGCATCTCTGGCAGTCTCAGTGAACCTGGAGGAAAGGGCGACCTGAACAACAGACGGATCTCGTCATCCGTCGGGAAAACACCACCGGTCAGAGGACGACGAGGAGGATGAGCGTTCGGATGAACGACCTCATGCAAGAATCTGGTACTCTCCTGAAGCCTCAGAGCCTCGAGCATATCTGCCTGGTACAATTTGTAGACCTCTCCCTGGAACATGAACTGAATGAACGACCTGTCGGGAGCGATCCATACTGTCGCATAGAATACTCTGACCCAATCCCCAACATATCTGTCTACCTGAGTGAGGAGAGCGGTAAGACCTGGGAATGCATCAAAGTGTTGTCTCACATCTGCTCCCCCTGCAGCTGACTGCAAGTACTCCCATCTCAGCGTCCTGTGCTGGCTCAACTGAACGCTTTTCCTGCCAAATGAGCGATAGAAGCTCTCCTGTACCACTGTCCAGAACCGGGGATCAATCCCCTCCTCTCTGACCTCAGGGAACCACTCCTCGACTGGTACGAATCTCAGCCTCTTGATTCTCGGACCCTTGCAGGACGTGAGATCAAGCAAGCGGACCTCTCCCTGAGCTGGAGGCTGCTGCTCGGACTGCTGCTGTTGTTCAGACTGCTCGGACTGCTCGGACTGCTGCTGCTGTGTTTCTACTGCCTCTAGCTCCTGGCGAACCCTCTTCTGGCCCCCTGACCGGCTGGAAGGCGTCGAACCTGACCTCCCGGAAGCACGAGTGCGGGTGGAACGACGTGTAGGAGGGGTGGTGTCATCTCTGATCACAAAACCCTCCTGCCTGTTGTAGGCATCAACAGCAGCAAGCGCTCTGTCCCATTCCTTCTGAGTCTTTGACTTCTTCTGCTTCGGCTTCTCAATTGCCTTGCCCTTGCCCTTGTCACTGCGATTACGACCCATCTGACAGATGCAACGTGAAATAGAGATGAGTGATCACATTGGGTTTAAGATTTCGAATGAAATTAACCCTAAACCGAACCCTAAGCATGGATGGATATGAATTGTGACAATCATGCTATGGATTTAGGCAAGAGACAATAGATATTGATCAATTGCATACAGTAGGACTTGAACTTGAGCAAATGAATCAAAATAGGCATGAGTTTGAAGCAAATATGAATGAATTTGCTCGAATTTGAGTGAAATGAGCGATATATGGCACAAACAGATGAACATGCCCTAGTAGGTGATAGAAAAAGGTGAAGATGAAGCTAAGTTCATGATTTGATCGCATTGAGAGTCAAAATTTGAACGAGATTCATCTAATTTGACATGAATTTGAGGCAATTTTGCATAAGATTCAACTGATTTAACAAGGAAGACGCACAATTAATGAACATGCTCTCAATTCATGTCGATTGAAACTGAATGATCACAAATTTGAGAGAAAATTGACTCAAATTTATATGAATTTGAATGAAATTTGCATGGATTGTCACGAATTTGGCCAAATTATGCGCAATTTTGACTATCATGTACTCAATTCATGTCTAAGAGATGGAATAGCAACAAATTGGATCAAATTTGCTTTGATTTGTGAAGAAATTTCATGAATTTTGGCACAAAATTGTATAAGTGTGATCTAGGGCTTCATCAATTTGAGTAGACCGGCCACATTGTGCTCACCACGATGAAGGAGAGAGAGAGGAGGTGCCGGTGATCAGATCACGATGCCTGGAGACGAAAGCCGGTGGCGCAGGAGGGGCGGCGGCGGTGAGTGGGGCACGCCGGAGGCGGCTCTGCGCGCGGGAGCTCGGGGCAACGACGGGCGACGAGCCAGCGACGGTGACCTGGTGGCGCCGGTGGACGGAGTGACCCCGGCGGCGGCGCTAGGGAGCTGAGAGGCGGTGAGTCGGTGAGGTGGCGCGAGGATGTACGAGCGGCGGCGAAAAATGAAAGAGCCGGCCGACCGGGAAGACATATATGACAGGTGGGTCCCGCAGTTTTTGAAAGCACCGGATAATCCGGTGGAGGCAACAGAGAGCACCGGATAGACCACCGGACTAATTCTTGCAGAACCAACTTTCAGAGACCGAAAACTTCTTCTGTTCACCGGATGTTCCGCTGAGAACAAGATAATATCACCGGACGTATGTTAAAATTTTGAAGTTCTCAGAACTAATGAGCACCGGAATGTCCACTGATAACTAAACTGATCACCGGACTATTGCCATGGTTGATCTGACAGAGATCACAGGATATTCCGCTGGTAAATTTAAGGGAGCGCCGGACTATCCGGTGATAAAAAAATATAGGCTGAACTATTTTCTCTTACTGAGTCCAAATTTCAAATAACCACTCAACATAAACACATATTTGGATCAGTTTGAGTGACATCTTTACCCTCTCAAACACTCCTTTGCAAATATTTGCCAAAAGGCTTTACTATATATATAATAATAATTATTATTATTATTATTTTTTTAAAAAAATAGGCAAATAAGATTCAAAGAGTAAGAGATGGAACTCAAATGGATATGTTTGAGCCATATTTCCTACGAACTTAAAGATTAAGACCTTAAATTCGATAGGATATGACTCAATAGGCATTAAGCACTTATATCAATTTAAACACACTTATAGAGTTGTATGCTCACATCAAGAGTGAACAACCATCTCAAAGAGTGATATTCTCCTTTGTGATCTCTATACCGCCAATGCAAGGTTAATTCATGAAAGTAAACATGAGTGCATATTAAATTAATCTATCTTGTCATATTACTTCCCTTCTCAAGCTTCTTCATGGTGAACCCAACAACCTGCCTTGAGAAGAACTAGTGACCCACCATCTCAAGCAAAACCCATGTTCACCATTATCTTGAGAAGGTTAGACAAGTTCCTATTATGAATGCATCTATATGACATTAGAAGCATCGATCACATTTAGTTCATTTCGTAATCTACTAAAAGTGGCTTCATCGGTGAAGATATCCGCCAATTGATCTTCCGATCGAACACTACTAAGGGATATATCATTGTTTGCCACATGGTCTCTTAGAAAGTGATGACGGATATCAATGTGCTTTGTGCGGGAGTGTTGAACGGGATTGTTAGCAATTTTTACGGCACTCTCATTATCACAAAGGAGTGGAACCTTCTCTAGATGAACACCAAAGTCTAACAAGGTTTGCTTCATATAGAGGATTTGAGCACAACATGCTCCGGCGGCAATGTATTCTGCTTCAGCTGTGGACAAGGCTACTGAGTTTTGCTTCTTAGAACTCCAAGAGATTAGGGATCGCCCTAGTAAGTGACACCCACCCGAAGTACTTTTGCGATCCACACGGCATCCGGCAAAGTCCGAATCTGAGTATCCAAGGAGTACAAAACTAGCACCTTTTGGGTACCACAAGCCTATGCTAGGTGTATGCTTTAGGTATCTAAGGATTCTTTTTACCGCACCAAGATGAGATTCCTTAGGATTAGCTTGAAAACGAGCGCACATGCATACACTAAACATTATGTCGGGCCTAGATGCGGTAAGGTAAAGGAGTGACCCAATCATAGAACGATAGAGTTTTTGGTCAATCGATTTACCCGTTTCATCCAAGTCGAGATGTCCATTTGTAGGCATGGGGGTCTTGATTGGCTTGCACTCTTCCATCTTAAACTTCTTGAGGATATCTCTCGTGTACTTCTCTTGATGGATGAATGTCCCTTCCTTCAATTGCTTGATTTGGAATCCAAGAAAGTAATTTAGCTCCCCAATCATTGACATCTCGAACTCCTTAGACATCATGTCACCAAATTCCTTGCAAAACTCTTTGTTAGTTGAACCAAATATTATATCATCAACATAAATTTGACACAAGAAGAGCTCATTGTCGATGATTTTTGTGAACAATGTGGTATCCACCCTCCCGATCTTGAATCCTTGGTTGATGAGGAAGTCACGTAGACGTTCATACCAAGCTCGTGGGGCTTGTTTGAGTCCATAAAGCGCCTTGACCAACCTATAAACATGATTAGGATATCTAGGATCTTCGAAACCGGGAGGTTGCTCAACATATACGAGTTCATTAATAAGGCCATTTAAGAATGCACTTTTCACATCCATTTGATAAAGTTTAATGTTATGATGTGAAGCGAATGCAAGAAGGATACGGATGGCTTCAAGCCTTGCCACGGGAGCAAATGTTTCCCCAAAATCCAAACCTTCGACTTGTGCAAAACCTTGTGCGACAAGTCTTGCCTTATTGCGTACCACCACACCATGTTCATCTTGCTTGTTACAGAAGACCCACTTGGTTCCAATCACATTCTTATCTTGAGGCCTCTCTTCAAGTATCCATACCTCATTGCGGGTGAAGTTGTTAAGTTCTTCTTGCATTGCCAATACCCAATCCGGATCCTTGAGAGCCTCATCTATATGTGTGGGTTCTGAACAAGAGACAAACGAGTAATGTTCACAAAACGAAGCACACTGACGAGAACGAGTTTGTACTCCCCTAGATGGACTCCCAATGATCAAGTCAATCGGGTGGTCTTTGGAAATATGTGTATGCTTCACTTGTGGTTGTTGAGGTGTATTTTGTGGTGGTCCAACATCTTGAGCTTGCGCTTGAGCTTCCTCTTGAGAGATATGGACGTCATGTGATGGAAGTGGTTGATCATCTTTGTCTTCATCTTTATCAACTTGGGGTGCCATTGAGGTTTGCGGTATTGAAGTAGAGGGTACATCTCCATCATCCTCCTTAGGCTTGATATCCCCAATTGCCATATTCTTCATTGCATCTCTCAAGGGTTCATCACCTACATTATCACAAGAAATAACTTCTCCTTGGGAGCCATTAGATTCATCAAACTCCACATCACAAGTTTCTTCAACAAGGCCGGTGGCGTTGTTGAATACTCGATATGCTTTGGAGTTTGATGCATAGCCAACAAGAAAACCAATATCACAACGTTTTTCAAACTTGCCTAGGCGTTCCTTTTTCTTGTAGATAAAACACTTACATCCGAACACCCGGAAGTAGGAGACATTGGGTTTTCTCCCAATGAGAAGCTCATATGGCGTCTTTTTCAATAGTCGATGGAGGTAGACTCGGTTAGAAGCATGGCACGCCGTATTGATTGCTTCCGCCCAAAACTTCTCTGGGGTACCATACTCATCTAACATTGCTCTTGCAAGTGTAATCAAGGTCTTGTTCTTCCTTTCCACTACGCCATTTTGCTGAGGTGTGTAGGTTGATGAAAACTCATGTTTGATGCCTCTTTCTTCACAAAAGTTTTCAATTTGAGTGTTCTTGAACTCTGTCCCATTGTCACTCCGGATCTTCACAAGTGTGGACTCAAACTCATTTTGAGCCCTCTTTGCGAACTTCTTGAAGATTTCAACGGTCTTTCCTTTGTCATCTAAAAAGAAAGTCCAAGTATATCTTGTATAATCATCAACAATGACAAGACAATATAAATTACCACCAAGACTTTTGTAGATAGTCGGTCCGAAGAGGTCCATGTGTAGAAGTTCCAAGGATCTTGACGTGGACATCATAGATTTGTATGGATGAGGACTTGCAACTTGTTTTCCGGCTTGACACGCACTACACAACTTGTCCTTCTCGAAAACCACATCCTTCACACCAACCACCTTCCCATTTTTGAATACCTTCTTGAGTTGGCTCATCCCAATGTGTGCAAGCCGACGATGCCAAAGCCAACCCATAGATGTCTTGGTGAAAAGGCATGTAGTCAAGCTAGCTTCATTAGAGGAAAAATCCACAAGGTAGATATGCCCATGTCTAAACCCCTTGAATATTATGTTATTATGCTTCTTACTCGTTATGATAACATCAACATCACTAAACAAGCATGTGAAACCCAAATCACATAGTTGAGCTACAGAGAGTAGATTGAAGCTAAGTGATTCTACTAAAAGAACATCGGAAATAGAGAGATCTTTTGAGATAGCCACCTTACCCAAACCTACCACATTTGCCTTAGAGTTATCACCAAAAGTGACTTTATCATGATTATCCACTTCATCTTCTAGAGAGGTGAACATCGTTACATTGCCGGTCATATGTTGTGTACATCCGCTATCAAGCACCCAATATTTTCCACCGGCTTTGTAGTTCACCTACACACATGTGATCAAGCCTTTTGTTTAGGTACCCAACCAAGTTTGGTACCTTTCATGTGAGATACAAGAGATTTAGGCACCCAAAGTTGCCTAGGAAGTTTGCCCTTAGCTTGAGTTCCAATGAATTTTGCCATAATTTTACCATTTTTAAGCTTATGCAATAGAAAATGATGATCATTAAATGTGGACTTGTATTTGGAAGGCAAAATAGGGAGAGGTTTGGTAGGAATTGGACACTCCCTTGTGTGGTGTCCGGTGACTTGACAATGTTGGCAATATGAACCAACTTCCTTGATGAAACAATTCTTGATCTCCGGTGTCTTTATGATCCTTTTTACCGGGTTGGGGAAGCATCCAAGTCCTTTCTTGTTGTAGTACAAAGCATTCTTCATGAGGATTTCCTTGTGCTTGTACTCCCCCTTAGTCAACCGGGCCACACAAGATTTGAGACTTGCAATTTCACTTTCAAGCTCTTGCTCCCTTGCATGGTTAGTCTTAGATGATGATGTAATATCACATGATATATCACGAAGATCATCACAAGAAGTAGATGCATTGACCTTAACTACATCATTATCAACCAAATCATTCAAGCTACGATCAATGGCATCATAGGCATACTCAAGTTCTTGATGTTTGTATATTAGGCCATAATGCTCAAGTTTTAGCTTATAGTTACTTGCTTTGAGAGACTTGTTGGATTCAACTACTTCATCATATTTTCCAAGCAAATTATTGTGTTTAGTGAGCAACTCATCATGTTTAGAACTAAGCATGGAGTTAGCATTTTCAAGCAACTTGATTTTAGCCTTTTGCCTCTTGATTATAGTAGCATAGTCATTCATTAGCTTAGATAGATCATTAGGAGAAAGATCATTATCATCACTACTATCATCTTCCTCAGTACTCACCTTGTTGTTACCTTTTGCCATGAGGCACATAGGTGGTGGAGGTAGAGGTGGATCATCATTGACGATTGCAAGACCCGCGAAGTTGTTGTCATCATTATCACTTGAGTCATCACTTGAGCTCTCACCGGAGACCCATTCACCAACAATGTAGGCTTTACGTCCTCCACCTCTCTTGTTAAAGAGCTTCTTCTTCTTCTTATCTTGATCCTTCTTCTTGTACTTGTCCTCATCCTCACTTGCATCAAGCCTCTTGGACTTGTTCTTGTTTCTCTTGTCAGGATGAGGGCAATCATATGATATATGACCAAGATTACCACAATTGTAGCACTTCTTCTTGTCTCCACCCTCGAACTTGTCAAATTTCTTCGGACGAAATTTGTTCTTCTTGGGATCATAGTTGTAGCCCTTCTTTTGAAACTTAGAGATCATCCTTGTGGTTCTTCTCATGAGAAGAGCAAGCTCGGTGTCGGAGTCATTATCATCATCTTCATCATTATCGTCATCTTCATCACTTTCACTTGATGATGACGGAAGCTTGATCTTCTTCTTCTTCTTGTCGACCATCTTTGCTTTGAGAGCAAGGTTTTTCTTGGATGAGGACTCATGATCTCCGAACAAGAACATTTCATGCGCACATATCTTTCCAACGGCATCGGTGATGGTCATGTCATTGATGTCTCTTTCATGAAGAAGAGAGATAACAATATTGTATTGTGGCTTGGGAAGTACCATCAAGATCCTACGAATAACATCTCCATCGGACAATTGAGTGAGTTCAAGAGAATTGATTTCTTCCACAAGCATGTTCATACGAGAATACATATTATTGCATAATTCATTTGGAAGCATCTTCAATTGATTTAGAGCATTCATAAGCACATGATATCTTTCTTCACGAATTCTCCTAGATCCCTCATGAATTTCACAAAGAGCGACCCAAATGTCATGAGCGAATTCCTTACTTCTAACTCTAGAGAAAACTTCTTCACTAATTCCTTCAAATATAGCATTCTTAGCCTTAGCATTCCACCTAACTTCTTGTTCGGTAAAAGGTTGTTCAAACCCAACGGAGGTTGCTTGCCAACACTCGGGGGAAATAGCCTCTAGGTAGCTCGCCATGCGAACTTTCCAATATGCAAAGTTCTTTCCCTCGAACCTTGGCACGCTACTTCCGCTCCCCGGGGCCATTTCTCTAGGATTTTAAGCCTATCAAGAGAACGTGGCTCTGATACCAATTGAAAGGATCGAATAGCCCAAGAGGGGGGGTGAATTGGGATATTGATTAAAACTTCTACCGCTTTAGCAAATAAAACTAAAAGGAAATGTGACTAAGGGATTTAACTAGAACTAGATAGCTAATCAAGCAAGAATTAACTAAGAAAGATAATCACTAAGAAGAACTTGCAATAATAACAAAACTCAAAATAAGATGCAAGAAAGTAAGGAGTTGGAGAAGACAACACCGATTTTTTTTCCGAGGTTTCGAGAAGTTGGCACTTCCCCCTAGTCCTCGTTGGAGCATCCACCAAGGATGTCGCTCCCCCTTGAGTCACCAAGGCTCAAGTGCTCTCTCTTGATTACCCCTTCTCCATCTCCGGATTGGCGGGTATCAAACCAAGTACATCCTCCTTCTCCCGGGGCTCCCACAATTCCTCCAAGAGCTCACCGAGAAATCCTTCGATCACCAAGACCGTCTAGGTGTTGCCAACCACCAAGAGTAACAAGCCTCAAGATTCGCTTGATAAAGACAAAGCCTAGACAACAACTAGATGCACACTTGCTACTCTTCAAGCACTCAAAGAAGTCCTTAATCCTCAACTAAGAACTTGGAATGGACACAAGTGCTCTCTCTCTTGCTTTTAAATGACACACCAAGTGTATGAGCTGCTACAGAGTCGCAAGAGCCCCTGTTGAAACCATCTGAGTGGGTATTTATAGCCTAGAGATAAAAATTAGCCGTTGGCTAACCACTCCCATTTTTCTGTAATCACCGGATAAACCGTTGGCTATATCCTTAAGATCACCGGATAATCCGGTGGGTTCAAACCCAGAGTCAGCTGTCACTAGCCGTTGCACGGCAACATTTATCCGGTGACAAACTCCGGTGAACAACAGTCATCACCGGATAATCCGGTGAGTACAACTTACCCGACCCTTTAGATTTCAGAACCTTCTGCAAGAAATACTCCGGTGATATTTTTTGCTCTCACCGGATAATCCGGTGAGTTCAATTTGTCTGAGTTTCTTCGCAACATTTCTCCGGTGTTCTGCCAGCTAAGTCACCGGATAGTCCGGTGACTGTAATTTTCCACTGTGGCCCCAAGCAATGCTCTCTGCAAGAAATAGTCCGGTGTTCATATTATGGGGCATCGGATAATCCGGTGACTACAAAGTTGCTTTTCTCCCAAAATTTTCTCTGCTGGAAAAGCTCCGGTGGTCACCGGACTTCCATCACCGGACATTCCGGTGTGACACTTCTGAAATTTTTCATATAATTCGGATGCCTCAATTAGTGTTTATCCGGTGAGTATTAGACATCCATCAGAGGATAATCCGGTGAATAAATTTTTTGTGAGCTCGTCCAATTCAAATCTCTTTGAGCTCTAATTCCTTGACATCTTCACCATGGACTTGTATGCTCTACCTAGTGCTAGAATTTAACAAGTGTGCATCATCTATGTCTAGACTCACTAAGTCAAGCTACTACTTTTAGCCCCCCTTTATAGTACGGTCAAAAGACTAAAAGAAAAGAAGACCTATACTACTCTAAGTATCCTCCATCTCCTTTGTGACACTTAGAACTAGAAGATCCTTAGTCTTAAAGCATATGTCCTTTGATTGTCCATATAAGCACTTTAGGGACCAAGATTACCCAAATGTCATTGTATACTGAATTTTTGATTCCCTTCAAAACAAATTGTTAGTCACAGTAATATGGTTGTCATTAATCACCGAAACACTTACCACTTACCTAGGGGCCTAGATGCTACAATCTCCCCCTTTTTGGTGATTGATGACAACACAAATAACAATAGAGATATGAATTTGAAGAGCAACCTATCATACTAGAGATAAGAATGTATAAAGCAATAAAAGCGAGATAAAGCCTAGCGCTACAAAATTACCATGCTAGAATAAGTAAGAATTATGCGAGCATGAAAATAAACACAATGTGATGACAGGCGAAACACATCCATATACAGAGCCAAATAGCCTGTCATAACATTAAAATCAATCCATAAGATCCAACATTTCAAAACTAGCTACCCAAAAATCTAACCTCCCCCTGAATCAAAATCTCACTAGACCCACCAGCTACTCTCTCTACCAACTCCCCCTATTACTACTCTCTCTACCAACTCCCCCTATTACTAGACTCTCCCCCTTTGGCATCTAAGCACCAAAAAGAGAAAAACTAGGACATGACTAAGCATCCGGAGCTGGAGAAGATGGAGGACCCGATGCTGTCGAAGAAGGTGCCACGACGAACTGAGAACCGTCGGCCTCGGAGTCGGAGCTGGACGGACTGTGACCTGCAGCTGCTGTCGCCTCAACGATCTGATCCTGCACTGACTGAAGAGTAGCATCTGGAGCGTCAAGTGTTGGCTCAGCGACTGAAGAAGGCACAACTGACAGCTGAGGGACATGGGGAGACATGACAGGCTGCTGATGCTCGGGGACTGTCGGCTGTGGAGTGTCCTCGAAGCTCAGAGGACCAGTGGGTACAGGAGAAGTCAACGATGGTAACACTGGCCTCTGAGACATCCCAGCAGGCAGAGAGTACACTCCGGAGGCCAAGAGAGCTGACAGAGGGAAATCAGACCCTGGAGTACGCAAGAGTGCACTGACACTGCCTGGGAGAGGACTCGGGGAAGGAGCTGGAGCAGGTGCTGGAGCTGGCAACTGAAGGCCCTGTGCCTGGAAAAGAACGGAGAACAATCTGGCGTTGTTCTCACGGTCTGCCTGAAGTGCTGCAAACATGGCCTGCTGCTGCTGCTGTAGTGACTGCATCAGTGCAAACTGCTGCTCCTCTCGGCGGCGAGCATCCTCTGCCTGAGCTGCCTGCTGCTGCTGCATCTGCCGAAGGATAAGAGTGATCTCCGAAGGCACTGCAGCAGAGGGCTCGGTGGTAGCTGTCTCAGTATCTGAGGAAGGAACTGAAGTCTGAGGCGCACCCTGAGTAGAACCACCGGCCTCAGCATCGTGACGTCTCGGGAGTGGTGGAATGAACTCGATGTCCTCCGAGTCACTGTCGTCGTCATCCAAGTCTATGAAGGCATGAGGTAGCTCTGCCTCGGCCTCTGCAAGGGCCTGGTCCTCAGCTGCAACTCTGTTTCGCTCCTCTGCTGGGATTTGCCGCTGAGCCTGCGCCATAGCACGCTGTCCGCGACGTCTGTCCGTCGGAGCACTAGGAATATAGTCCGGGAATCGCTTTGGGGATCGCTGGTAGACGTCAAGATGCTCTGGATAATGAATCGAGCGAGCCAACAAATATGAGATGAAATGCGCGAATGGCTGCTGTCTGCCCAGACCCTCTGCTATGTTATCCTCAATCTCACACAAGATGAGATCTAAAATGTCGAACTGCTGATGAGTGAGGATAGATAAGAGCAACCACTGCTGGATACTGGTGATAGCCTCTGCGTTCCCGATCCTAGGCAACAGGCTGCGTCTGAGTGAAAAGTGAACTACCCTCGCCTCCGGAGTCAGCATCTCTGGCAGTCTCAGTGAACCTGGAGGAAAGGGCGACCTGAACAACAGACGGATCTCGTCATCCGTCGGGAAAACACCACCGGTCAGAGGACGACGAGGAGGATGAGCGTTCGGATGAACGACCTCATGCAAGAATCTGGTACTCTCCTGAAGCCTCAGAGCCTCGAGCATATCTGCCTGGTACAATTTGTAGACCTCTCCCTGGAACATGAACTGAATGAACGACCTGTCGGGAGCGATCCATACTGTCGCATAGAATACTCTGACCCAATCCCCAACATATCTGTCTACCTGAGTGAGGAGAGCGGTAAGACCTGGGAATGCATCAAAGTGTTGTCTCACATCTGCTCCCCCTGCAGCTGACTGCAAGTACTCCCATCTCAGCGTCCTGTGCTGGCTCAACTGAACGCTTTTCCTGCCAAATGAGCGATAGAAGCTCTCCTGTACCACTGTCCAGAACCGGGGATCAATCCCCTCCTCTCTGACCTCAGGGAACCACTCCTCGACTGGTACGAATCTCAGCCTCTTGATTCTCGGACCCTTGCAGGACGTGAGATCAAGCAAGCGGACCTCTCCCTGAGCTGGAGGCTGCTGCTCGGACTGCTGCTGTTGTTCAGACTGCTCGGACTGCTCGGACTGCTGCTGCTGTGTTTCTACTGCCTCTAGCTCCTGGCGAACCCTCTTCTGGCCCCCTGACCGGCTGGAAGGCGTCGAACCTGACCTCCCGGAAGCACGAGTGCGGGTGGAACGACGTGTAGGAGGGGTGGTGTCATCTCTGATCACAAAACCCTCCTGCCTGTTGTAGGCATCAACAGCAGCAAGCGCTCTGTCCCATTCCTTCTGAGTCTTTGACTTCTTCTGCTTCGGCTTCTCAATTGCCTTGCCCTTGCCCTTGTCACTGCGATTACGACCCATCTGACAGATGCAACGTGAAATAGAGATGAGTGATCACATTGGGTTTAAGATTTCGAATGAAATTAACCCTAAACCGAACCCTAAGCATGGATGGATATGAATTGTGACAATCATGCTATGGATTTAGGCAAGAGACAATAGATATTGATCAATTGCATACAGTAGGACTTGAACTTGAGCAAATGAATCAAAATAGGCATGAGTTTGAAGCAAATATGAATGAATTTGCTCGAATTTGAGTGAAATGAGCGATATATGGCACAAACAGATGAACATGCCCTAGTAGGTGATAGAAAAAGGTGAAGATGAAGCTAAGTTCATGATTTGATCGCATTGAGAGTCAAAATTTGAACGAGATTCATCTAATTTGACATGAATTTGAGGCAATTTTGCATAAGATTCAACTGATTTAACAAGGAAGACGCACAATTAATGAACATGCTCTCAATTCATGTCGATTGAAACTGAATGATCACAAATTTGAGAGAAAATTGACTCAAATTTATATGAATTTGAATGAAATTTGCATGGATTGTCACGAATTTGGCCAAATTATGCGCAATTTTGACTATCATGTACTCAATTCATGTCTAAGAGATGGAATAGCAACAAATTGGATCAAATTTGCTTTGATTTGTGAAGAAATTTCATGAATTTTGGCACAAAATTGTATAAGTGTGATCTAGGGCTTCATCAATTTGAGTAGACCGGCCACATTGTGCTCACCACGATGAAGGAGAGAGAGAGGAGGTGCCGGTGATCAGATCACGATGCCTGGAGACGAAAGCCGGTGGCGCAGGAGGGGCGGCGGCGGTGAGTGGGGCACGCCGGAGGCGGCTCTGCGCGCGGGAGCTCGGGGCAACGACGGGCGACGAGCCAGCGACGGTGACCTGGTGGCGCCGGTGGACGGAGTGACCCCGGCGGCGGCGCTAGGGAGCTGAGAGGCGGTGAGTCGGTGAGGTGGCGCGAGGATGTACGAGCGGCGGCGAAAAATGAAAGAGCCGGCCGACCGGGAAGACATATATGACAGGTGGGTCCCGCAGTTTTTGAAAGCACCGGATAATCCGGTGGAGGCAACAGAGAGCACCGGATAGACCACCGGACTAATTCTTGCAGAACCAACTTTCAGAGACCGAAAACTTCTTCTGTTCACCGGATGTTCCGCTGAGAACAAGATAATATCACCGGACGTATGTTAAAATTTTGAAGTTCTCAGAACTAATGAGCACCGGAATGTCCACTGATAACTAAACTGATCACCGGACTATTGCCATGGTTGATCTGACAGAGATCACAGGATATTCCGCTGGTAAATTTAAGGGAGCGCCGGACTATCCGGTGATAAAAAAATATAGGCTGAACTATTTTCTCTTACTGAGTCCAAATTTCAAATAACCACTCAACATAAACACATATTTGGATCAGTTTGAGTGACATCTTTACCCTCTCAAACACTCCTTTGCAAATATTTGCCAAAAGGCTTTACTATATATATAATAATAATTATTATTATTATTATTTTTTTAAAAAAATAGGCAAATAAGATTCAAAGAGTAAGAGATGGAACTCAAATGGATATGTTTGAGCCATATTTCCTACGAACTTAAAGATTAAGACCTTAAATTCGATAGGATATGACTCAATAGGCATTAAGCACTTATATCAATTTAAACACACTTATAGAGTTGTATGCTCACATCAAGAGTGAACAACCATCTCAAAGAGTGATATTCTCCTTTGTGATCTCTATACCGCCAATGCAAGGTTAATTCATGAAAGTAAACATGAGTGCATATTAAATTAATCTATCTTGTCATATTACTTCCCTTCTCAAGCTTCTTCATGGTGAACCCAACAACCTGCCTTGAGAAGAACTAGTGACCCACCATCTCAAGCAAAACCCATGTTCACCATTATCTTGAGAAGGTTAGACAAGTTCCTATTATGAATGCATCTATATGACATTAGAAGCATCGATCACATTTAGTTCATTTCGTAATCTACTAAAAGTGGCTTCATCGGTGAAGATATCCGCCAATTGATCTTCCGATCGAACACTACTAAGGGATATATCATTGTTTGCCACATGGTCTCTTAGAAAGTGATGACGGATATCAATGTGCTTTGTGCGGGAGTGTTGAACGGGATTGTTAGCAATTTTTACGGCACTCTCATTATCACAAAGGAGTGGAACCTTCTCTAGATGAACACCAAAGTCTAACAAGGTTTGCTTCATATAGAGGATTTGAGCACAACATGCTCCGGCGGCAATGTATTCTGCTTCAGCTGTGGACAAGGCTACTGAGTTTTGCTTCTTAGAACTCCAAGAGATTAGGGATCGCCCTAGTAAGTGACACCCACCCGAAGTACTTTTGCGATCCACACGGCATCCGGCAAAGTCCGAATCTGAGTATCCAAGGAGTACAAAACTAGCACCTTTTGGGTACCACAAGCCTATGCTAGGTGTATGCTTTAGGTATCTAAGGATTCTTTTTACCGCACCAAGATGAGATTCCTTAGGATTAGCTTGAAAACGAGCGCACATGCATACACTAAACATTATGTCGGGCCTAGATGCGGTAAGGTAAAGGAGTGACCCAATCATAGAACGATAGAGTTTTTGGTCAATCGATTTACCCGTTTCATCCAAGTCGAGATGTCCATTTGTAGGCATGGGGGTCTTGATTGGCTTGCACTCTTCCATCTTAAACTTCTTGAGGATATCTCTCGTGTACTTCTCTTGATGGATGAATGTCCCTTCCTTCAATTGCTTGATTTGGAATCCAAGAAAGTAATTTAGCTCCCCAATCATTGACATCTCGAACTCCTTAGACATCATGTCACCAAATTCCTTGCAAAACTCTTTGTTAGTTGAACCAAATATTATATCATCAACATAAATTTGACACAAGAAGAGCTCATTGTCGATGATTTTTGTGAACAATGTGGTATCCACCCTCCCGATCTTGAATCCTTGGTTGATGAGGAAGTCACGTAGACGTTCATACCAAGCTCGTGGGGCTTGTTTGAGTCCATAAAGCGCCTTGACCAACCTATAAACATGATTAGGATATCTAGGATCTTCGAAACCGGGAGGTTGCTCAACATATACGAGTTCATTAATAAGGCCATTTAAGAATGCACTTTTCACATCCATTTGATAAAGTTTAATGTTATGATGTGAAGCGAATGCAAGAAGGATACGGATGGCTTCAAGCCTTGCCACGGGAGCAAATGTTTCCCCAAAATCCAAACCTTCGACTTGTGCAAAACCTTGTGCGACAAGTCTTGCCTTATTGCGTACCACCACACCATGTTCATCTTGCTTGTTACAGAAGACCCACTTGGTTCCAATCACATTCTTATCTTGAGGCCTCTCTTCAAGTATCCATACCTCATTGCGGGTGAAGTTGTTAAGTTCTTCTTGCATTGCCAATACCCAATCTGGATCCTTGAGAGCCTCATCTATATGTGTGGGTTCTGAACAAGAGACAAACGAGTAATGTTCACAAAACGAAGCACACTGACGAGAACGAGTTTGTACTCCCCTAGATGGACTCCCAATGATCAAGTCAATCGGGTGGTCTTTGGAAATATGTGTATGCTTCACTTGTGGTTGTTGAGGTGTATTTTGTGGTGGTCCAACATCTTGAGCTTGCGCTTGAGCTTCCTCTTGAGAGATATGGACGTCATGTGATGGAAGTGGTTGATCATCTTTGTCTTCATCTTTATCAACTTGGGGTGCCATTGAGGTTTGCGGTATTGAAGTAGAGGGTACATCTCCATCATCCTCCTTAGGCTTGATATCCCCAATTGCCATATTCTTCATTGCATCTCTCAAGGGTTCATCACCTACATTATCACAAGAAATAACTTCTCCTTGGGAGCCATTAGATTCATCAAACTCCACATCACAAGTTTCTTCAACAAGGCCGGTGGCGTTGTTGAATACTCGATATGCTTTGGAGTTTGATGCATAGCCAACAAGAAAACCAATATCACAACGTTTTTCAAACTTGCCTAGGCGTTCCTTTTTCTTGTAGATAAAACACTTACATCCGAACACCCGGAAGTAGGAGACATTGGGTTTTCTCCCAATGAGAAGCTCATATGGCGTCTTTTTCAATAGTCGATGGAGGTAGACTCGGTTAGAAGCATGGCACGCCGTATTGATTGCTTCCGCCCAAAACTTCTCTGGGGTACCATACTCATCTAACATTGCTCTTGCAAGTGTAATCAAGGTCTTGTTCTTCCTTTCCACTACGCCATTTTGCTGAGGTGTGTAGGTTGATGAAAACTCATGTTTGATGCCTCTTTCTTCACAAAAGTTTTCAATTTGAGTGTTCTTGAACTCTGTCCCATTGTCACTCCGGATCTTCACAAGTGTGGACTCAAACTCATTTTGAGCCCTCTTTGCGAACTTCTTGAAGATTTCAACGGTCTTTCCTTTGTCATCTAAAAAGAAAGTCCAAGTATATCTTGTATAATCATCAACAATGACAAGACAATATAAATTACCACCAAGACTTTTGTAGATAGTCGGTCCGAAGAGGTCCATGTGTAGAAGTTCCAAGGATCTTGACGTGGACATCATAGATTTGTATGGATGAGGACTTGCAACTTGTTTTCCGGCTTGACACGCACTACACAACTTGTCCTTCTCGAAAACCACATCCTTCACACCAACCACCTTCCCATTTTTGAATACCTTCTTGAGTTGGCTCATCCCAATGTGTGCAAGCCGACGATGCCAAAGCCAACCCATAGATGTCTTGGTGAAAAGGCATGTAGTCAAGCTAGCTTCATTAGAGGAAAAATCCACAAGGTAGATATGCCCATGTCTAAACCCCTTGAATATTATGTTATTATGCTTCTTACTCGTTATGATAACATCAACATCACTAAACAAGCATGTGAAACCCAAATCACAAAGTTGAGCTACAGAGAGTAGATTGAAGCTAAGTGATTCTACTAAAAGAACATCAGAAATAGAGAGATCTTTTGAGATAGCCACCTTACCCAAACCTACCACATTTGCCTTAGAGTTATCACCAAAAGTGACTTTATCATGATTATCCACTTCATCTTCTAGAGAGGTGAACATCGTTACATTGCCGGTCATATGTTGTGTACATCCGCTATCAAGCACCCAATATTTTCCACCGGCTTTGTAGTTCACCTACACACATGTGATCAAGCCTTTTGTTTAGGTACCCAACCAAGTTTGGTACCTTTCATGTGAGATACAAGAGATTTAGGCACCCAAAGTTGCCTAGGAAGTTTGCCCTTAGCTTGAGTTCCAATGAATTTTGCCATAATTTTACCATTTTTAAGCTTATGCAATAGAAAATGATGATCATTAAATGTGGACTTGTATTTGGAAGGCAAAATAGGGAGAGGTTTGGTAGGAATTGGACACTCCCTTGTGTGGTGTCCGGTGACTTGACAATGTTGGCAATATGAACCAACTTCCTTGATGAAACAATTCTTGATCTCCGGTGTCTTTATGATCCTTTTTACCGGGTTGGGGAAGCATCCAAGTCCTTTCTTGTTGTAGTACAAAGCATTCTTCATGAGGATTTCCTTGTGCTTGTACTCCCCCTTAGTCAACCGGGCCACACAAGATTTGAGACTTGCAATTTCACTTTCAAGCTCTTGCTCCCTTGCATGGTTAGTCTTAGATGATGATGTAATATCACATGATATATCACGAAGATCATCACAAGAAGTAGATGCATTGACCTTAACTACATCATTATCAACCAAATCATTCAAGCTACGATCAATGGCATCATAGGCATACTCAAGTTCTTGATGTTTGTATATTAGGCCATAATGCTCAAGTTTTAGCTTATAGTTACTTGCTTTGAGAGACTTGTTGGATTCAACTACTTCATCATATTTTCCAAGCAAATTATTGTGTTTAGTGAGCAACTCATCATGTTTAGAACTAAGCATGGAGTTAGCATTTTCAAGCAACTTGATTTTAGCCTTTTGCCTCTTGATTATAGTAGCATAGTCATTCATTAGCTTAGATAGATCATTAGGAGAAAGATCATTATCATCACTACTATCATCTTCCTCAGTACTCACCTTGTTGTTACCTTTTGCCATGAGGCACATAGGTGGTGGAGGTAGAGGTGGATCATCATTGACGATTGCAAGACCCGCGAAGTTGTTGTCATCATTATCACTTGAGTCATCACTTGAGCTCTCACCGGAGACCCATTCACCAACAATGTAGGCTTTACGTCCTCCACCTCTCTTGTTAAAGAGCTTCTTCTTCTTCTTATCTTGATCCTTCTTCTTGTACTTGTCCTCATCCTCACTTGCATCAAGCCTCTTGGACTTGTTCTTGTTTCTCTTGTCAGGATGAGGGCAATCATATGATATATGACCAAGATTACCACAATTGTAGCACTTCTTCTTGTCTCCACCCTCGAACTTGTCAAATTTCTTCGGACGAAATTTGTTCTTCTTGGGATCATAGTTGTAGCCCTTCTTTTGAAACTTAGAGATCATCCTTGTGGTTCTTCTCATGAGAAGAGCAAGCTCGGTGTCGGAGTCATTATCATCATCTTCATCATTATCGTCATCTTCATCACTTTCACTTGATGATGACGGAAGCTTGATCTTCTTCTTCTTCTTGTCGACCATCTTTGCTTTGAGAGCAAGGTTTTTCTTGGATGAGGACTCATGATCTCCGAACAAGAACATTTCATGCGCACATATCTTTCCAACGGCATCGGTGATGGTCATGTCATTGATGTCTCTTTCATGAAGAAGAGAGATAACAATATTGTATTGTGGCTTGGGAAGTACCATCAAGATCCTACGAATAACATCTCCATCGGACAATTGAGTGAGTTCAAGAGAATTGATTTCTTCCACAAGCATGTTCATACGAGAATACATATTATTGCATAATTCATTTGGAAGCATCTTCAATTGATTTAGAGCATTCATAAGCACATGATATCTTTCTTCACGAATTCTCCTAGATCCCTCATGAATTTCACAAAGAGCGACCCAAATGTCATGAGCGAATTCCTTACTTCTAACTCTAGAGAAAACTTCTTCACTAATTCCTTCAAATATAGCATTCTTAGCCTTAGCATTCCACCTAACTTCTTGTTCGGTAAAAGGTTGTTCAAACCCAACGGAGGTTGCTTGCCAACACTCGGGGGAAATAGCCTCTAGGTAGCTCGCCATGCGAACTTTCCAATATGCAAAGTTCTTTCCCTCGAACCTTGGCACGCTACTTCCGCTCCCCGGGGCCATTTCTCTAGGATTTTAAGCCTATCAAGAGAACGTGGCTCTGATACCAATTGAAAGGATCGAATAGCCCAAGAGGGGGGGTGAATTGGGATATTGATTAAAACTTCTACCGCTTTAGCAAATAAAACTAAAAGGAAATGTGACTAAGGGATTTAACTAGAACTAGATAGCTAATCAAGCAAGAATTAACTAAGAAAGATAATCACTAAGAAGAACTTGCAATAATAACAAAACTCAAAATAAGATGCAAGAAAGTAAGGAGTTGGAGAAGACAACACCGATTTTTTTTCCGAGGTTTCGAGAAGTTGGCACTTCCCCCTAGTCCTCGTTGGAGCATCCACCAAGGATGTCGCTCCCCCTTGAGTCACCAAGGCTCAAGTGCTCTCTCTTGATTACCCCTTCTCCATCTCCGGATTGGCGGGTATCAAACCAAGTACATCCTCCTTCTCCCGGGGCTCCCACAATTCCTCCAAGAGCTCACCGAGAAATCCTTCGATCACCAAGACCGTCTAGGTGTTGCCAACCACCAAGAGTAACAAGCCTCAAGATTCGCTTGATAAAGACAAAGCCTAGACAACAACTAGATGCACACTTGCTACTCTTCAAGCACTCAAAGAAGTCCTTAATCCTCAACTAAGAACTTGGAATGGACACAAGTGCTCTCTCTCTTGCTTTTAAATGACACACCAAGTGTATGAGCTGCTACAGAGTCGCAAGAGCCCCTGTTGAAACCATCTGAGTGGGTATTTATAGCCTAGAGATAAAAATTAGCCGTTGGCTAACCACTCCCATTTTTCTGTAATCACCGGATAAACCGTTGGCTATATCCTTAAGATCACCGGATAATCCGGTGGGTTCAAACCCAGAGTCAGCTGTCACTAGCCGTTGCACGGCAACATTTATCCGGTGACAAACTCCGGTGAACAACAGTCATCACCGGATAATCCGGTGAGTACAACTTACCCGACCCTTTAGATTTCAGAACCTTCTGCAAGAAATACTCCGGTGATATTTTTTGCTCTCACCGGATAATCCGGTGAGTTCAATTTGTCTGAGTTTCTTCGCAACATTTCTCCGGTGTTCTGCCAGCTAAGTCACCGGATAGTCCGGTGACTGTAATTTTCCACTGTGGCCCCAAGCAATGCTCTCTGCAAGAAATAGTCCGGTGTTCATATTATGGGGCATCGGATAATCCGGTGACTACAAAGTTGCTTTTCTCCCAAAATTTTCTCTGCTGGAAAAGCTCCGGTGGTCACCGGACTTCCATCACCGGACATTCCGGTGTGACACTTCTGAAATTTTTCATATAATTCGGATGCCTCAATTAGTGTTTATCCGGTGAGTATTAGACATCCATCAGAGGATAATCCGGTGAATAAATTTTTTGTGAGCTCGTCCAATTCAAATCTCTTTGAGCTCTAATTCCTTGACAGCTTCACCATGGACTTGTATGCTCTACCTAGTGCTAGAATTTAACAAGTGTGCATCATCTATGTCTAGACTCACTAAGTCAAGCTACTACTTTTAGCCCCCCTTTATAGTACGGTCAAAAGACTAAAAGAAAAGAAGACCTATACTACTCTAAGTATCCTCCATCTCCTTTGTGACACTTAGAACTAGAAGATCCTTAGTCTTAAAGCATATGTCCTTTGATTGTCCATATAAGCACTTTAGGGACCAAGATTACCCAAATGTCATTGTATACTGAATTTTTGATTCCCTTCAAAACAAATTGTTAGTCACAGTAATATGGTTGTCATTAATCACCGAAACACTTACCACTTACCTAGGGGCCTAGATGCTACAATCTCCCCCTTTTTGGTGATTGATGATAACACAAATAACAATAGAGATATGAATTTGAAGAGCAACCTATCATACTAGAGATAAGAATGTATAAAGCAATAAAAGCGAGATAAAGCCTAGCGCTACAAAACTACCATGCTAGAATAAGTAAGAATTATGCGAGCATGAAAATAAACACAATGTGATGACAGGCGAAACACATCCATATACAGAGCCAAATAGCCTGTCATAACATTAAAATCAATCCATAAGATCCAACATTTCAAAACTAGCTACCCAAAAATCTAACCTCCCCCTGAATCAAAATCTCACTAGACCCACCAGCTACTCTCTCTACCAACTCCCCCTATTACTACTCTCTCTACCAACTCCCCCTATTACTAGACTCTCCCCCTTTGGCATCTAAGCACCAAAAAGAGAAAAACTAGGACATGACTAAGCATCCGGAGCTGGAGAAGATGGAGGACCCGATGCTGTCGAAGAAGGTGCCACGACGAACTGAGAACCGTCGGCCTCGGAGTCGGAGCTGGACGGACTGTGACCTGCAGCTGCTGTCGCCTCAACGATCTGATCCTGCACTGACTGAAGAGTAGCATCTGGAGTGTCAAGTGTTGGCTCAGCGACTGAAGAAGGCACAACTGACAGCTGAGGGACATGGGGAGACATGACAGGCTGCTGATGCTCGGGGACTGTCGGCTGTGGAGTGTCCTCGAAGCTCAGAGGACCAGTGGGTACAGGAGAAGTCAACGATGGTAACACTGGCCTCTGAGACATCCCAGCAGGCAGAGAGTACACTACGGAGGCCAAGAGAGCTGACAGAGGGAAATCAGACCCTGGAGTACGCAAGAGTGCACTGACACTGCCTGGGAGAGGACTCGGGGCAGGAGCTGGAGCAGGTGCTGGAGCTGGCAACTGAAGGCCCTGTGCCTGGAAAAGAACGGAGAACAATCTGGCGTTGTTCTCACGGTCTGCCTGAAGTGCTGCAAACATGGCCTGCTGCTGCTGCTGTAGTGACTGCATCAGTGCAAACTGCTGCTCCTCTCGGCGGCGAGCATCCTCTGCCTGAGCTGCCTGCTGCTGCTGCATCTGCCGAAGGATAAGAGTGATCTCCGAAGGCACTGCAGCAGAGGGCTCGGTGGTAGCTGTCTCAGTATCTGAGGAAGGAACTGAAGTTTGAGGCGCACCCTGAGTAGAACCACCGGCCTCAGCATCGTGACGTCTCGGGAGTGGTGGAATGAACTCGATGTCCTCCGAGTCACTGTCGTCGTCATCCAAGTCTTTGAAGGCATGAGGTAGCTCTGCCTCGGCCTCTGCAAGGGCCTGGTCCTCAGCTGCAACTCTGTTTCGCTCCTCTGCTGGGATTTGCCGCTGAGCCTGCGCCATAGCACGCTGTCCGCGACGTCTGTCCGTCGGAGCACTAGGAATATAGTCCGGGAATCGCTTTGGGGATCGCTGGTAGACGTCAAGATGCTCTGGATAATGAATCGAGCGAGCCAACAAATATGAGATGAAATGCGCGAATGGCTGCTGTCTGCCCAGACCCTCTGCTATGTTATCCTCAATCTCACACAAGATGAGATCTAAAATGTCGAACTGCTGATGAGTGAGGATAGATAAGAGCAACCACTGCTGGATACTGGTGATAGCCTCTGCGTTCCCGATCCTAGGCAACAGGCTGCGTCTGAGTGAAAAGTGAACTACCCTCGCCTCCGGAGTCAGCATCTCTGGCAGTCTCAGTGAACCTGGAGGAAAGGGCGACCTGAACAACAGACGGATCTCGTCATCCGTCGGGAAAACACCACCGGTCAGAGGACGACGAGGAGGATGAGCGTTCGGATGAACGACCTCATGCAAGAATCTGGTACTCTCCTGAAGCCTCAGAGCCTCGAGCATATCTGCCTGGTACAATTTGTAGACCTCTCCCTGGAACATGAACTGAATGAACGACCTGTCGGGAGCGATCCATACTGTCGCATAGAATACTCTGACCCAATCCCCAACATATCTGTCTACCTGAGTGAGGAGAGCGGTAAGACCTGGGAATGCATCAAAGTGTTGTCTCACATCTGCTCCCCCTGCAGCTGACTGCAAGTACTCCCATCTCAGCGTCCTGTGCTGGCTCAACTGAACGCTTTTCCTGCCAAATGAGCGATAGAAGCTCTCCTGTACCACTGTCCAGAACCGGGGATCAATCCCCTCCTCTCTGACCTCAGGGAACCACTCCTCGACTGGTACGAATCTCAGCCTCTTGATTCTCGGACCCTTGCAGGACGTGAGATCAAGCAAGCGGACCTCTCCCTGAGCTGGAGGCTGCTGCTCGGACTGCTGCTGTTGTTCAGACTGCTCGGACTGCTCGGACTGCTGCTGCTGTGTTTCTACTGCCTCTAGCTCCTGGCGAACCCTCTTCTGGCCCCCTGACCGGCTGGAAGGCGTCGAACCTGACCTCCCGGAAGCACGAGTGCGGGTGGAACGACGTGTAGGAGGGGTGGTGTCATCTCTGATCACAAAACCCTCCTGCCTGTTGTAGGCATCAACAGCAGCAAGCGCTCTGTCCCATTCCTTCTGAGTCTTTGACTTCTTCTGCTTCGGCTTCTCAATTGCCTTGCCCTTGCCCTTGTCACTGCGATTACGACCCATCTGACAGATGCAACGTGAAATAGAGATGAGTGATCACATTGGGTTTAAGATTTCGAATGAAATTAACCCTAAACCGAACCCTAAGCATGGATGGATATGAATTGTGACAATCATGCTATGGATTTAGGCAAGAGACAATAGATATTGATCAATTGCATACAGTAGGACTTGAACTTGAGCAAATGAATCAAAATAGGCATGAGTTTGAAGCAAATATGAATGAATTTGCTCGAATTTGAGTGAAATGAGCGATATATGGCACAAACAGATGAACATGCCCTAGTAGGTGATAGAAAAAGGTGAAGATGAAGCTAAGTTCATGATTTGATCGCATTGAGAGTCAAAATTTGAACGAGATTCATCTAATTTGACATGAATTTGAGGCAATTTTGCATAAGATTCAACTGATTTAACAAGGAAGACGCACAATTAATGAACATGCTCTCAATTCATGTCGATTGAAACTGAATGATCACAAATTTGAGAGAAAATTGACTCAAATTTATATGAATTTGAATGAAATTTGCATGGATTGTCACGAATTTGGCCAAATTATGCGCAATTTTGACTATCATGTACTCAATTCATGTCTAAGAGATGGAATAGCAACAAATTGGATCAAATTTGCTTTGATTTGTGAAGAAATTTCATGAATTTTGGCACAAAATTGTATAAGTGTGATCTAGGGCTTCATCAATTTGAGTAGACCGGCCACATTGTGCTCACCACGATGAAGGAGAGAGAGAGGAGGTGCCGGTGATCAGATCACGATGCCTGGAGACGAAAGCCGGTGGCGCAGGAGGGGCGGCGGCGGTGAGTGGGGCACGCCGGAGGCGGCTCTGCGCGCGGGAGCTCGGGGCAACGACGGGCGACGAGCCAGCGACGGTGACCTGGTGGCGCCGGTGGACGGAGTGACCCCGGCGGCGGCGCTAGGGAGCTGAGAGGCGGTGAGTCGGTGAGGTGGCGCGAGGATGTACGAGCGGCGGCGAAAAATGAAAGAGCCGGCCGACCGGGAAGACATATATGACAGGTGGGTCCCGCAGTTTTTGAAAGCACCGGATAATCCGGTGGAGGCAACAGAGAGCACCGGATAGACCACCGGACTAATTCTTGCAGAACCAACTTTCAGAGACCGAAAACTTCTTCTGTTCACCGGATGTTCCGCTGAGAACAAGATAATATCACCGGACGTATGTTAAAATTTTGAAGTTCTCAGAACTAATGAGCACCGGAATGTCCACTGATAACTAAACTGATCACCGGACTATTGCCATGGTTGATCTGACAGAGATCACAGGATATTCCGCTGGTAAATTTAAGGGAGCGCCGGACTATCCGGTGATAAAAAAATATAGGCTGAACTATTTTCTCTTACTGAGTCCAAATTTCAAATAACCACTCAACATAAACACATATTTGGATCAGTTTGAGTGACATCTTTACCCTCTCAAACACTCCTTTGCAAATATTTGCCAAAAGGCTTTACTATATATATAATAATAATTATTATTATTATTATTTTTTTAAAAAAATAGGCAAATAAGATTCAAAGAGTAAGAGATGGAACTCAAATGGATATGTTTGAGCCATATTTCCTACGAACTTAAAGATTAAGACCTTAAATTCGATAGGATATGACTCAATAGGCATTAAGCACTTATATCAATTTAAACACACTTATAGAGTTGTATGCTCACATCAAGAGTGAACAACCATCTCAAAGAGTGATATTCTCCTTTGTGATCTCTATACCGCCAATGCAAGGTTAATTCATGAAAGTAAACATGAGTGCATATTAAATTAATCTATCTTGTCATATTACTTCCCTTCTCAAGCTTCTTCATGGTGAACCCAACAACCTGCCTTGAGAAGAACTAGTGACCCACCATCTCAAGCAAAACCCATGTTCACCATTATCTTGAGAAGGTTAGACAAGTTCCTATTATGAATGCATCTATATGACATTAGAAGCATCGATCACATTTAGTTCATTTCGTAATCTACTAAAAGTGGCTTCATCGGTGAAGATATCCGCCAATTGATCTTCCGATCGAACACTACTAAGGGATATATCATTGTTTGCCACATGGTCTCTTAGAAAGTGATGACGGATATCAATGTGCTTTGTGCGGGAGTGTTGAACGGGATTGTTAGCAATTTTTACGGCACTCTCATTATCACAAAGGAGTGGAACCTTCTCTAGATGAACACCAAAGTCTAACAAGGTTTGCTTCATATAGAGGATTTGAGCACAACATGCTCCGGCGGCAATGTATTCTGCTTCAGCTGTGGACAAGGCTACTGAGTTTTGCTTCTTAGAACTCCAAGAGATTAGGGATCGCCCTAGTAAGTGACACCCACCCGAAGTACTTTTGCGATCCACACGGCATCCGGCAAAGTCCGAATCTGAGTATCCAAGGAGTACAAAACTAGCACCTTTTGGGTACCACAAGCCTATGCTAGGTGTATGCTTTAGGTATCTAAGGATTCTTTTTACCGCACCAAGATGAGATTCCTTAGGATTAGCTTGAAAACGAGCGCACATGCATACACTAAACATTATGTCGGGCCTAGATGCGGTAAGGTAAAGGAGTGACCCAATCATAGAACGATAGAGTTTTTGGTCAATCGATTTACCCGTTTCATCCAAGTCGAGATGTCCATTTGTAGGCATGGGGGTCTTGATTGGCTTGCACTCTTCCATCTTAAACTTCTTGAGGATATCTCTCGTGTACTTCTCTTGATGGATGAATGTCCCTTCCTTCAATTGCTTGATTTGGAATCCAAGAAAGTAATTTAGCTCCCCAATCATTGACATCTCGAACTCCTTAGACATCATGTCACCAAATTCCTTGCAAAACTCTTTGTTAGTTGAACCAAATATTATATCATCAACATAAATTTGACACAAGAAGAGCTCATTGTCGATGATTTTTGTGAACAATGTGGTATCCACCCTCCCGATCTTGAATCCTTGGTTGATGAGGAAGTCACGTAGACGTTCATACCAAGCTCGTGGGGCTTGTTTGAGTCCATAAAGCGCCTTGACCAACCTATAAACATGATTAGGATATCTAGGATCTTCGAAACCGGGAGGTTGCTCAACATATACGAGTTCATTAATAAGGCCATTTAAGAATGCACTTTTCACATCCATTTGATAAAGTTTAATGTTATGATGTGAAGCGAATGCAAGAAGGATACGGATGGCTTCAAGCCTTGCCACGGGAGCAAATGTTTCCCCAAAATCCAAACCTTCGACTTGTGCAAAACCTTGTGCGACAAGTCTTGCCTTATTGCGTACCACCACACCATGTTCATCTTGCTTGTTACAGAAGACCCACTTGGTTCCAATCACATTCTTATCTTGAGGCCTCTCTTCAAGTATCCATACCTCATTGCGGGTGAAGTTGTTAAGTTCTTCTTGCATTGCCAATACCCAATCTGGATCCTTGAGAGCCTCATCTATATGTGTGGGTTCTGAACAAGAGACAAACGAGTAATGTTCACAAAACGAAGCACACTGACGAGAACGAGTTTGTACTCCCCTAGATGGACTCCCAATGATCAAGTCAATCGGGTGGTCTTTGGAAATATGTGTATGCTTCACTTGTGGTTGTTGAGGTGTATTTTGTGGTGGTCCAACATCTTGAGCTTGCGCTTGAGCTTCCTCTTGAGAGATATGGACGTCATGTGATGGAAGTGGTTGATCATCTTTGTCTTCATCTTTATCAACTTGGGGTGCCATTGAGGTTTGCGGTATTGAAGTAGAGGGTACATCTCCATCATCCTCCTTAGGCTTGATATCCCCAATTGCCATATTCTTCATTGCATCTCTCAAGGGTTCATCACCTACATTATCACAAGAAATAACTTCTCCTTGGGAGCCATTAGATTCATCAAACTCCACATCACAAGTTTCTTCAACAAGGCCGGTGGCGTTGTTGAATACTCGATATGCTTTGGAGTTTGATGCATAGCCAACAAGAAAACCAATATCACAACGTTTTTCAAACTTGCCTAGGCGTTCCTTTTTCTTGTAGATAAAACACTTACATCCGAACACCCGGAAGTAGGAGACATTGGGTTTTCTCCCAATGAGAAGCTCATATGGCGTCTTTTTCAATAGTCGATGGAGGTAGACTCGGTTAGAAGCATGGCACGCCGTATTGATTGCTTCCGCCCAAAACTTCTCTGGGGTACCATACTCATCTAACATTGCTCTTGCAAGTGTAATCAAGGTCTTGTTCTTCCTTTCCACTACGCCATTTTGCTGAGGTGTGTAGGTTGATGAAAACTCATGTTTGATGCCTCTTTCTTCACAAAAGTTTTCAATTTGAGTGTTCTTGAACTCTGTCCCATTGTCACTCCGGATCTTCACAAGTGTGGACTCAAACTCATTTTGAGCCCTCTTTGCGAACTTCTTGAAGATTTCAACGGTCTTTCCTTTGTCATCTAAAAAGAAAGTCCAAGTATATCTTGTATAATCATCAACAATGACAAGACAATATAAATTACCACCAAGACTTTTGTAGATAGTCGGTCCGAAGAGGTCCATGTGTAGAAGTTCCAAGGATCTTGACGTGGACATCATAGATTTGTATGGATGAGGACTTGCAACTTGTTTTCCGGCTTGACACGCACTACACAACTTGTCCTTCTCGAAAACCACATCCTTCACACCAACCACCTTCCCATTTTTGAATACCTTCTTGAGTTGGCTCATCCCAATGTGTGCAAGCCGACGATGCCAAAGCCAACCCATAGATGTCTTGGTGAAAAGGCATGTAGTCAAGCTAGCTTCATTAGAGGAAAAATCCACAAGGTAGATATGCCCATGTCTAAACCCCTTGAATATTATGTTATTATGCTTCTTACTCGTTATGATAACATCAACATCACTAAACAAGCATGTGAAACCCAAATCACATAGTTGAGCTACAGAGAGTAGATTGAAGCTAAGTGATTCTACTAAAAGAACATCGGAAATAGAGAGATCTTTTGAGATAGCCACCTTACCCAAACCTACCACATTTGCCTTAGAGTTATCACCAAAAGTGACTTTATCATGATTATCCACTTCATCTTCTAGAGAGGTGAACATCGTTACATTGCCGGTCATATGTTGTGTACATCCGCTATCAAGCACCCAATATTTTCCACCGGCTTTGTAGTTCACCTACACACATGTGATCAAGCCTTTTGTTTAGGTACCCAACCAAGTTTGGTACCTTTCATGTGAGATACAAGAGATTTAGGCACCCAAAGTTGCCTAGGAAGTTTGCCCTTAGCTTGAGTTCCAATGAATTTTGCCATAATTTTACCATTTTTAAGCTTATGCAATAGAAAATGATGATCATTAAATGTGGACTTGTATTTGGAAGGCAAAATAGGGAGAGGTTTGGTAGGAATTGGACACTCCCTTGTGTGGTGTCCGGTGACTTGACAATGTTGGCAATATGAACCAACTTCCTTGATGAAACAATTCTTGATCTCCGGTGTCTTTATGATCCTTTTTACCGGGTTGGGGAAGCATCCAAGTCCTTTCTTGTTGTAGTACAAAGCATTCTTCATGAGGATTTCCTTGTGCTTGTACTCCCCCTTAGTCAACCGGGCCACACAAGATTTGAGACTTGCAATTTCACTTTCAAGCTCTTGCTCCCTTGCATGGTTAGTCTTAGATGATGATGTAATATCACATGATATATCACGAAGATCATCACAAGAAGTAGATGCATTGACCTTAACTACATCATTATCAACCAAATCATTCAAGCTACGATCAATGGCATCATAGGCATACTCAAGTTCTTGATGTTTGTATATTAGGCCATAATGCTCAAGTTTTAGCTTATAGTTACTTGCTTTGAGAGACTTGTTGGATTCAACTACTTCATCATATTTTCCAAGCAAATTATTGTGTTTAGTGAGCAACTCATCATGTTTAGAACTAAGCATGGAGTTAGCATTTTCAAGCAACTTGATTTTAGCCTTTTGCCTCTTGATTATAGTAGCATAGTCATTCATTAGCTTAGATAGATCATTAGGAGAAAGATCATTATCATCACTACTATCATCTTCCTCAGTACTCACCTTGTTGTTACCTTTTGCCATGAGGCACATAGGTGGTGGAGGTAGAGGTGGATCATCATTGACGATTGCAAGACCCGCGAAGTTGTTGTCATCATTATCACTTGAGTCATCACTTGAGCTCTCACCGGAGACCCATTCACCAACAATGTAGGCTTTACGTCCTCCACCTCTCTTGTTAAAGAGCTTCTTCTTCTTCTTATCTTGATCCTTCTTCTTGTACTTGTCCTCATCCTCACTTGCATCAAGCCTCTTGGACTTGTTCTTGTTTCTCTTGTCAGGATGAGGGCAATCATATGATATATGACCAAGATTACCACAATTGTAGCACTTCTTCTTGTCTCCACCCTCGAACTTGTCAAATTTCTTCGGACGAAATTTGTTCTTCTTGGGATCATAGTTGTAGCCCTTCTTTTGAAACTTAGAGATCATCCTTGTGGTTCTTCTCATGAGAAGAGCAAGCTCGGTGTCGGAGTCATTATCATCATCTTCATCATTATCGTCATCTTCATCACTTTCACTTGATGATGACGGAAGCTTGATCTTCTTCTTCTTCTTGTCGACCATCTTTGCTTTGAGAGCAAGGTTTTTCTTGGATGAGGACTCATGATCTCCGAACAAGAACATTTCATGCGCACATATCTTTCCAACGGCATCGGTGATGGTCATGTCATTGATGTCTCTTTCATGAAGAAGAGAGATAACAATATTGTATTGTGGCTTGGGAAGTACCATCAAGATCCTACGAATAACATCTCCATCGGACAATTGAGTGAGTTCAAGAGAATTGATTTCTTCCACAAGCATGTTCATACGAGAATACATATTATTGCATAATTCATTTGGAAGCATCTTCAATTGATTTAGAGCATTCATAAGCACATGATATCTTTCTTCACGAATTCTCCTAGATCCCTCATGAATTTCACAAAGAGCGACCCAAATGTCATGAGCGAATTCCTTACTTCTAACTCTAGAGAAAACTTCTTCACTAATTCCTTCAAATATAGCATTCTTAGCCTTAGCATTCCACCTAACTTCTTGTTCGGTAAAAGGTTGTTCAAACCCAACGGAGGTTGCTTGCCAACACTCGGGGGAAATAGCCTCTAGGTAGCTCGCCATGCGAACTTTCCAATATGCAAAGTTCTTTCCCTCGAACCTTGGCACGCTACTTCCGCTCCCCGGGGCCATTTCTCTAGGATTTTAAGCCTATCAAGAGAACGTGGCTCTGATACCAATTGAAAGGATCGAATAGCCCAAGAGGGGGGGTGAATTGGGATATTGATTAAAACTTCTACCGCTTTAGCAAATAAAACTAAAAGGAAATGTGACTAAGGGATTTAACTAGAACTAGATAGCTAATCAAGCAAGAATTAACTAAGAAAGATAATCACTAAGAAGAACTTGCAATAATAACAAAACTCAAAATAAGATGCAAGAAAGTAAGGAGTTGGAGAAGACAACACCGATTTTTTTTCCGAGGTTTCGAGAAGTTGGCACTTCCCCCTAGTCCTCGTTGGAGCATCCACCAAGGATGTCGCTCCCCCTTGAGTTACCAAGGCTCAAGTGCTCTCTCTTGATTACCCCTTCTCCATCTCCGGATTGGCGGGTATCAAACCAAGTACATCCTCCTTCTCCCGGGGCTCCCACAATTCCTCCAAGAGCTCACCGAGAAATCCTTCGATCACCAAGACCGTCTAGGTGTTGCCAACCACCAAGAGTAACAAGCCTCAAGATTCGCTTGATAAAGACAAAGCCTAGACAACAACTAGATGCACACTTGCTACTCTTCAAGCACTCAAAGAAGTCCTTAATCCTCAACTAAGAACTTGGAATGGACACAAGTGCTCTCTCTCTTGCTTTTAAATGACACACCAAGTGTATGAGCTGCTACAGAGTCGCAAGAGCCCCTGTTGAAACCATCTGAGTGGGTATTTATAGCCTAGAGATAAAAATTAGCCGTTGGCTAACCACTCCCATTTTTCTGTAATCACCGGATAAACCGTTGGCTATATCCTTAAGATCACCGGATAATCCGGTGGGTTCAAACCCAGAGTCAGCTGTCACTAGCCGTTGCACGGCAACATTTATCCGGTGACAAACTCCGGTGAACAACAGTCATCACCGGATAATCCGGTGAGTACAACTTACCCGACCCTTTAGATTTCAGAACCTTCTGCAAGAAATACTCCGGTGATATTTTTTGCTCTCACCGGATAATCCGGTGAGTTCAATTTGTCTGAGTTTCTTCGCAACATTTCTCCGGTGTTCTGCCAGCTAAGTCACCGGATAGTCCGGTGACTGTAATTTTCCACTGTGGCCCCAAGCAATGCTCTCTGCAAGAAATAGTCCGGTGTTCATATTATGGGGCATCGGATAATCCGGTGACTACAAAGTTGCTTTTCTCCCAAAATTTTCTCTGCTGGAAAAGCTCCGGTGGTCACCGGACTTCCATCACCGGACATTCCGGTGTGACACTTCTGAAATTTTTCATATAATTCGGATGCCTCAATTAGTGTTTATCCGGTGAGTATTAGACATCCATCAGAGGATAATCCGGTGAATAAATTTTTTGTGAGCTCGTCCAATTCAAATCTCTTTGAGCTCTAATTCCTTGACAGCTTCACCATGGACTTGTATGCTCTACCTAGTGCTAGAATTTAACAAGTGTGCATCATCTATGTCTAGACTCACTAAGTCAAGCTACTACTTTTAGCCCCCCTTTATAGTACGGTCAAAAGACTAAAAGAAAAGAAGACCTATACTACTCTAAGTATCCTCCATCTCCTTTGTGACACTTAGAACTAGAAGATCCTTAGTCTTAAAGCATATGTCCTTTGATTGTCCATATAAGCACTTTAGGGACCAAGATTACCCAAATGTCATTGTATACTGAATTTTTGATTCCCTTCAAAACAAATTGTTAGTCACAGTAATATGGTTGTCATTAATCACCGAAACACTTACCACTTACCTAGGGGCCTAGATGCTACAGGAGACCTGTCCTCCGGAGGCTGTGGCCCCTTCGGACCCACCCCTCCAGTGGCTATATGGCCTTCTCAAAGCTTAAAGATGCAGCAGGTCTCCGGTGATAATATCAAGGAAGAAAGGACACCCCCTGCAACCGACCTGACATGAAGTGACGGGCCATTAATGCCGGTACAAGTGGTTCTTATCTTGACACTCCAGTGCAATGGAGTTCATCCTGACACCCCTAGCAGTGTGGCACCGGGCCGCAATTGGCGACTGACTCACCCCTCAGGGTTGCTTGTACCGTAATAGTTGCTATGGTAGATATTTGTCTTCTATGTAGGGTTAAAGTAGTTATCCAGGATATCACCATTTAATTCGGTCAGGTCCTAGATATTTGTACAGGGTGATAACTTGTACACCAAGCTATGTACAATCCTATAGAAGGTGGTCCATAGTCATCTATGGGGAGGGAGAGAACAGATAGACACAAACACAAAGACATACAGTGATACTCCCTTTAGCCCAATCTTTTCTACGATCAATACATTTTTTGGTGTCCCTTTCTCTAAAACTTCGTCACCAAGCCTGAGTCTCCTCCTTAGAAGAAACTTTAGCCGTATTTATTAGCGCAAGGTGATCTCTTGTGCCAACAATCACATTCATAGCTTCTTGAGAAATTTGACTCTATGCCACCGAGAATGACATCAATTGACGATTTGCCATCGACAAAGTTCATTTTCACTGTGTATCACTGCCAATCAAAAATACTTTCACTCTATGCCATTACCATGATGTTACCATGAATTTTCATCTTAGACATTCTCAAAATGCAAATCTTACTCTCGGTCCAACAAAGCCTCAAAACCTTATCTGGCGAACCCACTTGGGGCCTCCTCCTCATGCTCCACCAGCCCATCTCCTGTGCCGCCATGGGGCTCCTCACTCTCTCCCTCCTCCTATCCATGTCACCGCACCCGCGCCCTCCCTCGCTGCCATGGTGCGCACTTGCGACATCCCTCCTTGCCACATGCGGCATGCTCTATGTGGGCACTTCCACTGCGCTGCTCCTCAAGGATGTAGGGTGGGATGCTATCCCTGGGTTGGGGTTCCACAGGGCCGTGCTAGGCACTGTGTTCATGGCACACTACTTTGGCCAGTGGAGGTGGTCGCTCCAGTTCCCCATTGTGCAAGTGAGTGGATTGAGAAAAAGCTTGGGTTTCTCATACATGATATTGTTTTGGGTCTTCTCAAGTTGCAGATGATATATAGTTTCCACAATACTATTGCATCAATAGAGATTAAACTTTTAGGCTTAGGCATCACATTGGTATGCTTTTGGATTTCCTGCTTACGAATGATTTGTTATGCTAGTGACTCATGTTATTAATGCAATGTAGGTGTTGGGGCCCTTTTTATTTTACTCTAGTGTGCTGTGCGATTGCTGCTGTGTTCAGTAGCTTCCCGTACATCTTATGTTTGATTTGTATGTGAACTGATCAGATGATGGGATGGCTACCAACATTGTTGTGTTCTTCAGATAAAAAAAATGGACATGAGGGTGGGGGAGAGGCATAATATGCTATTTGAGATTCAAAATTTGACTCATATGATTGATTAGACTTGTACTAGGATAGGCTTGCACTTCATCAGGATTATTACGACCGAACTTGCATGTATAATGTAGGTTATTCCTTCTATGTATGTTGATTGGATGTTGTTGGGGGAAAATAGACCAGCCTGAAGATAATTGTTGACGATCGCATGAAAGGTCCCTTCAGAGCCTTTAGCCTCCGAACTCAGTAGGAGGCCTTATCCCCTTCGAACCACCTCTGTAGCACGTACGTGGCCTTCTGAAGAATCGAAGCTACAGCAAGTCCCTCCAGAGCCTTTGGCCTTTGAACTCAGCAGGAGGCCTTATCCTCAGAGGCTGCAGACCCATTCGGGCCACCCCTCCAGTGCCCACGCGGCCTTCTGAAACCCAAAGACAATATCAAGGATGAAAGGACACCCCCTGTAGCCGATCTAATGCGAGGTGACGGGCGATTAATGCCGGTGCAAGTGGCTCTTATCCTGACACCCCAGCGCGATGCAAGTTTTCCTAACACCCTCGACAGAATAGTGCCGGGCCGCAATTGGCAACTGGCTCACCCCTCAGGGGGAGGCACCACAATAGTTACCATGGTAGATATTTATCTTCTATGTAGTGTAAAAGGTAGTTATCCAGGATAAAGCCCAGTAATTCGGCCAGGTCCTAGATATTTGTATCAGCTATGTACTACCTTAAACTTTGTGGTGTTCCTTTCTCTTAAACTTTGTCTCCAAGCTTGAGTCTCCTCCTTAGAAGACACTCTTGACGTACTTGCTGGGGTAAGACGATCTCTTGCTCCAACAGATGTGTTAGCTCACAGCAAGGAGGGAAGGTCGGAGTGATGTGGCTTACGAGGAAAATATCCTTATTTGGTGTAGTGGTATAGAGTAAAATTTTTAGTATGTTTCATAACCGACAAAATAGGGGTACAATGGACTTTTTGTATAGCCAGACAAAGCAAAACGGATGTCATGCAACAAAAATGGTATGAACTAAAGAATCTGGCATTTTAGTGGTATGAAGTGAAATCAAACTTTAGCAAATAATGAAACGAGGACAATCTCAATGGTTAAGTCAATTGACCCTAGCTTCTTTGAGGACCTTCAGTTTTCTCTTCATCTTGACATTATGCAAATCTTTATTAAAACAAGTAGAGTAGCGCTAAATCTTGTTTCAAAATTTGTTCATGTTGTTCATTAGTTAGTGAAGATAAAAAGAATAAAACAAAGTTTGCTGATGAAGACTTAGAATCATATATGTTACATTTGGAAATGAAAGCAATTAATTTAATAGAATTCTTTGGAGCAAAGACATCTAATTAATGAGTTTTCAGTTTAAAATAAAAGCACATAAAAAATAAGTGTACTCATGATAGTAGATTCTTTAGTAGAAGCCACTTTTATCTCCTATACTAACATGTCTAAAGCTCCTAATAATTAGCGTGCATTTTTAGTATCATTGAATGTAACATGAACAACACATAAATTGCTAAGAATCTTATTTAAGCCAGCAAAAAAATCATCAAGAGATTCACCAGGCTTAATCTTGACGTATCTCTTTTGTAGTAGATGAACCTTTATGGTAATCATAACGTGCTTGCCATACCTTGGACACTGCTTGAGATGTACAACTCGATCGAAGTCGCTCCTTCCATGATAAAATTGCTTGCCTTGATGTTTGCCTTGACAACTGCCATTATCTGCGATATCACTTCATTGTTCTCTAAAACCTACAAGGCTTAGGAAGGGTCGACTCGATCCAGATGTACATCTCAAGTCAGCATTGATGTTTGCCTTGATAGCTGCCATTTATGCTGTCATTTCATTATTGTCTGAAACCTCAAAATTTCATTATTGTCTGAAACCTCAAAAAATTTGAAGACGTTCTCCTAAATTGCAAACTTACAAAATTTGATCTTTATTGCACGAATGAGTTCACAAGATGCATCTCCACAACATTCTTAAAAGAATCTCCATTAAAAACTAACCTTAGATGAGTTCCTCACTTTTTGCTAAAAAGAAAACTCTCTCGGTTCCTATTCACCGATTGAAAACTAGTTCCTCACTTAGTATCGTCAGAGAGCACAAGAATCCGACTAAACTACATCGGCCTTCAACCCGTCACTCGGCTGGGCCTCAGCCATAACCCGCGCGTGCCACTGGACCTTAGACACCACCTAGCTGGGCCGCCTCAGAACTGGGTTGTAGGCACACCATCGACGACCATTAGCCAAAACAGGACCATGCACATAGCACAACCTGTGCATAGTACACCATCTTTTTTAATTCTTCCCTCTTTATTCCATAGCACACACGAATGCATGCCTATAGAATAATTCTTTTACGCCATACATCACATGATTCATCTTCACACCATAGACCACACAACTCTCATATACGTCTTATGCTATAATGCATCTTCACATGTACTTCACATGCAGCGTTCCTTAGCTCGAACATCCCATGTGACTTTTTGACCGTCTAATCTCTATTCGTTCCGAACCTATTCCTGGTCCCTATCACCAACCATATTCATCCTCATGACACATATGCACATCAACAAAACCAACAACGAATTTGAAACAGAAGTTTTCCAAACTTCACATCAATCCACCTAAGATCACTCACATGAGTGTATTGCATATATTAAAACCATAAGTATCATTATGTTACTACGAGCGTATCCAAGTAACATATTAGCAACACATACACATCCTCTATGCCATAATGCTAAATCACTTTGCTTTTACCAATTTCATGATAAGACCAAAGTTTTAGCACACATGATCAATATGTGACAAAACAAAATCAAATGGATTGAGACTGACAAGCATAAACAACTGCTCCGTGTGATTCTTTTTTCTTTTCGAGGACTCGGAAAGTCAAGCCTCCAATGCTTAAGATTCCATATAATATCTATTATGTCATTTGAACTCTCAAGGATTGCTAAATAATGACATTTTTCTTTTCGAGGACTCGGAAAGTCAAGCCTCCAATGCTTAAGATTCCATATAATATCTATTATGTCATTTGAACTCTCAAGGATTGCTAAATAATGACATAGGAGAACCAAACGAGACTATATTGGTAATTTGCTGAGTTCCAATGAAAGAAAATATTTGAGGGCGTCGGGCTTGGAAGCGCCACTTCAATGCTGTTTCTTGTCAGACAACGTTGGGATCTTTGATAGAAGCTTCCCATCGAGCACTGCGTATTGCTTCTTGATCTCGATCAGGGCCTTCTCGCCCACAACATCGACTTGATCTTCGTATTTCTCATATAGCATGGGCAGTGTGTATGCCATCAGGAAAACTACAAAAAAAGATCAAATTCAGCATTTTTTGAACGACGATGAGCAATAGAAGTGCAATATGATAATCTTATAGGCAGATGTAAGCTTGGATCTGTATATTTTGACACACTTTTCAGAATATAACATTTTATATGTAATGTAAGCATAGTCTATAAGTGCAAGTTTCATGTCGACACTGTTACCCAATTTCCAGTTTTACAGATAATCCGCAGAGAAGAGATGCCAAAATCAGATACTCCCTTTTCGTTACTTGACATGAACTGATTGCAGAATTCAAAATCTTAGTATATCACAATGTGTTATTTGATTAAATTACCATTTGAATTAGACAACTGCATCTCATTCAGTCCAATTGGTATGTTGCCTTGGAGAAGTAAAACAAGTAAAAAACTACATCGTCCTTTCTTGTACTTTGTCATTCAAAATTAAAAGAGAAAGCTATTTTATCAGTAAATATTTTCAGAAGTCGCTACTGTTAAGTACCTATGCAGATATTCCTGATTAAGCTCTTCAATTTCTTACAATGAAGAATACATAGAAATGAAAGTACCAACTTATTCAAACGTCATTTCTGCATGTACGGGAAGCCTTTGAGAGTCCGATTTGTCCTTAAATCTTCAAAGTATTACTCAAATTATGCAGAGTAAGTAACATACAGCAAACATTTTCAAAAGACATTAATAATGTAAATTAATCTGCGGTGAAAGCAAAGAGAAAGTAGACAAGGAGATTACTAGTGTAAGACAGAGTCAAGAAGCTGAAGCAGCTCCCAAGTATAGAAATGAACCACAGGACTGCAATTGACTGCAAGAAAAAAATGCTCCAGTAAGAAAAGTGAACCACAGCGCCATCTTACTTAAAACAGAAAACAAGGGGGAACGAAAGAGGTGGTAGAACTCAGGTTACCATCAGATATGTTTTCAGGTCTTTCCCAGAAGCAACGTTGCGCAATGTAAAGAAAGCCTCATTGATTTCTTTCCTTGCAATATGAGCGAACTTCAGGCATTGGACTTCAGATAGAATGACCTCTGGGAACCTTGGAGGAGACCTAAAATTGCAAGGATGCTATATCATTTCCCAAAGTATAATTACATCATAGGTGAGATCCTGATAAATTTTGTACAATTTGTCGAACAAGATTGAATTGGTCATTCTGTTGTGTCCACTCACTAAATAACAATCAAGGCTCTTTTAATATAGATGTTTATTAGCATTTAAGATATCATAGAAGCTTTATCAAACTGATAAAACTATGTTTGTATAACTAAGATATAGGATTGTACATTTGCATAGAAAACTACATACTGCAACAGAAGGGCCATCTCCAGAACAAATTGCAGGGAACGAAGCAACTAGATTCATTTAATAACTAGTGGAGAATTGGGAATATGACGGAAGAAATGGCAATATGGAGCCAAATATGCGAGTTTATTTGATCACTTGTCTACTGTAACTACTTCTGATAACATTACTTTTGCATGAATAGATAGCGGTGCATCATACATCTGAAACATAAAGAAGACTTACTAAATTGATTATTCTTCTATCGAACCATAAATGCTACTCTCGGATCAAAGAGGTTGGCAGCATGATCAGTGCACAACTCTTCGACAAATATAGATACTGAAGTTGTAGTTTGGCAAGGTTTCAGATTAAATTTTCACTATCAAAGGCTGGGGGGACATTGTGATGGAAAGACAGTGATCAAATACAATGTGCTACTACTAGCCTAGAAAAATGGACAGTAGAGAGGAACAGAAGGAACGACCTGTTGATGAAGGATGCAGCATTGGACCAGACGAAGCATACGGTGAGGAAGACGATGAGCGCGTGGCAGAGGAAGGTGAGGAGGTGGTAGCCGATGCCTTCAAAAAGCAGCCAGATCACGGTCACACCTGCCAGGATGCTCCCGGATGTCTGCTTGTTCCTCCACAGCACAAGATCAGCGGCTGTAAAGAGAAGACAAAGATCAGATGCATTGTCGTCAGCAGCAGCACACCTAACATGGATAATTTTTTTCCTTCATAACCATTTTATAAATTGCATGAATGATCCATATATCCGTGTTTCTTATATAATGTGTCTTGACAGTGTTTCTCAATCTTGTTTTTTTTTAGCGAAGCATTTCCATGATGCATGTCGAAAACGTCATATTAATCGTCAAAGACGGCTAAATGCCGTTTGACTAGAGTATACATGATGGTTTACACATCACTAACAGACCGGCCATAATATACATACATACCTTTGCCCCCGCCGAGGACGTGATGCAATGGATGCTTCCTCCCGAAGAGCCTCTTCTTCTTAGATTTCTTTGGCTTTTTGTCATCATCGGAGTCCGACGAAGACGACGACGACGAGTGCTTGTACTCGTGGATCTTCTCACTGATCTTCTCCAGGAGAGAGCCGTGCTCCTCGTTTTCAGACATCATTCCCTCCCCTATCTTGTCGCAAATCACCAACGAAAAACAATCAGAAAGGCTGCACAAAACAAATCCAAGAACACTCAAACTGGGATAAACATAAATCGAGTCAGGAAAACGGCATGAACTGAACAACCTCGACGTCGCGTCATTGAATTTGAGAACAAGAAACCGAAATGGAAATGGAGAGACGAATCAAGAACCTTCTCGATCTAAGAAAGTCAGTATCAAGGATAGATACTTACAGTGAGAAGGTAATTTATTCAACGACACTCGTTACCCCTGTTCTTGCAATTTATTTTCGTCTTTTTACTTCTGGGTCTCTGCCTTTACCCTTCTGTTTTATTGTTCTTGTGGGTTGGGTGGAGTTCTTCTTTGGGAGGAAACCGAAATCGAAGGGGTAGCGCCGCAAATATAACGGTTGGGAGCCATAGGCGGGGGGCGCCCAGAAATAGTAACCCATCGTACACTTTGATAACGTTTAGGTAGCCATGCATGTCTCCTGCGTGGCATTAACATCCACGGCTTTTTAGGGTATGTTGTTTTTTTATTCTGATATTAACGATTCAGATTTTGATTTTGACAATCTAAAATCTGTGTTGTATAACCTAAAACAAACAACATCAGATTATTAGAATCTCTCTTTTCTCTTCCTCTCCCCTACAGAGTCGCTCTCTCCCTCGAGCAGCGGAGATGGTGTTTGCCCTCGAGCACCTGCATGGCCTCGGCATCGTGTACCGTGACCTCAAGCTAGAGATGAAGCTGGCGAGCCAATGTTCCACTGCGTGCTCATCGCGCCACTGGACCTGCACGCACGGTGTCAAGAGACATACCATCTTTTGCGACATCGCTAGTTCAGCTGGAGGAGCGAGGAGGTGGGGCAAGAGAGGGAGATGACAGGTGGCGAGGGAGCTCGTTGCAGCTATGCTCTAGTGACGGAGGGGATATGCCGACCCCCAAAACGGATTCTAGTCGTTGAGGTGGTGCTGTAGACAAGCAGGGAGGAGATGAGGCTCACCGAGGAGGGAGATTGGTGCGGTGGCGCTCGTAGGCAAATATCGAGTGGTGCGGCGGTGGGCTCGGTCGTCGGCGGCGGTTGCTATTCCATTGGCAGGAATGACGAGGAAGGGGTGCTGCGCCACAGCATGAACTTGAGGAAGCTATAGCTAGACTCGACTTTGGCAGAGATGGCGTAGAGAGGCAGGACGATGATGAGATGCGGCCACCGGTGAAGATGCTCGTCATGGCGCAGCTGTGGTGGGTTGGGGCCGTAGGCGAGGTCGCAGGTGTGTTCCTAGCAGTGGTGCGGTGATCCAGCAATAAAGTCACGATGTGAGGCTCACCGTGGGCAGAGATCAGTGTGCACGACGTAACGCCAGAGTTGGGTTAGAAAGGCACAGGAGTGACGACGCTTCGGGTTTTGAGGGACGACGAGAGTGGTGGCACCTTTGATGGAGAAAGAAGCGAAGAGAGAAAGAAGCGAACAGTTATTTTGTAATAGCATGATGGGTAAATATTTGTTACAATCTGGTAAAAGTAGCCTTTTATTGAATTGTGGATTGTGGAATAATATGGTCCCAGAATGTGAATTGTGGAGTGTACAATCGTGTTGTTTGTTTTAAATTCTAATTTAAGAAGGAGAATCCATAATTAGAATAAAAAACAAATTGAACTTAAAACGGTAGAATTTCCACTCAAAAAATAAAAAATGTAGGATTTTACTATGTAGTGAACAATTTTCTTTTTAGGTGGAAGTGGGTGGAATTTATGATATTTTTCAAGATTCAAATGCAAGTATCTTTGGAACCATGTGTTCGTTGTGAAAACCGTTAGAGATCACGATGTACGTTGCACACAAATAATTACAAAAATATTATCAATATTACATATATTTTAGTAACTTTGCAAACTCAACAGTGCAATTATACTATCTTATTAAATCAAATATACTATCGAAACAAACCACATATAAATTTGAAATATGTCTTTGTAAACCATTGAACGTGGTTTCAGAAATTGTTACCAGGTTTTCAGAAATGTTGAGAGACTTCTTAAGTAGTGAACATCGACTTGCTAAAAGTGCCACCCAAAATTGAAGTATGCTTATCTTTTAAACCAAGAATCTGATTCATAATTTGTTTGAGCTATCGCGTTGCTTATGATGATGTCAACAAAGCAAGATATATATTTGCGTACATTCCAGCTTCTTTTGGAGCTGTACGTGTGTTATGGGAACAAATAAAAAACGAAATCGAAGATTGTTCAGGGAATTCTCTGTTAAAACACCGCTTCCAGTTAGCCATTCTCTCTTTGAATCATCATATTTCTTATAAATCAAATATTGTACATGAAAACAGTATATATTTCTTACAAACTAGCAACTGTAAACATGTTTCATATATGTGGAATAAATTCAGGATATATCAATCTCAAGAAGTAAAAGAATATAGCATAACAAAAGAAAGATTTACATACACGATGATTGAATTCAAGTGGTCATTCGATGTGGAGATGGATGGTGTTGAGAAGACAGTCATCATCCATCAACGGAGGTGGCTAGCGTTGATTAGGTCGGTGCGAGCCAATAAGTGGAGAGGTAGCTGATACCCATATGCGGAGGTGATCGGCGCGTGACTAAAGTTGAGGTTGTTGCCTATCGATCATGTAGGTAGTAGTAGGGACCGGATGAATTTTGGAAATAAATTAAGAGAAGGGAAGAGAGCACAATAGTTACAGATCTTATCGTAGTTTTGAAAGAGAGGAAGAAAAGAACACATCGTTGATTGACCTTAGCCTTTCATTATGTGATGATCATTTATTTGATTTAAGTTTTAGAAATATAGTGATAAAAGGAAAGAGGGCACACTATACAATCAAGGAAGACGATTAAGGACGATGCATGGGGACTAGGTTGATTGTTAATAGGCTAATTGATCATGACTTTTTATATTATAGGAGAGGGGAGGAGACGGGGGGCTAACTTTGATTATGGATCGTTTGATCGTGTACGATGAAGATTACTTAGATCTGTCATAACTTGTCTATTTTATAGGAGTATATATAATATATACTTCAAAAATTAATGGAGATGAAATACTATATGAGAAATAGAAAAGGCTCAATCATTTACCATCTTGTATTCTAGGTAGTCATGCAAATATACTAGTGGAACAAGCCATATGACCAAGCTAGTGAAATAAGTATGAAACCAGTCACAATAATGGGAAAAATATTTGGTGGAAACCATTTCTTTGGTAGAATCATAAGACCCCTCCAAAAAATATATCTATAAGTTTAAAAGATATTAAAAAAAATTCACACATCTAGAGTGGGTAACCTCAAATAAGCAGGAAAAATTATAAAATCGAGCCTGTGAATTTTTTTTCAGAATTTTCAAAAACTTCTAGTTATGTTTTTTAGAGGAGTTTTCACGGAATATTTCTCCCACAATAGTTGGGGATAACTTGCTCGAAGTAATGCTGAAATGTATTAATCATTTTCTATGAACAGTTCGAATACGTTTATGCATACAAGTGCACTTAAATGAGCCCACAGGTGACTCAATACATCAAAACCTAGTGTACAATGCTTCTTTTTATCCACGCCACACAAATTTAGCAAAACCGGAGAACAAAATCTCAAAATCCAAATTGTCAATTGGCAGACGCGCACTGTAAGTCTATCTACAATTCTATATACAGCACAGCACTCCACGGAGTGGACTGCAGATTTGACCCGACAATTCCATTCCATTTCTTAGTTAACTAGACATCAGTGCCACCGGCCATATGACCTCGAACTCGTCGAAGTCAACGCGGTCGTCCCTATCTCGGTCGGCAGCGGCGATCATGTCGCGCACCCGCGTCATGCACCCAGCCTCCGGCAGCCCCATCCGCGCGAGCACGGCCTGCAGCTCAGCCGCGGAGATGTAGCTGTCGCCGTCCTCGTCGAAGACCCGGAACGCCTCCCTCATCTCCTCTTTATTCTTGCGGCAGCTGGCAAAAATTTATTGAAAAAAAAACCAATAAACTCGGTAATTCTGTTTGTAAGCGTGCTGGTAAATTTACTTATTGATTAAAAAATTTAATAATTTTTACATTGGCACCATTTGATTCCCGAATCTAACATGCGAGAAAAAAACATCGGTCCGGAGGCCTACCGGACCACCCTCCCACCTAATTTATTTATATACTCCCTCCGGTTGCAAATGTAGGTTATTTTAGATTTGTGCATAAGGATTAAGAAAGTAGATCAAATGACCTTGTTGTCCTTTATTTATTCTGTACTAGAAAAGATAACTCATTCATTTGTGAAAGTGGTAGTATTTATTAAACAAAGGCAAGACGTGAACAAAAGAGAAAAAAAATGCATAGAAGTTCGAGAATGACTTATATTTAGAGAATAGTTGAGGAGGCTAAAACGACCTACATTTGCAACCAGAGGGAGTATTATTTTTTATGTTAAATGGTTTGGATACAATTTATATGATTTTCTATAGAAATTAAGTTTTTTTTAAATTTTACCTGAAAATTTTGGTCTACCGCCAATAAAATTCTGATAAATTCGATAATCCTATTTATCGCTAATCTCCAATAAACTATTGTTACCGATAAATTTTCACGGTCACCGTTGCAGTCGGCGAGCTCGGCATGGAGCGCCTCGAAGTTTGTGAACCGTAGCCTCGGCGGCAAAAATGCAAAAATAGACAGCATACACAGGCGTATTTGCCAAAATAGATAATAGATCAACGTCTTTGCAAATCTAACACCTGTATTTGGCACCTCAAAATCTGAAAACCCGATTTCGGTACCTCAAACACCGAAAACGGGCCGGCCCCACCTTTTTCGGCAACTGAGGTATCGAATATGGGACTGTTCACCGTATTCAACACCTCAGTTGCCGAAATCTCCATGTATTTGGCAACTGAGCTACTGAATATGGCGAATTCGGTAGCTCAGTTACTGAATTCGGCCTTTGCCGTGCACCAAGCAAGCGAGAAGCTAGGAAGCTGAAGTGCATAAAAGTGTAACTTTTTTATTTAACTCAAGATTTTCTTGGTGTACAAAAATAGTCCAAAAATTCTAAACATTTTTATGAGCAAACTATAGATCACTAGCAACCCATTTTAATTGTTTTGATCCAAAAAGCCTAAGCTAATATTTAATTAAAATTCTCCAAATAAAGCAACCTTTATAAATTGTGGTAATATTTAATGCCTCAAATAAATTCTCAAAAATCTAAAAACATTCACTAATATTCTTCTCATGTGACGTACTAATTTATAAAAATATTTCCAACCTTATGTTATTTAGTAAAAAAGTAAGTTTCTTTGTAATGCTCCATTTATATGCAGTTTTATCATTTCATGTGATATTCAATTTATGTTATTTTTTAAACCAAGGTTTTATACATGTTTGAATTTTTTATTCAAATTGAATAAAAAAATAATATCGCATAAAATAATAAAAAACATATAAATAAAGCATTACAAAAGTTTAATATTAATATGAGAACAAGGCGATATAAGATGTGATGACGGCGTGGAGCGCGCTTGTAGGTGCCGGGGCCTGCACGCTGTTGTTGAGGCCGAGGCGTCCCAGCGCACCCGGCCGATAGCTTAGCGAGCGGTATGACGCCGTCGCGGTCGAACAGGTCGAACACGCGCCACAGGTGCAGCACGTCGCACTACTTCTGCGACGATGCTGGCCGACCTGATGACGCCGCACCAGCCGTCGGTGCGGACACCATCGAATTAAGTTATAGCTAGGCTCGTTTCTGTGGGGACCAGGAAAATTAATATAATGTTAGAGCAAGAATTTGTCTTGCCCTAGTAAGTACGGCGAGAGTTTCTTCTAAGAAGGAGACTCAAGCTTGGAGACAAAGTTTAAGAGGAAAGAACACCACGAATGTATTGATGGCAAAGTTTAAGAGGAAAGAACACCACGAATGTATTGATGGTAGAAAAAATAGATTGATCTAGGAGGAGTATCACATCGTGAATTGGTGTTTTTCCACCTCTGTGTTTTTCTGCCGTCTAGCTCGTATGTTTTTCCTAGGCGACCATGGGCCCCTATTTATAGGGTCGTGCGTAGCTTGGCGTACAAGTTATCATAATGTACAAATATCTGGGACCAGATCGAATTACAGGGTATTATCTCAGATAACTACTTTTTACCCTATCTGGGAGACAAATATCTACCGTAGTAACTATCGTGTTGCCTGCCCCCTGAAGACGGCGAGCCGATTGCCAATTGCAGCCCGGTGCCGCACTGTCAGGAGTGTCAGGATAGCCTCTATTACACTGGAGTGTCAGGGTGGCATCCATCAGTCTAGGCGTTTAATGCTAGTCACTTCCCTGCAGGCAAAGCATGACCGGTGCTCCCCTTCCGGCAGATCTTTCTTAAGGCCTGCTGACTCACCTTGTAGCTTTCGGGAAGTCGTCCTGAATAGCTGGAGATGGGGGCCTCGGAAGGCATGGCTCCAGGAGGTGAAGGCTTCGGGGGGCAGGACTCTGGAAGGCCGAGGCTTCAGGAGGCCGAGGCTTCGGGGGATTGAGGCTTTGGGAGACCGAGGTCTCAAGGGGCCGAACTTCAGGAGGCTGGGTTTTGGGGGAGGGGGGGAGGGCTCAGCCTTCGGGAGGCTGGGCCGGTTAAGCCAAGGAAAGGCTTTGTAGGTACGAAGAGGTACCACAAAGGGACCTGATGACTTCGGATGTCGAGCCTTTGGCTGAGGGTCTGGAGATCAAGGCTTCGGAGGGACCTAGATAGTAATCTTCAACCATTATCCTCAGGCTGGTTTATTTTCCCTCAACAGTACCCCCTCATTCTCTGGCCCCGATGTTTCAGAGGGGTCAAAGGATGTAGAGGAAAACCAACCCCAGCCTGGTATAGTATCAAGGATGCCCAATGGTAATTCCCTATCCTCAAGAAGTTTTTTCATTGGGAACTATGGGTGTCAATGGCGAGGCCCAAGGCTGATGGCGTACTGGTGGTGGTGATCTGCTCTGGAGCTTGTTGGAGCTGGCATGCGCGGTATTGGGACCCCAGGCCAGAGGGGCGTTGATGGATGTGGTGTACTCTGGGGTCTGTGCTGAGGCCGATGCAGGTTACCCAGATTCCTTCAATATGGTTCTTTTTGCCTTTTGAGGTCGCTAGAGTAGAGGTTATGTGGAGGATTGGGGGACCCTATGCATTTACCTAGCAGGATGAGACGTTCTACTATCGCGTTCTGACTGGACAATGCGGGGGGTCGTTTAGGGTCTTGTGCCCACACCCCTGTCACGCGCCGAAAGGAGTCTTGGTTATTATTGTGACGGGACATCTGTGCGAGATAACAAGGCATTTGTTGTGGAACGCTACCACGTGCTGGCGGAACGACCAGAGCATGGCCATGGTCCCCTCAGGCATTCAATGGGGGGTACCACGGTGTTGCTTCCGCTTCATCTTTCGAGCTTACGTGGCTGCTTGGCCCGGGTATAAAGCTGGGGTCACCCTACTGGATTCGCCACAGCCCTACGAGCAAGTAGTTAACCTTGTCTTGAGTATGGCGTCGTCTTCCTCCTTACCCTCTTTGGAGATGTCGATGATCTTGACGGCTTCTTCGGGAGCTGGACCGTTTCGGTCGCCAGTAGAGGCGTCGGTGGCCACATCGCTTCCATCTCTGCAGGGGAGGCGGCTGCCTGCTGCTCCAGCCTGACCCTTGGCTTGGGAGGCCATGCCCGTCAAGATCATCAATATCTCCGATGATGAGGAGATCGAATGGGATCTCCTACGTGGGGAGAGCGAGCAGGCGTCTATGGAGACGATGACGAAGGAGGTGGCAGGGAAGGTGAGAGAGAAGGCCCTACCGGTGACCTCCTCGAACTCTTCTTCATCTTCCGACAGCTCGGGAACCGGCTATTATATCGGCTTCCGCAGCGGTAGGCCACAGACGAGGCGCATATGCCATCCCATGCGTGGCCCCTTCTGGGACCCGTAGGAGGTGAAGGCGGTCTCCTAAAGGGAGTTCTTGGTGAAGTCGTGAGGCATCCATGTCTCACGGTCGACCATGGCCTTGCAGTGGGCTCATGGCTTGACTTAGTCACCTTGTACTTTTTCTCACCCTGTTTTGCTCTGTCGGGGTCTATCTTCTTCGTAGCAATTTCTGTACTATCGCTTTTGTATGTGTCCTCTAGATGTACTAGTTGTTTAATAATATAATATGGACCTTCGGGGACGGTCGTGCTTCTTTTTGTATCGGAGTGCAAGGGGATCTTTCGAACGGGTGATCGTATGTGTGTGTGCCTTTGTGCCCTCAAGTTGCACTTCTTCATCCCCTTCGTAGGTGCTGGCTAGTTTTTCAGATGACCGAGGTACCGAGCCTTCACATAGATCATCGCCGGTTTCGTTCCTTCTAGGGGAGAGGTGGCCTCGGGAATCTGGTGGTGGTAGATACGTAGGGTAACTAAGGAGGGTCGAGTGAAGCAGTGGCGACCTCGTCGTTCCTGGTTATTGCGTACTCCTCGGGCTCAGCACTTGTAGGCCTTCCTCCAATTTTTTTCCAAATTTCCAACTCAGTGAAGTCCATCTGGAACCTTTGGAGACAAGCTCCGGAGGTGGTCCTTGACCCTTCGGGTTCCTTAGCCACTGCCTGGCTTTGGAGGCGATATGTTTAAAGCATGCGACAGCGTTGTTGGTGGTGACCAAAGGCTAGATGAGAGAGGTGGTCAGTGACACCCTCGGCCTTTTAGCCACTGCACGGCTTTGGAGGTACTCCATCCGGAGCCTGGCGACGGCATGTCACAGGCAAAGCCGAGGGCCAGGCAGGAGAGGTGATCTGTGACCCCCTCGACCCTTAGCCGCTGCCCGGCTCCAGAGGTACTCCATCCAGAGTTTGGCGATGGCGTGTCGGAGGCAAAGCTGAGGGCTAGGCGGAAGAGATGGTTCACGACCCCCTTGGCCTTTTAGCCGCTGCCCGACTCCGGAGGTACCTGGCAACGGTGTGTTAGAGGTGAAGTCGAGGGCCAGGCGGGAGAGGTGGTCTACAATCGCCTTGGCCCTTAGCCGCTACTCGACTCTGGAGGTACTCCGTTCGGAGCCTGGCGATGGTGTGTCGGAGGCAAAGCCGAGGGCTAGGTAGAAGAGGTGGTCTGCAACCCCCTCGGCCTTTTAGCCGCTGCCCGGCTCCAGTGTTACTCCTTTCAGAGCCTGGCGACGGCGTGTTGGAGGCAAAGCCAAGGGCCACGCGGGAGCGGTGGTCTGCGACCCCCTCGGACCTTGGCTACTATAATGAATTTGTGGCCTCTGCAATGGATAGTCGAGGGTTCCATTATGTTTCCCGTGCCATGCAGCGTGGGCTTTTATTAAATATCAGTATAATACTCATAAAATGACGTATGAAATATGTTTTTAAAGGAGATGGTAGGGTAATGATTTTACCTTCTGCCATACGTGTTTGAGTCACGCGGGTCATACCTTTCCCTGTAGGGAGGGGGGATTTTTAATCCCCTTTGATCTATTTTCTGTGCCCATTGGAAGCTAGCGGGTTTCATACCACTTCGACACAGAGGCATTTGCCTTCAATATGCGGGGTACTCTTCACGTCAGGTCCTTTTAGAACCTTTCCGTCCGGCAGAGTTTTCGGAAAACATCCCCCCTGCTGGGGTTTTTGGAAGTCCCTCCATTTTGTGGGAGGTTTGGTAATATCTCCATCGACCGGGGGCACACCAGCCTAGAACAGCAACTCCAGGTCGAAGTTGTCCTTGTTGAAGGTTGCAGCTTCATTGACGGCTTCTGAACAGCGGAAGAATGCAAGGAAGGGGACAACAAGTGTGAGTACAAAGATGTACTCCACAAGTGGAGGGAAAACATGATATGGGGCTTGAGTCAAGGAACGGCTAAACACGGTTAACTGCACTAAGCAGCTTATCCTAAGAGTCCAACATCAGGCATCCTATTTACTAAGTATGAGGACACTGCTATATCAAAAGCTTTGACTCATCGGATTTCATCCGACAACCAAGACTCACCAGGTAATTCCATTACCTTGCTACTCGACCAACCATACCAAACCCAGATCCCAACTAATCATGAAGAAGTCCAAGCCGCTCTTGTCCGTGAGAATGGCTGATCGGCAGTTTGTTACTCTGCAGAGCTTGCACAGCTTTCCCCATGAGTTGTGATTCCCATGTTACTTCACACTTCTGAGGTGTGGAGTCATGGTCTCACTACAAGTCCTTTACAAAGCTCCTTCTAACCTACTGGCACCCACTGAGGTTTCATCGCTAACAGACGATTACATCGCTGCAGAAACCCCCTCTTGTGCCACTTAACCGTCCAACAGTGCCCACAAAGCCAAAGGGGTGGCTAATAAGTCGGCCAGGACGTACCCATATAGGCCTCATGGTTGCACGATTTAACTTGGTTACGGGCTTCAAGAACAGGTCCTTAGTACCCTACACAGAAACAAACACAAGCCTGCTATTCAGCACCACCTCAAACCAACCATTCTGTTGGGATTCCTATACCATGTTGATACATAAATACCATTTCCCAAATATGGTTGCATAGTTCATTAGTCAATGTTAACATTTCCCCCAACCCTGACAGCACTAGCATATCTACCCAGTTTGTAACATGATAAAACAACGGCGATAAGGAATATTTATTCAAAACTAATAAACCCTAATATGGGATTTCATATTTAGGCAAGCATGTATCGAAGGTAAAACATCTATATAAATATCCTAAAAATAGGTGCAAGATGCTCAAGGACACTTGCCTTCGACGGAGTGTTGCTCAAAATCCTCGAACACTTAGTCTTGAAGGTTTCCGGACAGCTCAGCTCCTACTCGACAAACTGAAAAAGCACACAAAATAAAACTCTAAGGATAGTACACCAAACAGTACAGAATCTAAAAAAACACACCCTATTAAAAGATTCTACACGTCGCTACAAACATTTGAGCTCTTGAACTTCCATGGACTAATCTACAAATTTTAGTTGAATTCTGAGAATAAAGCGAATTGTTTTTATACTAAAAAAGTGGATTTATGACATCATAAACATTTGCTGAATTATTTCTCTAAAGGAAATCCATGGAAAAGGTTCACGGGACCCGTGGACCACGGCCTTATGGCCGGTCCACGGTCCACGGTGGACTGGGGCTCAAAGGGTTATGCCCGGTCTAATCCGAGCCGTCGGATTTGGATCAGGTGGCCGAGATGAAACACGGGAGGCGACGGGCGGGCAGGACGAGAGAGATGGCGGTTGACGGTGGCGGGCGACCGGGAGCTCGCCGGCGCAACACGAAAAGGCGCCTTCATCCATCAATCTCGACGGGATTAGGCGCAAAAGAGAGAGGAGGGGATGAGGGTCATCACCGTGGGCTCAGCGGCGGCGGAGCAGCTCCGGAGACGGTCGGCGACGGGGAAGAATGGGCAGTGGCCTTCGGTCACAGCCGGGCCTGGGCCGAGCCGAGCTGCTCCGCCCAAGCTGCCCGACCCGAGCTTGGGCAGAGCAGCTCGGCTCAGGCTAGGCCCCACCTATCACCGACAGGGAGCAGGAGGGGCAGCTTGGCCAAAATGGCAGGCCGGCTCGGCGCTAGCGGGCCGACGCGGGGGAGAAAGATGGCGGCCCAAGCAGAAGAAGGGAGGGGAGAGGGGTTGGGCTGGGGAGAAAGGTTCAGCCCAATAGCTATTTTCCATTTAGGAAAGCCTTTTCTTTTTAGATTTCAAACAAATTTTCAAAGGGGATTTTAAACGAGCGATTTCTAACGAATTTTTGCAAACTTTTTTTCCACGCATAAGAACCTTATTGCATCTACAACGGCATGAATGCATTAAACATATAACCTATGCCAATTTAAATTTAGAAATCAATTTCCTTATTGAACAAAATTGCAACCACCTATTTAATTTCTAGCAAAATTTTAAATTATTGTGAAAATTGAAATTTAGGGTGTTACAAACCTACCCCCCTTAGGCTGAATCTCGCCCTCAAGATTCAGAAGGATCAGAGAAGAGATGGGGAAACTCAGTCTGTAGATCATCTTCTCTATCCCAGGTTGCTTCTTCTTCTGAGTGATGCTTCCACTGCACCTTGCATATACGGACTCGCCTGTTTCTGTTCACTCGTTCTGACGTATCGAGAATCTTGACCGGATATTCAGAATATGAGAGATCTTCTCGCACATCCAGTTCTTCTACTGGCAACTATTCTTTGGAAACCCTTAAGCACTTCTTTAACTGTGACACATGGAAAACATCGTGTACTCCCGAGAGTTGAGGAGGTAACTCAAGCTGGTAAGCTACTTCTCCTCATTTGCCCAATATCTTATACGGACCAATAAACCAAGGTGAAAGCTTGCCTTTAACCTTGAATCTACGTAGACCTCTGATCGGTGATACTTTGAAATACACGAAATCTCCTACTTCAAAAGTCAGTTCCCGACGTCAATGATCTGCATAACTCTTCTGCCTTGATTGTGTTGTTTTCATATTATCTGTGATCTCTTGCACTTGTCTTTCTGCGTCTCTCAGAACTTCTGGACCAAAAACTTGGATTTCTCTAGTCTGGTTCCAGAACAACAGGGTACTGCACTTCCTTTCGTACAAAGCATGAAAAAGGGACATCTTGAGACTAGCTTAATAACTGTTGTTGTACGAGAATTCTGCAAACGGCAGATCCTTGTCCCAACTATTACCATTCTTCAAAGCACATGAACTCAACATTTCTTCAAGGATTTGATTTACCCTTTCTGTTTGTCCGTCTGTCTGCGGGTGATGTGCTGAGTTGAAATTCAACCTTGTGTCCATAGACTCATGTAGACATTGCCAGAACTGTGAGGTAAACTAACTGCCACGATCGGATACAATTATCTTAGGTACCCCATGCAGAGACACAATTCTGGACATATACAATTCATCTAGCTTCAAACCTTTATAGGTTTCCTTGACTGGAATGAAATGAGCTACTTTTGTCAGCTGATCAACTACGACCCATATAGAATCATATCCTGACTGGTTTCGAGGTAGACCCACGATGAAATCCATGCTGATTTCTTCCCACTTCCATTCAGGTATTTTCAAAGGCTGTAGCAGTCTTGCTGGTCTTTAATGTTCGGCTTTGACTCATTGACAGATATCACACAAAGCTACGTGTTCTGCTACTGCACGTTTCATTCCGTACCACCAATACTGATCTTTAAGATCTTGGTACATCTTGGTACTCCCTAGGTGAATGGAATTTGTTGAATCATGAGCTTCTTTTAAAATTGTATCCTAAATAGCTTCCACATCCGGAACACATATCATGTGCTTATACCACACTGTGCCTTGTTCATCTTCAGTGAAATCTGGGGCTTTGCCAATTTTGATCAACTGCTTGATTTCCAAAATCTTGTCATCCTCAAGCTGACCCTTTCTTATATCCTGTTCAAGCGTCAAGTCTATTTCCATTGCAACCATCTCTGTGTTATATACCATACCCAGATTCAACCTTTCAAACTCCTTGCATAGCTTGGGACTCAACTCTTGAAGAGTTATAGCATTAACTTGAGATTTTCTGCTCAAAGCATCTGCTACTATGTTTGCTTTTCCTTGGTGATAGTTGATACGCAGATTGTAATCTTTGATGTGCTCTAACCATCTGCATTGCCTGAGGTTAAGATCCGGCTGAGTAAAGATATACTTCAAGCTCTTATGATCTGAGTAGATCTCACATCTCTGACCAATCAGATAATGCCTCTAGATTTTTAGTGCATGAACCACTGCGGCTAACTCCAAGTCATGTGTTGGATAATTCTTTTCATGCTTTCTTAACTGCCATGATGCATATGCTACGACATGACCTTCTTGCATGAGCACACATCCCAAACCTTGTCGGCACGCATCGCAATACACTGAAAACGGCTTCTGAGCATCTGACATGTTCAAAACTGGTGCGGAGGTCAACCTTTTCTTCAATTCATTGAAACTGGCTTCTCGAGAAGCTATCCACTTGAACTCTGCTCCTTTTTCTAGAAGTTCTGTCATTGGCTTCACTATTTTGGAGAAACCTTCTATGAACCAACTATAGTAACCTGCTAGACCCAGAAAACTGCGGATCTCAGACACATTCTTCGGTGGCTTCCAGTTTAGAACATCTCTCACCTTAGACGGATCTATAGACACACCTCCTACTGATCTGATGTGACCAAGGAAGGGAACTTGCTTTAACCAGAACTCACATTTGCTTAGCTTAGCATACAACTGGTTTTCTCTGAGCTTCTCCAATACCATCCTCTATGTACCATCCTTCTTCAGGAGGAAGATTACTGGGGCTCCCTAGGGTGAAGAACTGGGGCGGATAAACCCTTTGTCTAGTAGCTCCTGGATTTGCTCCTTGAGCTCAGCCAACTGATTAGCATCCATTCTATATGGCCTCTTGTATATAGGAGCCGTTCCAGGTACTAATTCAATGATGAATTTAATTTCATGATCACGTGGCATACCTGGCAAATCCTCCGGGAAGATGTCAGGAAACTCATTGACCACTCTGCTATCTTCCACTGCATTGGCTTTGTTTAAACTGGCGTTGATAGCTGACTCTGTCGTGGCTTGAAACTCCACCTTGGTACCATCTGTATTCGTCAACTGTACTGACTTTGTAGCGCATCCGATGACCCCTTTGTATTTGGTCAACTAGTCCATTCCCAGAATGATATCAATACCCTTGAACTCCAGAATGATGAGGTTGGCAAGAAAGTCTACTCCTCTTACGCATATACTTATTTTAGGGCATACATGTCTTGATTTCATTTCTCCTCCAGGAGAACTTACTAGCACTCAATTTTTCATTAATGCTCTTGGTAATTTATATGTGTTCACAAACTGACATGATATAAATGAATGCATAGCACCAGAAAAAAACAATACTGTAGTAGGATGAGAGTTGGCAGAGAACATACCCACAACCATGTTAGGAGCACCCTGGTCTTCTTCCACTACAACATGGTTGACGCGACCATGCATCGTGTTCTGGCAAGGCTACTGCTACTGACTGTTGCTGCCCTAGGCCTGTGCTTAGCCTTGCTGCTTCTTGGGGCACTTGTTGGCGAGATGCCCAAAGTTGCCACAACTGAAACACGTCCCAATGTTGCTTGACCCTTGGCCTATGCGGTTCTGCTGCTGAGGCTGGTTGTTGTTGGGTCACTTCTGCTACTGGAAGCTGGGGCGAGACTGCTGCTGCGCTGGTTGCACTGGCGGCTTGTATGACCCTATAACCTGATTCTGCATCTTCTGCTATGTCCTTTGTTGCTGATTCTGTTACTGTCTTGTGCCCTCCATGGCAGAATATAGGACCAGTGGCATGAAGGTTGAAGGGGGGTGAGTGTTACTGCCAGAAGACTGACCCTACAGATGGCGCTTGCGCTCTTCTCCCAAATTCTAGCGCTTCTTCTCCATTAGAAGGCTCTATCTACCAGCTTCTAGAAGCTGGGGTACTCATTGGCAGAGAGGGCATACTGCAGACCAGTGTTGAGACCGTCAAGAAAGCAATCCTGCTTCTTCTCAACAGTATCAATGTTGTTGGGGGCATAGCAAGACAGCTGGGTAAACTTGGTGAGGTACTCTCTCACAGACATAGGGCCTTGCTTGAGACTGAGGAACTCCTTCCTCTTTAGCTTTACTTGTCTGGCAAGGACATGGTGAGCGCGGAAACTGTTCCTATATTCTGCCCAGGTGATCTCCTGGGGATCCTCATGAGCGGCGGTGTAAGCGGTCCACCACTCCTGAGCTAGCCCAATCAGTTGATGGGATGCAAAGAGAACTTTCTCCCTTCCATTGAACTGAGCTATCTGCAGCTTGCTCTCAATTGGCTTCAGCCAGTCATCTGCTTTCATGGGCTCCACTACGTAAGAAAAGGTAGGTGGTTGGGTGCTCAAGAAAGTCATGAGCTTGGACTGCGGTTGCTGCGGTGGTGCCTGCTGAGCTTGAGGTTGCTGATTGATTGCCTGAACCAAGCCCTGAAGAAGGGTCATGACTTGTTTGGCGTCCATGAAGGGTGGCGAGGGAGGAAGGTCACGTTGGTTGGCAGTGTTGTCGTTGTTGTTGGTGGTGGTGCTGCGCCTGATGTTCATCATCTGTTGTCGCCAAGGTACGAGGAGCATAAGAAAAAAGCAAGGGTGGAAAAACAAGACAAGAATAGAAAAGAACAGATAGGAACTGAAGGAAACAGATAGAAACAGATAGAAAGGACTCCCAACTATTATTATATTATTAACTAATGAAATGTAGAGGGGAAACCACTACATCACACCAACACACATGCAAAGACCCAAATTATAACAAGGTTCACACTACAAACACAAGCACACACTGGAGCCAATGACACATGAGGCTAAATGATTTATTCAGCTAGGGACATCCTTCTATCTCGACTCTACTCCTAGCCTACTATGCCTGAAGGGCCTGCAACATTGGCCTGATGAAGCTTCTTGTGCGGAGGAGAACGGGGCGGTGCAGGCACGGGTGCCGGTGCCGAGGGAGCCTCGTCGGGGAGCTGGTCAAGGTCCTGCAGCATCATCTCCAGCTCATAGATCATCTGCTCATTCTCGGTGTGGCGTTGGTGTAGATCATCCAACTCGTCGAGTGCTCTGTCCAGCTCGGCGTAGAGGGCGGCGGTGAGACGGACCTACTCTCTCAGACGAAGATCTGCTCTGTTGCCCACGGACATGAAGGTGACCTACAGGCTACGTGACGGGCACTGCGGGAACTTCCCGAACTAGGTGTAGCTGAGGTCCTGTCTAATCTCTCGGTAGAGAATAGCCAAAGCTTGGCGAGCAGCATCCTCGATCCCTGCCTCGAACATAGCTCTGAGGGCGGTTGCGGTGTGGACTTGGCAAACTCGGCGAAGACCGTCGTTGGAGGGCTTCTCGAACATGGTCACCTCCACTGACCAGGAGTAACCACGTGCTCCAAGCGGAACCCTGACGCCCTTGAAGAGAGGAGCGTCGTGGTAGCCGAGACCCTGCAGGAGGTACCAAAGTGTGCGGGTGAAGTATCCGGCAAGCTGTCCGTCGGAGTAGAACTCAGCTAGGGGTTGGTGCCTCCAGACTGCACCAGCAGGAACCTCCACGTCTGGAACCAGCATGCGCTTGTGAGGGGCGATCTTCGTGTGGGCCATCTAAAATTTTGAAGAAAGATAGAAATCAGCAACCATTTTATAAAGAGCAATAGACAAAGGAAAAACTGGAAGAAAATCAATTTTGCAAAAGTAGTTTGTACAAACAAAAGTCCTTAGCACGTCCAGTCTATTTAGGCTGCGTCCTACGATCAATACGGCTCTGATACTACTTCTGTAACACCTAGTTTTAAAAGAACAAAACTAGACCCAACGCATGTATGCCAGGATCAAGTTTCATACATATGCTTGCATCATCAGTGATATCATCATAGTGCCAGTATTACAATAACGTACTTAACTTTATTACAAAAGGACCCGAGGGTCTAAAAAAAACACAGCAAAAATAAAAGAGGTCTTCAGCTCTTCAGCGCCAGCGGGGCCTCCATCTTCCACAGGCGTCGACCGGGGGCACACCAGCCTAGAACAGCAGCTTCGGGTCGAAGTCGTCCTTATTGATGGTTGAAGCTTCATTGACAGCTTCTGAACAGCGGAAGAATGCAAGGAAGGGGACAACAAGTGTGAGTACAAAGATGTACTCCGCAAGTAGAGGGAAAACATGATATGGAGCTTGAGTCAAGGAACGGCTAAACACAGTTAACTGCACTAAGCAACTTATCCTAAGATTCCAACATCAGGCATCCTATTTACTAAGTATGAGGGCACTACTATATCAAAAGGATTGACTCATCAGATTCCATCCGATTATCAAGACTCACCAGGAAATTCCATTACCCGGCTACCTGACCAACCATACCAAACCGAGATCTCAACTAATCCTGAAGAAGTCCAAGCCGCTCTTGTCCGTGAGAACGGCTGATCGACCAGTTTGTTACTCTCCCAATTTGCAAAGCTTTCCCCACGAATCGTGATTTCCATGTTGCTTCACACTTCTGGGGTGTGGAGTCGGGGTGTTACTACAAGGCCTTTACAAAGCTCCTTCTAACCTACAGGCACCCACTGAGGTTTCACTACTAATAGACGATTACATCGCTGCAAAAGCCCCCTCGTGTTCCACTTAACCGTCCAACGGTGCCCACAGAACCAAATGGGTGGCTAATTAGTTGGCCAGGTCATACCCATATAGGCCTCGTGGTTGTGCAGTTTAACTTGGTTATAGGCTTCAAGAACGGTCCTTAGGACCCTACACAGAAACAAACACAATCCTGCTATTCAACACCACCTCAAACAAATCATTATGTTAGGATCCCTATACCATGTTGCTACAAAATTACCATTTCCCAAATATGGTTGCATAGTTCATTAGTCAATGTTAACATTTCTCCCAACCCTAACTGCACTAGCATATCTAACCATTTTATAACATGATAAAACAACAACGACAAGGAATATTTATTCAACACTAATAAACCCTAACATGGGATTTCATATTTAGGCAAGCATGCATCGAAGGTAAAAATTCTACATAAATATCCCAAAAATAGGTACAAGATGCTCAAGGACACTTGCCTTCAACAGAGTGTTGCTCAAAATCCTTGGTCTTGGAGATTTCTGGACAAAATACTGATTCTGAAAAACCCTATAAAAAGATGGGGCTTCACCGGAGTGTTGCTCAAAAAACTGATTCTAAAAAACCCTATAAAAAGATTCTACACATCGCTACGAACATTTGAGCGTGAAAATCGCTCAAATCGGAGCTACAAGCAACAAGTATTGAGCTTTTGAAGTTCTAGGGACTAATCTGCAAATTTTAGTTGAATTCCGAGAATAAAGAGAATTGTTTTTATACTGAAAAAGTGGATTTATGACATCATAAACATTTGCAGAATTATTTCTCTGAAGGAAAATCCCTGGAAAAGGTTCACGGGGCCCGTGGACCACGCCTTATGGCCAGTCCATGGTCCACGGTGGACCGGGGCTGAAAGGGTTATGCCCGGTCTAATCTGATCCGTCGGATTTGGATCGGGTGGCTGAGATCAAACACGAACGGTGGCGGGCGGCTGGACAAGAGAGCTGGCGGCCGACGGTGGTGGGCGACCTGGAGGTCGCCGGTGCAATGCAAAAAGGCACCTCCGGCCATCAATCTCGTTGGGATTAGGCGCAAAAGAGAGAGGAGGGGACGGGGGTCATCATCGTGGACTCCGTGGTGGCGAAGGAGATTCGGAGATGGCCGGTGACGGGGAAGAATGGGCGGCGGCCTTCGGTCACGGCGGGGACAGCGACTGGCTATGTATGAGGCTCCAAAATGCGTCAGGAAATGAAGCTCGAGGTCCTGCGAAGCCGAAGGCAGGAAAACCAAGGTCATAGAAGGTCCGGTTATGGAGAATTTCAGGTGGCGGCAAGCTCTTACCATCGGCAATGGCGGAGACGACGGTGAGCTCAAATCTGTGCGCAAAACAAAAGGAAAATGGGTGTTTTGGGTGGGGAACAGCACAAAGGAGACAATGAGGGGCTTAAATACCTGAGAGAGGGAGAGGAGAGGGCGGATTGGAAGGGATTCGGCTGGCGCCATGATTTTCAATTAAAGCTTCGGTTTCCAAAATAATGGGGGCAATAGAAGGTGGAAAAATAGTCAGGGAGGAGTGGAAATGGGGTAGGAGTTTTGGCCCGGCGCTTTAATTGGTGAGACAATGACCGGGACGGCGGGATTTGATTGGTGCGGCAGATTGGGGGCGCTCAGGGCTCGTCCGGCCGGAGGAAGAAGAAAGCAAGCCGGCTTGGGTTAGGCGACTCGGGCGAAGCGGCTCGTCTTGGGCCGGGCCCCACCTGTCAGCGAAAGGGAGCGGGAGGGGCGGCTCAGCCAAAAGGGCAGGCCGGCTGGGCGCTAGCGGGCCGGCGCGGGGGAGAAAGATGGCGGCCCAAGTGGAAGAAGGGAGGGGAAAGGGGTTGGGCCCGGGAGAAAGGTTTCGGCCCAAGAGCTATTTTCCATTTAGAAAAGTTTTTTCTCTTTATATTTCAAAAAAAAATTCAAAAGGGGTTTTAAACGAGTGATTTCTAACGAATTTTTGCAAAAAAAATTTCCACGCATAAAAACCTTATTGCGTCTACAATGGCATGAATGCACTCGACTTCAACAACTGGCTTGGCCAAATCCCCAGCTCCTGTCCTTGAACTAGGTCCGGAAATAGAGCTTGGGGAGAAGTCTTGTAACTTACTTCCCACAAATCTTCCTTTAGGCTGGCTAGCTGTGATAACTTTCACGAGTCAAAAATAGATAAATCAACCTTGCGCTTCCCCTGTCAGTGACATCGGGGCGAGGTAAATAAAGCTAAAACTCCCTTGTCCTCAACTATGAACTTACATCTATCGATAACATGGGCTTCCTAGGTCAATCACATCCCCAGGAACTTCTAACTGGCCTAGCAAGGACGGGCATCTTTCATCAATTGATTCGATTTAACGAGAGGCTCGGAGATGGTACACATAGAATAGGGGAAAGTAAAGACAAACTTCGGTCAATTTACATTTTCAAAACCACAGCTATCTTGCCCAGAGTCCCAGAGCTTAACGGGACTCTTGTTTACTATAACAGCCCACCGCTTTATAAGTGCTTTCCTCTCTCTTTCTTTCGAACCATAAACTCTGAAGCGGTTTCACTTTACCATACTGGAGAAGGGCTTCACTCGCGCCCTGGGGACAGAACTAGAGTACAGAACTTGCTTCCTCTGTACATATCGTTTTCGGGTAATAATACTGTCATTGAGAAAGAATATATAACGTATCAGACATATGACTAATTTCTATATGGGTGTGGGCTCATACTCTCATTTTATCCTTGCTCGCTGTTCCCGATAGGAATACGTCACTTAAAATATGACGTCTTAGTTCCAACCTTGTCTCCTTTCTTTCTTTTGTTCACCGGTGCAAGGCAAGGGCAGAGCTCTCTTATGTTCATCTTCCACACATGTCCGCATCCCAAGTACTAAATGAGTGAAATCCAATCCCGGAAAAAGGCTCTCTTGCTTCCCCACCCAGCCCCTATTCTAGATTCACCGTCTTTGGATGCATCAGTTTATTATGCTTATGCCTAATCTTAATACTGGCTAGTTCAATTACCTTACCCCACAGCCCCTCCTTTTAAGGAGGTTTCAGAGCACCCAGTCACAGCTCGTCACAAGAAAGGATTGATGGTCGAGTCCCCGTGCATGAAGTCAGTGGATTCGAGTGAACTGACTGTACTACAAATTCTTCTTTTTAATATAAAGGGGGAATTCATATATGATGTGCTTTAACCTTATGACACTAGTCATGATAAGTTGTTGTGCTTCAACCATCATCATGTTACTGTAGCTATTGAAGAAAATTTTGGTGCCATATCCTCTCTTGTCTTGTCGGACTAAGAGCTCTGGTCTCTTTCTTTTCCCACGGTAACTAGAGATTGAATAATAGAAGCCAGATTCAATATCATAAGAAAATAGAGATTGTAGCGTAGAGTCTGGCTATCCCATGTTAGCAATAACTGCTTTGGGATCACACCGTCCTTGATTCTTGATTGGGTAGATTAACACCGGGTGGGTGGCCTTTCTTCCCGAGACAACCGCAATCATCCCAAAAACCTTTCGCTCAGCTGAGAAAGAAAGCGTACAAAGTCTGCCATTCTTCGAGAAAAATGAAAACGAACTCGATCGCCCCCATGACTACTCGGATTTTCAGCATTTGGTAAATAAGGTACTAGTATTGGAAGACAAACGCAGTATGCTCGATGAAGATCACAAGAGACGAATGGTCTCACAAGGAAAACACTAAGGCAGTAACTCTCGCCCATGCACCATGCCGCCCCAAGGACAGCAGCAGTTATCCACTCAGTTTAGACCTCAAGTCACAGCACCTCGTTAAATGAGCTAGCAGCCTCGCTCCAACACCAGCTACAACACACCAACCCTGGCCAAGAACCCTAACCCACAGGCTCCAACTGGACGTGCATGCTTCAAATGTCATGAGATTGGACACTATGCCAATCAGTGTCCTAAGAGGGAGTAGAACCAATCACCGGTTGCCTTCAACTTGAACACACCAACGAAGACACCTATCCAACTCAGAACCGCAATCAGTACCAAACACCTGCACCACCTAATAGAACCCAGCAGAACCATGTGAAGGGACACGTGAAAGACGTCTCTGCAGAAGAAGCTCAGGATGCACCTGATGTCGTACTCGATATGTTGTTTGTCAACTCAACCCCTGCATTCGTTTTGTTTGACTCTGGAGCCTCGCATTCGTTCATTACATCCAAGTATGTGGCCAAGCATAGTTTGCTAATAACAACCTTGAAACATAAGATGCTAATTAGCTCACCTGGTGGAGAATGAGAGCTAGTCTCCTCTGCCCTAAGTTAAACCTTAAATTACCGGGGGGGTAGAGTTCCCAGCCAACCTCATCGTCCTAGAATCAAATGGGATTGATGTGATCCCGGGAATGGATTGGTTAGAAAATTTCAAATGAGTGATAGAGTGTGCTAGAAGGGCAGTCACCTTGGAAAACGGAGAAGGCGTCAAGGTAGAATTCATGGTAGACACATCGTTAGCAGAGCAATGCAAGTTGAACCATGTTGAAGGATCGACAATAGATCAGATACGGATAGTTTGTGAGTTTCCAGATGTGTTTCTAGATGAATTGCTAGGTATGCCACCAGACCGAGACGTTGAGTTTGTAATTGATCTTGTGTCTGGAACTACGCCTATAGATAAGAGACCCAATAGGATGCCCGCTAACGACCTAGCTGAACTAAAGAAGTAAATACTGGAGTCGTTAGAAAACGGTTATGTTCACCCTAGTACCTAGCCTTGAGGAGCACTTGTGCTCTTTGTGCAAAAGAAAGATGAAGTCAAAGGATGTGTATAGACTACAGAGCACTCAATGAGGTCACCATAAAAAATAAGTATCCTTAATCCAGAATCAAAGATCTTTTCAACTAACTTATTGGAGCTCGAGTATTTTTGAAGATAGACTTAAGGTCGGGATACCATCAGCTAAAGATTTGGAAATCAAATATACCCAAGGCAGCATTCATCACCCGATACAGATTGTATGAGCTTACAGTCATGTCGTTTGATTTAACTAATGCCCTGGCTTACTTCATGTACCTCATGAATAAAGTTTCATAGAGTATCTGGATAAGTTTGTGGTAGTCTTTATTGATGACATACTGATTTACTCTAAGAGTAAAGAAGAACATGAGGAGCACCTAAGAAAAGTTCTAGGAAAACTTAGAGGACATCAACTGTATGCTAAGCTTAGCATGTGTGAGTTTTGTTTAACAGAGATATCATTTCTTGGACACATTCTATCTGCCGGAGGAGTTGCAGTAGACCCAAGTAAGGTGAAAGATGTGTTGAATTGGAAATCACCTAGCAGCGTTATAGAAGTGAGAAGTTTTCTTGGTTTAGCAGGCTATTACCATCGTTTCATAGAAGAATTCTCGAAGATAGCCAAGCCACTCACAGAGTTGCTAAAGAAGGAAAAGAGGTATGAATGGACAAGCACTTGTGAAGCGAGTTTCAATGAGCTTAAGAACAGGTTAACTACAGCCCCAATACTAGTGTTGTCGGATATCCAGAAGAATTTATATACTACGATGCATCTCGACAAGGTCTTGGATGTGTTTGGATGCAAGAAGGATAAGTGGTAGCGTATGCTTCGAGACAGTTGAGGACTCATAAGAAGAATTATTCAACTCATGACCTGGAGTTAGCAGCAGTGGTACATGCTTTGAAGATATGGAAACATTATCTTCTTGGAAAAGATGTGAAATATACACAGATCATAAGAGTTTGAAGTATATATTTACCCAAATGGATCTTAACTTGAGGCAATGAAGATGGCTAGAATTGATCAAGGATTATGATGTAGGAATTCATTATCACTCGGGAAAGCAAACGTGGTCGCAAACACGTTAAGTCATAAAGTATACAATACTATGTCTATGTTGCAAGAAGCTCAACCGACTTTGTGTGAAGAATTCCAACAACTTAACCTAGGTTTTGTCACGGATTTAGAGGCAGTAACCATGGAAGTGGAACCTACTTTGCATGAGGACATCCGGAAGGGACAGGCAAAAGATAAAAATATCAAAGGGATTAAAGAGAATATTAAAGTAGGCAAAGCCCCAAAGTTCTCAGAAGACGAGAAAGGCATGGTATCGTTTGGCAAGCGCATCTATGTACCAAACCAGAAGGATCTTAAGGAGATAATCTTAAGAGAAGCTCATGAGACAGCTTATTCTATTCACCCAGGCAGTACCAAGATGTATCAAGATTTGAAGGATCGCTATTGGTGGCCTGGTATGAAGCGAGAAGTAGCCGAGTACGTGACAGTGTGTGATGTATGTCAGCGTGTGAAAGTAGAACATCAGAAACCAACAGGATTGCTATAGCCTCTGAAGATACCAGAATGAAAGTGAGAAGAAATTGGGATGGATTTTATAGTCGATTTACCTCATTAACAATCAGGTTATGATTCAATATAGGTCATTGTAGATCATCTCACGAAGGTAGCTCATTTCATTCTAGGTAAAACAACCTATAAAGGGGATAAGTTAGCAGAGCTATACATGTCCAGGATTGTGTGTTTCCAAAGAGAATAGTGTCATATCAAGGGACCCAATTTACCTCAAGGTTTTGGTAGAAACTTCATGAATCATCGGACACGAAGTTGAGTTTTAGCTCGGCATATCACCCACAAACAGATGGACAGAAAGAAAGAATGAATCAGATACTTGAGGATATGTTGCAAGAGTGTGTTCTTTAGAATCGCAATAGTTGGGATAAGAACTTGTCATATGCAGAGTTTTCATATAACAGTATTTATCAGTCCAGTTTATAGATGACCCCGTTTGAGGCATTATATGGAAGGAAATGTAGAACACCTCTACATTGGAGTGAAACTGGAGAAGGTTAAGTGTTTGGACCAAAAATACTCAAGGAAGCTGAGGAACAAGTCAGGGCAATATGAGAAAAGTAAAAGACAACTCAATCCAGATAGAAGTGTTATGCGGATAATCGACACTGAGAGTTAACTTTCAAGGTTGGAGATTATGTGTATCTCAAGGTCTCGCCTTTAAAAGGACTTTGTTTTTTCAAAGTTAGAAGCAAGTTGGCACCCAGGTACATTGAACCATTTAGAGTCAGTGCTAGACGTGGAGAAGTGGCTTACCAATTGGAGTTGCCACCTAAGATAGAAGATGTGCACAATGTGTTCCACATATCGCAGCTGAAGAAGTGTTTGCGAGTACCTGAGGAATAGGTACCTTTGGAAGAAGTGGAACCACAAGAGGATTTGACTTATTTAGAATACACGGTCAAAATTCTAGAAACAACAGAGCGAGTAACTCGGAGAAAGGTTATACGTATGTGCAAAGTTCAGTGGAATCACCATACTGAGAATGAAGCAACCTGGGAATAAGAGGAAGAGCTAAAGGCAGAGTTTCCTCACTGTTTGCAGATCAGCCCGAATCTCGGGGACGAGATTCCTTTAAGGGGTGTAGGTTTTGTAACAGCCTAAGTTCATAAAATCGTGAAAGTCAAAAACTTTTTTCAAAAGAAATAAAAGAATTTGCAAAATTAAATAAAACCCTAAGTGTCTATAAGTGTTTTATACATGTATATACATATATGCAAATATGTGTGTTATGTGTATAAATACATATATGCATTGAGGGCTATTTTTCTATAAAAAAGAATATTTATAGATATATATGTGTATATATTGATTGCTTGATTGATTGTGGATTTTTTGAGCTAGTATAATATGTGTAGGGTATATGCATTGTATGTATACATGTGCATATACATGAGTAAAATAGTTTTGAAATAGAAAAGCTTTAAAAATAGAAAAAGGGCCAAAGTCCACCTCTCTTCCCTCTCTTCTCTTTGTTCGGCCCAGCTCTAGCCAGCTAGCCTAGCCTACTATCTCTTCTTTTCTTCAATCTTTGCTCAGCCCAGCGCATCACAGCAGCAAGCTGCTGGCCACCATGCGCATGGACACCGCTATCTTTGAGTTGGATTTTGACAGCCCAACCGCCCAAAGAGTTCACTAGAGCATCTAGAAGCTTGAGCATGCGCCGGTTTTGCAAGAGCCCGAGCCAATCACGAGATGTGCACGCAAGATCATCCGCCGGCCGCCCCAAATCCCAACCAAATTTGCGAGTTAGAGATAGAGTTAGGCTATGGAACAAAAAGGGAAAGAATCCAGGAGCTATATGTGCAATTTTGCCCAAGAGATAGAGACCCGAGCGCGTTTGGATCATCGGAATTGAGTTTGAGCCACCGCCGCATCTCCTTTCCAATCTGATTCGAATTGAAGATATGGTAGCCACCCGCCTATAAATATGAGACCCCAGAACTTCCTTAGATTATTAGGCAACTTTTACCTAACTCGCTGAGAAGAAATCGACGCCCAGAACCAAGTTCCGACGAGCTCTGAAGCTTTGTGCCGCCCGTTGCCGTCGCCAGCCTCCATGGAGCATCTCCGACGCTGACACGTACCCTAGGTGAGTTCCCCGTGCCACCCTGATGTCATAATAGTTAAATATTATGTAATAAATAGTTTTCAGTATAAAAATAATTCTAAAAAATAATAAGCAATAGGAAATTAATTTCTAAAAAAATTTATAATGTTTTATAGATTTATTTAATTTTGTTTAATCATTTTAAATAGTTTAATAATTCAAATAAATGCTAGAAAATTTCAGAAAAATTCTAGAAAATCATAGATAGCTTTGGAAAAATCCAAGAAAATTCCTAGAAACATAAATTCAATTATAGATAACTTGTAAATCGTAGCTCCGTTTTAACCCGTTCTTTCCCCCGAATTGTCCGAAATAGTGTAATCTTGTGATGATGATGTTTGTTGTTTGATGTTGGTATTTATGTTTTGTTGCTTTTTGTGTATGTTGTGAATAGATACCAACATTTCGGAGGAACTAGAAGGTCTGCAGGATCAAGATTTTGAAGACCCAACTGAGTTCAGAGAAGACAAGTTGTGTTCTTGATCATTTTTATCCTAATTTTACAAATGTTCTGTTTTATAAACATGCATGATAATAAATTGTTGGGAATCCCAAGAGTTAGGTTTTACCCTAGTTTTCTCTTATCATCCTTGTCGCCTTTGTATGGTTTTGGGTTATGGATGGGTAGATGATGCTTAGCCTTGCTTTGGGATGGTGATCATGATTAATGCTTTACGAACTTGATAATAGTCCTATGCAACAATAATAAAATATGGTGGAATAACTTTTGTAGCAACATAGTATAGGAATTTGAGCATGTGGTATAATGAGATATATGGTTTGGAACGTGGTAATCTTGTTCAAATCTAAGGACCGGTTCATGGGGTGACCTTTCTGTATTTATAGTACAACCACAAGCCTGGAATGGGACGAACCTAACCAAGTAATATGCTTACTCTCATCATAGTGTAGACCAGGCAGAAGAGTGGTGAATGGACGATGTCTTGGGATCTGAAAGGTGCAAGAGGGGCTTCTATTGTTGAGGTGGAATCATACGACAATGAAACCTTAGTAGGTAGACATGTGCTGGGAGGGAGCATTGTAAAGGTTTTGTAGTGGATTCCTAGCGCACACCTCGGTAGTGTGTAAGAGCTATCTGTCGGTCAATGGATGGTCGACAAAACGGGATGATACGTTTTGTGGGTAAAGTATAACCTCTGCAGAGTTAAAACTGAATATTCAGCCGTGCTCACGGTCATGAGCGGCACTGAAAACCTACCATGATTATAACTGAATGTTTTGGTTAGTCACGTCAACTATGATGGTGGGAATCGTAGTGATGGATCTTCATCTTTATCATATAAATCTTCATGTAAAGTAGGAGCACCAAGAGAGATCTTCAAGTGCATCCTCCTCAAACAGAGTAACTGGAATGGTTCAACAACTAATAGTTTGAAAGGAGGAGTGTTGGAAATTTATTTTTTCTCAAAAGAGTAAAATAGATAAGTAGAGAGAGAAACTCAGAGGTCAGAAAAGCATGGGGATGGGTTTTTCAAAATAGCCTTTTAAAATATGACCTTATGGCACGACCATTCTATCTAGACTTACGTCCTACGGTCAGTATGGCTCTGATACCACCTCTGTCACACTCGATTTTAACGGCTAAACCAGATGCAGCTTATGTGTACCTAGGATGTTCAACACACATAAGGATGTCACAGGTGAAGTAACAAAAGTAATACTTTTATTAAATAAACGTTAAACTCTTACATCAATTGACATATATTGTTTTCTATGAAGATATCTGCAGCGAAACAGAAGCACTAGTACCCAACAACACCGCAGGCAACTGACCAGGAGACACGCACCTAGAACGTCACAACCTCGTCTTGGTAGTCTTCAACATCTTCACTCACTGAGCAGCAGCACACATGTCGCATGGTATAGGAAAAATAGCAAGTGTGAGCATATGACACGCTCAGCAAATGTGAGAAAGATAATGATATGCAGGCTTATATCAAGAATAGACTAACATATGGTATATTTGCGTAAATACGAGTAATAAAAACATATTTGGACTCAAAAGCATTAAGCAATTATTAAGTGAATGTAATCCATACAGTACAACACCCAGCATATAAGGCTCCCCACCTTGCATACCATAACCGTCTAGTACTCCCTATACTATAACTAAAACCACAACCATCTAGTACGCCCTGTACCAGAACCATAACCACAACCATCTAGTACTCCCTGTACCAGAACCATAACCACAACCATCTAGTACTTCCTGTACCAGAACCATAACCACAACCATCTAATCATGTGAGGATCCAAGTCTCTCATAACCGTGAGCACAGTATAACAGTTTTACACTCTGTAGAGGTTGTCCAGCTTTCCCCACGAGTCAGTGAATTCCATGTTGTCGTGTTTGCAAGACACTTAACACACGCTAGTGGTGTGTCACCAAGAACCACTGTATGACACTTTTCACTAACCAGAGACTAACTCAGTATGTGTCTGCCCACTAGGTTTCACCGCCAGGCTTTACACGAGTTCAACTCCTACCCAAAAGCCCCCTTTTGCGCTGACCCAACACACACTGGATAGACTCTAATCAGTATGTCACGCCTTACCCATATCAGCCTCGTGGTTGGTACGTTAGGGTTTAGGGTTACTTAGGTTACTTGAGTAAACACTAAACCAACATTACTTCTTGGGTTGTCGCTCAACGAACCGGTCCTTACTTAGATTACTTGAGCAAACAATAAACCAACATCATAACCATGATAACCATCAAAACCACTTTGTTCAAGGCCTAAGATTCCATGTTGCTAGGCCATTAATACATTAACAACCATTGTTGCATATATTCATTAGTCAAGATTATGACACTTCTCAACATCCCAAAAGCATGGCTAAGCAATCTACCCACAAAGACACATAACCATAACTCATCTAGGTTCCAAGGGATGATAAGAGAAAATATAGGGAAAACCCTAACATAGGTGACTACCCATCATATTGACACTGCATGCAATTTTGTAAAATAAAATATTTAAAAAAATATAGGTTCAAGATGATCAAGGATACTTGCCTTTTTCCCAATGCTGCTCAGTGTTATCGAAATCTTGGTATTGAAGTCCCTCGAACTACTCCGGAACGTTATCGACTAACCGCGAGAATTATTGACAAACAACACAAAGGAAAACACTAAGAAAAACATACCAAACATCATTAAAACACTTTAAAAACACTATGGTTGGATAGGGATGATTTTAGAAACATCTAGACGCAAGAATCGCCTAAATTGGAGTTAAAATGAAAACATAACAGTTTTTGAGAGATGGATTAAACTGAAAAGGAAATGCTGATTTACCGGAACTATCTTCCTATGGGAATGTTTTATTGTAAAATTACTATGTCAGGCTTGACAACATCATTGCGTAAGATTCAAGAAGTGTAAGGTAGACTAGACTTCACTGGCTAGGCTAAGGAGAATGATGGGGCGCTGACTTGGCATGCTATGTAAGTAACATCTTGGATTAAAGAAGGGATACACAGAGATCTAGTATCGATCACCTATGATGGATCAAAAAAGGCCGAATGTTGCACTTCTAGGTTAAGGATACTACTGGTGACTCTATGTAGCGGTGGTGGTTCGGGTTTCGTCGAGATGGCGATCGGGTGCATGGCCACAGACATCGATGTCGGCTTCAGTGGTGTTTCAGTGAAACAAGGGAAGCATAGCGTAGGACGCGGAAACACTAACTCAGCGGTATGGTTGGTTTTGGAAGGGGTCATCCGAGGTAGCAGCAAAACAGCGATGACTGCTTCTAGGTTTGGTGGTAACCGCGAATAGATGTAGGAACGAAGACGCTCGCGTTCCAGGAAATTGGCTATCAAATTTGAGAAACCATTCGAATAGAGATGTTCATATATCCCGGGAACACAATGCTACGCCATACTTTTGGGTAGATCATCCACTGAGAGAAAGAACATTCAGCAGAGATGAGATGGGTGATGGCTGCGACGTGCTGTGGTTGGCAATGGCGTCTTGGTCGTGTCACTACACAAACAGGGATGGGCTCCTAGGGTCACGTAGAAGACTCCATGGGACACGCCGCGACATGGTTGGTGCATCCATACGGCTTTCGGATTGACGAGGAACGCGAATACAAATTCGGTGCGCGTGCAGAACACGTCCAGAAACTGGACAGCGGATATGTCGACCTTGATTTTGATAGTTTGGCTGCTCTACTAGTTGACCTGGTTGGTGAGGGCGTGGGGAACATCATGGGACATGCACCAGAGAAAGGGCTTGGTGGTTTGACCTCTGGTCGGTCGGGAACGTCGATGCCAATCGGCTACAGCGTGGCTGTCTCGCGGCTGTCCGCGACAGCGACGACCGTGGCAGCATAGATCGGGCTTTGGTTGGGGCTAGAGCTTGGCTAGGGACTTAGTATGATGCTAAAACAGTAGTAAGGGAGGATAAGAAGGGGTCCTCACCTTTCTTTGGTGGTCGAGGATGAAGGATTCGCGGAGAAGACGACGTAGCGCATCACGTGCGACGGAGGCGGCGGCTCCGGCAAATGGCGGCGCTCCGGCGACGCACGGACAGGGCAGCAGCAACTTCTAGGGCTTAGGGCCGTGGAATAGGGGTAGGAGAGGGTGTGCAACTCATATTTATAGGGCTAGGGGCGGCTGGTTGAGGTGGAGTCCAAACCGAACACGAATTGGATTAGAGTTTGAGTCTGTTACGGTTTCCTTTTTCACAGCTCTGTATTACGAGGATAATATCTCCATCGTCCGGACTCCAAATTGGACGTTTCTTGATTCTAAATTCTATTAATCGAAAATATCAACAACTTGTTTAGTCATTGGAACTTCTGAAAATGCCATCTTAATTTCCAAAAATGCGTCACAAGATAAACTGTTTGAACTCAAACTTATCTGTGCAGCACTGATTTCGGGGGCCATAACCTCTAGCTCCATTATCCAAAAGAGGACTTTCATAGGTTCAAATCGAATCTTTCGACGAGACCTACAACTTTGGTATTGTCAAAATTTGCATTTGATGCTGTTTTAAACTCCGAAACGTCTTGCAAAGATGAGGCTATCCAGAACTCCGCGAAAATTTACAGATTTCGTGGATCCTTTGTTGGGCCATTTAGAAGACTTGGCTAAGGGTTTGGACTTGAGCAAGATTGAGCCCAAAGACACTTTAGGTATATCTAGGGTTTAGAAAAGAAACTTTTGTAGAGAAATTTGAATAAAGTTTAAATTTGAATTGAGTTTGGAGTGAATTTAAGAGAAACAAAAAATGGGGTTGAACAAGAATAGGAGTAGATAAGGAATTTGAATTTGGATTTGGGTAGAATTTTGAGAAAGAGGAGTGATTGGCTTTAAACAAGGATTTGGATAAGATTTGAATTGAACTGGAGAAGGATCAGATATAATCAAGGATTGAATAGATGATGAATTCAAGACTTTGCATTCCAACCATTAAGATCATTAACTTATTCACTACTGAGTTTTATAAAAACATTTTCAAAATCTTTTTCACTGAAAACACCAAAGAGGAAGAAAAAGAAAAAGAATTCTAATGCATTTACCTAGCTCCTAGCAATACTCATCATGCAATGCACACAAATATTAACCTATATTGATTGATTGATTAAGAAAATAGGTTTTAAACCTATACTACTAGTGAAGCTATTCAATAATCTTCGAAAATTTTACAAATCTGAAAATCAGGATGTTATAATGAGCGGCACTGAAAACCTACCATGATTATAACTGGATGTGTTGGTTAGTCAGGTCAACTATGATGGTGGGAATCGTAGTTGAGGGTGGTCAATTATAGTGGTGGGAATTATGATTGAGGGTTCAAACTTAATGGATCGAACTTTGGTTGAGGTGTTGGTTCATGGGTTAAGTCAAGATGGATGGAAATCTTGAGATGGGTGGTTATTCACTTAGTTATATTTTCTTTTCAAATGTTTTTACTTAAATGCTGATTTATGCAAGTGAGCCATATAGCCTTATCCTTGTCAAGCCTTCATATGCGTATTATTCCTTCACAATTTTTTGTGTATGACAAGTGCTCACTCTTGCTATCACTAAACACCCAGATGGAGAAAGGTATCGAGGAGTACGCTGAAGGTGGTTCGTTCTAAGATGCTTTCTACGTTGATGATGCATGTGGGAGAGTCGTAAAGAATTATAGTCTTCGTAGTTCGTTTAGTTCCGCTGCAGTTTATTTGGTTCTTTGACCCTTGAAGGTCACTTTTGTAAGACGGTTAATTCGATTAAGTATGGATATTGTAATGATTATCATGAACGAATTCATTGTGTGTTGGGATTGATTTCTGGGCTCAACATATAGATGAGATTGGTCTGTTTCTTGAACCAGTCTCGATAGTGAATTAGGACACTTAGAACTGTTTTGACTCTAAAACAACATAAGATAAACCTGTATCAATTTCTATCTAAATGTACTATAGGTTTATCTAGTGTGTCCAGCCTATCGATTAAAGCATTTGCAACCTATCTAAGAAGGTAAATTGTAAGAATGTAAATACGAAAACGTAAATAAGGTAGAGAGAATAAACTCAGCACAAGGATTTTATCTTGTGGTATCGATGGCATGAATGCTACCTCTAGTCCACGTTGGAGCTCCACAAAAGATATGCTCCTTATCGGCACCCGGTCACAACTCTTGAGCCACCAAGTCACAAAAACAATGCCTTCACCCGGATGAGCCACTAAGGCAAGGTCTCACCACTAATCTCTCTTCTGGTTCCTTACCGTCGTAATCACTTCGAAGCTTGAGCCACATGGCAAGGATCTCCGCATCTCCGCACAATCACCTTGGCACCACTCAATATCAAGTATGAGGGTCAACAAGCTTGTCAGCGAGTCACCAAGACTCTAAGGTGCCTGCGTACCACTTGTTACAAGGTTGGATCACTCCTTGATCCACTCTCTAGGCAGCAATCACCTAACAAAGCTCTCTCTAGGCCTATAAGCACTAATCACTTACTAATCTTGTGCTTAATCGCCTTTGATAATCACTTTAAGCACTTTGGTGGCTTGGATGTCTTCTTAGGTGTACATGAATTTATCTGAACTCTAGCAGCACGCCACACCTTTAAATGACTGAGTGAAGAGTATTTATAGCATCAAACCCAGGTACTAGCCGTTAAGCCAATGGCTCAGAAAAGTTGTTAACATCGGATGATCCGATGAGAACAATAGTACTAACATCGGATTATCTAGTGAGTACACTCTCACAAACTAGCCGTTGGAACCTCACTCAAACCTCTGTGAATACCGAACACTCTAGTGTATACTTCATCTCTATCATCAGGCTGTCCTGCGAGTTATCCTGAGCCATCTGAGCATTTCCTTCTTCTTTGTGTAAATTGCTCTGGTGTAAACATCCGGTGCACATCACTTCATCACCAGGGTATGCAGTGAGTTGACTTCAACCAACTAAGCCAATGCAACTCTCTCTGAAAATAATGCTCCAGTGTGCATAGCCTTCATCGCTGGACCATCCAATGCGTTGATCTTCGTTCTACCTCTTCTGCACTGTTCATTGTCTAGTGTGTGCAACACATTGATCACAAGACCATCCGGTGCTTTGATCTTTAACTTCAATGGCTGCAACCTTCTCTGGACAAAATACTCTGGTGTGTACCTTCTCTGATCACATGACTTTTTGGTGAGATCTTCAGGCCTCTATCCCCTTTGTCAAATATGCTCTGTTGAGTTCAATACCTAGACCACTGGACCATCCGGTGAGACAAATATTACAGAGACTTCTCCAATTCAGTCAAACTTTGTCCCAACTGTGGTGGTTTTTTTATGTATTACATCCATGAGACATACTAACGTATATTCTTGACAAACATGTTAGTCCCATTGACTATATTATAATTAATCACCAAAATCACAATTATGGCTTAATATGGCCATTTTCGCTACAACATTTGTAAAAGGGTGCATCAAACTATGTGAAGTGAAGTTCATTCTACGTAACCTCTTTCTCTATATTGGCGATTACTCGATATCGAGAGCTACGAAAATTTGAGGCCACCGTCGTAGTCGGATTTTCTGACCTACAAGTCATATGATCATGTGAGTTATCATCTTGACCCTTGAACCCTGCGTCTTGATGATCAAAATTCACAATCAGAGATCAACAAACTTCTATCAACTTGTTAAGCTTCACGTACATGTCAGGCCTAAAGTCATTGTAGAACCCGTCATTAGAATAGCCTATTGCCCGAGACTTTATGCACTTAGTTGATGAAAACATGTCTTTTCATTATGCCCATGGACAGTGTCAGTTATCATACAATTAATAAAGTCTATTATACAAATACTTAATTAAATTAGGGAAGAGAATGACAAAAGATTTTATACAGGTTCAGGCCTCACTTAGTATTATAGCCCTACATCATGTTCTGCTTTGATTAATCTTAGGAGAAGATAATTACAAGGAGATGTGTCTAGATCAAATTCTAAAAATCTCGATGAGTTCTCTCGTGTTCTCAATCTCAAAGCTATTGTCGGATGAATCTATTTGTGGCTTGAATCTGCTGTGGATCTCAATTGGTTGTTTCTGCTTTTATCCGACTAGGCTTGCTTCATATTGCTTATCCGACTTCTTGCTTATCTTTGTTCTCTTGGCTCAATCCTCATTTTGGACATACCTTCTCCCCTTTTTATGTAGTCGGGTTGGCAAAACGTATCATACTCTGAGTTTTTTATATAACCTTCTCGGATTGTATTAATATCGAATATTTGGAGGACTAATTCTTAATCCAGAGATGGTTTTTTATGAGAACATCACTCCTTCATATACATGCAATACTAATATTTCTCCTCAAAACATATAAGGTCCAATTATAAGAGCACATGCACAACAATTATATCATAAGGTGAACTCATTCCTTGATGTTCATGCTTTTTTGGTAAAAGATGTGATGCTACTTTTGTGATGTTTTGTTGCTTAGCAATATGTGAGAAGCACCACAACATTACTGGATGCCACCCCTCGAAGGACAAGTCAAACCAAACTCCAAGTTGTTCTCAATTTGAGCTCTAAGTTCGATTCGATGTCTATGGACACCACACAAATAAAACAGCCATAATTTTTTGCATACATAGTCTAATAGAGATGTTGTTTTACTTGTTAAAAAGCTTACAATGAGCCCTTTCCAACATACCTGATCCCACCCATAGATTCCTTGAAAATCGATCAGAATCAAAGAAATAATGTGATGTATCACCATTTTAGGCTGTGTCGAGCCTTGTAAGCGTGATGGGATCTAAGCCCAAGTTGAGTGTGTCCCTTCTCACAGCTACATAATTCTAGATCGACCTCCTCACGTCTCCCTCTCATATATTCAACAACCATCATTGTTTAGACTTAGGATTTTCTTAGATTATTTTACCACCTTGCAGTTTCACCGCTTGTTTAGTTTGAGAAATCTCACTTTGTGAACTTCATTTATATTCGCAATAAAATTTTAGATTGTATCTTCTATTTTCTTGCTTGTGTTCTCAATTTCTATGCAAGGAAAGTTTTTCTTGGCTGGGTCAACCGTGTTTGGCACTGTTGATAACCATATCGTAGTGGTGTAGTTGTTACAAGGAATTCGATCTGTTCTAGTCAGAGCATTTGAATCATCAACCTCGAAACTCTACCAATCGACATATCACATTATCTTTCGGAAGATGAGACCATGCTCCCATCAGTTTTTGTATATAACATAATAAATTTATTGGAATATCGACATATATCTTATTTATCTCATGACGGTTATAAAATATACCGTATCGAATGAAGGACACATATTGATAGTGATTTTGCTTTAGGATGTACCGTATTTCTAATAAATTCTTAATTATTAATTATCACTTCCTAATAGTGCGACTAGAGATATGGTTAAAGGCGGGTCCCTAATAGTGCGACTAGAGATATGGTTAAATATCTAAAGTGAAATATGATTAAAGGCGGGCCCCTTTTAGTGACATTTTATTTTATCAAGTACCATGTTTTGGTGGAAAATTTGAGAAGCTCACTTTATTAAGAGGCAAATCCTCAAATTTTTTCTTTTTCTTGTAATAAAAGAATAACGGTACTGTATTTTTGCCTGGCCCACCTAACAACTCTCAAGTCCCCTGTTCTCTCTTCTTGCTGGTCTGATTCCGATACGTCCAAAAGGAATCCGCAAAAGAAAAAGAAAAAAACGTCCAAAAGTCTCCAAACCCCAGCCAAGAAATGGAGGCGCTCGTGGTGCGGCGGCTGGGCGACCCCACGCTGGCCCCCGGCGGCGAGGCCTCCCCGTTCGCGGCGGTCTCTAGGGACCACCCGATTCCGGAGCTCTCGTCGCCGACGGCCGTCCGCGTGCGTGTCGCGGCGACCAGCCTTAACTTCGCCACCTTCCTCCAGGTTCAAGGCAAGTACCAGGAGCGCCCGCCGCTACCGTTCGTCCCCGGATCTGACTATGCGGGCGTCGTCGATGCCGTAGGACCCGGCGTGCGCGGTCTCCGGCCCGGCGACCGCGTCTGCTCCTTCACCGGCCTCGGGTCCTTCGCGGAGTTCATCGTCGCCGAGGAGAAGCAACTGTGAGTTCTTGTCTCGATTTGTTGTGTTTCTATTTTCTTTTAGGAGCTTCGAATTGCATGTATGTTGTGGCGGTGATCCGATCGGAAGCTTGAATTTTGTACGGGACGAGGAAAGACGTGAGATTTGGCTCCAGAGATAGATATTTTCTTCTTCCTCCTTGGAAGGGTAGGTGCAGAAAGGGGATTTTTCTTTTTTGTTGTTTTCCGCGAATTGGTGGGATCGTTTGGGCACAAATGGTATTGTTAGGGCCCAGATATGACATTGGATGGGTTGCACGAAGGGCTGGGAGTGCACCAGCCAAGTCAAGGCCCAATCAAGCTACATTCGAGGAGTACGAAGAGCCAGTCTCATCAGCATAGAACGGCATCGATCAACTGGGAACAGAACCAAACTCCTTCCGTGGTCTTCCTCTCATCTACTGTTTCTCTTCTTGCTCCAATACCCCTACTGGTCTTTTTCACTGATGTAGCTCTAGTCTTCATTCCCTTGCTTTTCTACCTAACCCCAACGCCAATTCTATCATATTGTACCCTGAACTCAAGTGTTGCTTTATCAAGTCGGTTACTATTGGCAATCAACAATGGTGGTTGCTAACAAATTGGTACCAGAGCCGTTCAGTTTGAGGGATTTTTGGCTTGGAGATGGCGTGGAAGATGCAGAGGAGCAGCATGTGTGATTTGGGGCTGGATTGTTTCAACAATCATGACTACAAGACTGGGACCCGCAACCTATTCGAAGAAATGTCCACAAGCGAATTGTAGACTTGGTGATCACAGGGCTTGATGTCCCATCACTGAGAAGGCACTTAGTCTCGCGCACCAATCGGCATGTCCTCACTGTGATCAAGATGATGAATCAATTCAGCACCTGCCAGTATCTTGTGTGTTTGCAAGACAAGTATGGTTTCTTATCCTTCAGCAGGTTGGGTTCTGATCTGTTGCTCCTCAGCTGGGTTCAAGGTCTTTTCTAGTTGGTGGTGCCAAGCCATAAAGGCTGTTGATAAACAGTATAAGAAGGGTCTCAACTCCCTTATTATTTTAGTCGCTTGGGAGATTTGGAAGCACCGTAATGATTGTGTTTAACGGGGATGTGTCGGCTATTGACAAGGTGCTGAGATTAGTTTCTGAAGAATGCGTACTTTGGTGTGTTGTTGGTGCCAAGGATCTTCAGGTCTTGCTGGCTGTGTAGGGAGAGATCCTCTTGTTCCTAAGGAGTTCGGGTCGTTTCACTGTGGTGCTCATGCCCTAGAATTGTCTTGGGTGAGTGCGTGTGAGTTTGGGTGTGTGTTGTAAATGGGTTACTTTTTCTTTTCCTTCTCTTAATGATTAGACTATGTTGGCTCGGGTTGTATTTCAGTCAAGGCATGATGCTGCATAAGCTTACGGGGATTTGCATGACCAGAATATCTATGATGACTACTGTCAACTGGACATCAAGTATGGATTATCCTAGGAGTAGGAAGCCATCCCAGTAACCAGCCGCAACAACACCACGATGAGCTTTGAAAGGCCTACAGCCTCACAGGTAGCCCAGGAACTCACCCAAGAAACACGTACACTAGCAGTGGTATTTTTTGGTGCTGCAATGGCTTGCTGCCTTTTCTGTTTTCTTTATTTATACACTGCTGACTACTAAAATATGGCCTGGGTCAATCAGCTAATAACTACAGCCATTACTGCTTGAATTGGTTATTATTCTCCCTAATCTGCTAGCTGAAAATCTCTGGTTCAAACAGCTAATAACTACAGCCATTACTGTTTTAATTGGCTATTATTCTCCCTAATCTGCTAGCTGGAAATCTGCACACATCAAGGCTTATTGCTAACAATCTCCCCCTAATCCTTTTGTGGACTTGGAATTGATGTTGACCATTCCAATCCTAGCACGAAGCTCATGGAATCTGACCTGCCCAAGTGCCTTCGTTTAAATGTCAGCGAGCTGGTCCTTAGTGCCAACGAAATCAGCACTAATCCTCCCATCTTCCCGGCACTCCTTGATGAAGTGGTAGCGCACATCGAGGTGTTTGCTACGTTCATGGAACACAGGGTTTTGTATCAGCGCTAAGGCTGACTTGTTGTCAATCTTCAGCTCGATGGTGTCGGCGTCCCTCCCCTTGAAGTCGCCGAGCAGCCGAGCCAACCACACCGCCTGTATGGCTGCGGTAGTGGCAGCATCATACTCCGCCTCACAGGACGAGGGTGCTACCACCTTTTGCTTGAGAGCGTGCCAACTCACCAAGCTGCTGCCGTAGAAGAACAAACTGCCGAATGTACTCCTTATGTCAACATCGCCGGCAAGGTCGCTGTCAGTGTACCCGACAAGCCGTGCCTCCGCTATCCTCCCGTAGTGTCAACTGAGACTTAACGTCCTAGCCACATAGCGCATGATCCTCTTCACTGCCGTCATGTGTTCCTCCGTAGGCCGCTCCATCAAGCGACTCACGTACCCCACGTTGAAAACGAGGTCTGGCCGCGTGTGGAGAAGATAATAGAGGCTTCCAATGATCCTTCGGTACTGAGTGTCGTCCACCTCCGCCGCCGTGCTGTCATGGCTCAGCTTGAGCCGCTCCTCCATGGGAGTGTGCGCAGGGTTGCAGTCTTGCATCCCCGCCATCTCTAGGATGCGCTTGGCATAATGCGCCTGGCACAGCGTGATCCCACTGTTACTCTGGTGCACCTCGATGCCAAGGTAGAAGGAGAACAACCCAAGGTCGCTCATCCTGAACCTCGCCTTCATCTCCTCCTTGAAGCGGTTGATCTCCGCCTCGGCTGATCCAGTGATGATCAAGTCATCCACATAGACCCCGAGGATCAACAGCGAGTCTTCATGGCCACGTCTGTACATCGCCGCCTCTTGCGGGCTCTGCTCGAACCCGAGAGCTCGCAATGTCATGTGCAGCTTCTCGTTCCAAGCCCGCGGCGCTTGCCGCAGCCCATAGAGCGCCTTCCGCAGGGGCAGCACCTTCTGTTCTGCTCCGGCAACGACGAAACCCGACGGCTGCGCTATGTACACCTCCCCCAAATCGCCGTTGAGGAAAGCCGACCCAACATCCATGTGATGCACCGGCCAGCCATCTTGCGCAGCAACAGCTAGCAACAACCGAATGGACTCAAGACGAGCAACGGGTGTGAATACCTCATCGAAGTCAATGCCAGGTTGCTGCACATAGCCCTTGGCGATGAGGCGAGCCTTGTGCTTGATCACTGCTCCTGCCTCGTTCTTCTTGAGCTTGAAGAACCACTTCAGCCCAATAGGTCGATGCCCATGAGGAAGCTCCACCAGCGACCATGTCTCGTTCTGCTTGATGGAGTCCATCTCCTCGCGCATGGCCGCCTGCCATGCTGGATCGTGCTCTGCTTCAGCGAAGGAGCATGGCTCTCCCACCTCGCTGGCCAGCAGCAGCTTCTCGCCATCGACGACGCGATTGGCAAGGCCTGATGCCTCTCCCCCTCCAAGCACGTCGTCGATGCGACGGGAACGGAGAGGGGAGGAGTCGTGGTACGCATCCAGCCTGGCGGAGTCGTTTGGCGGAGGAGAGACGAATTCCAGGAGCGAGGCCGCCGTGGGAGAAGCCCCTATGGGCGTGGCCCCTGCCTCTGAGGACGAGAACGGTGCGGATGTGCCGCTTGCAAGGGGGCCCGACGCCCCTGCGGGCGCTGTCGATGTGCGGCCCACGGGCGGACCTGCGGGTGGGTCCGCTGCGGAGGACGCCCCTACGGGCGTGGGCGACGAGATAGCCCCTGTGGGCGTCGGCGCAGCAGGATAAGCGCCTTCTGCGCTGCCTGCGGACAGAGCCAACGTGTCTGGGTGGATGTAGTTGACCACTGCATCCACATGGAAGTCAGGTGTGGCTGTTCCACCGCCTTGTAGCACCACCTCCTAGTCCCAGCCGGTGTCCTCGTCAAAAACGACGTCACAGGAGATGTGGCCGTGCCGGGACCAGGGCTCGAGCATGCAGTACGCCTTGGAGTCATCCTCATAGCCTATGAAGACCATCGGAGTGTTGCGGTCGTCGAGCTTCTGCAGGCCCATCCTTTACATAATCAAGACATCCGAATGTACGCAAGTAGCTTACTGCTGGCTTGCGCCCGTGCCACGCCTCAAATAGCGTCTCGCCATCAAGACTCTTCGTCGGCGTCCGGTTGAGGAGGTAGGCAGCCGTGGTCACAGCCTCCCCCCAAAATTCAGCAGGCATCTTCCACTGTTTCAGGAGGGCGCGTGCGGTAGCGAGGATGGTCTGGTTCCTCCTCTCCACCATGCCGTTTTGCTGTGACGTGTACGGCGCGGAGAAGTGCCGTTGCACGCCGTGGTCCTCGCAGTGGTGCGTGAATTCAACGGAGGTGAACTCGCCACCATTGTTCGTGCGTGGAACGCGGAGCTTGTGCCCACTCTCCACCTCCATAGCAGCCTGGAACTTTGTGATGGCCGCTGCAGCATCACTTTTTTGCTGTGAGAAGCGCCAGCCACATGTAAAAAATAGCGGCGCCAGCCTGGCGTCGCCGGCGTGATGGGGCCACAGAGGTCGCCGTGGACGAGGTCTAGGACGCCCTCTGCGTGGTACTTCGCCTTGGCTGGGAACGGGGCTCGGCGATGCTTCGTCATGACGCAGGTGTCGCAGAGCTGCTCCACGTGTTCTAGCCGCGGAAAACCACGCACCATGTCTTGGCGGCCAAGCTGGTGCAGCGCGTCGAAGCTGATGTGGCCGTAGCGGGCGTGCCAGCGCCACGAGTCGTCGTTGTGCTGCACCGTGAGACAGATGGGGCGCGCGACGTTGAGGCATAGGATGTAGAGCCGGTTCTGCCCGCGGTTCACCTTGGCGATGAGATGGCGTCGGCGATCCTAGATGCGTAGCACGCCATCCTCGATCAGCACCTTCGAGCCACACTCATCGAGTTGGTCGACGCTGATGCTGTTCTTCAAGCACAGGATGAAGTAGACATCGGAGAGCGCCTTGTGCTCGCCGTTCTTCTCGGCAAACAGCACTATGCCGTAGCTGTGGATCTCGACGAGCGATCCGTCGCCGAACCATACGGTTCCCTGTATCGCGCGATCAAGCTTGGCAAAGATGTCGCTGCAGCCCGTCATGTGGCTGGTGGCGTCGGTGTCGAGGTACCAGCCCTCCTAGAGTTCACCGGCGTCCACCTCGCCGAGGAATGCCTAGGCTCGCGGTTCATCGAGGTGGACTGTTGTCGATGCCGACGCGGTGTCATCGTTTAGCGCGCTAACCTGCGCCATCAGTAGCGCAG